>NC_079244.1:3035442-3338986 GCF_028009165.1 Akanthomyces muscarius | reverse complement strand
CCTGAGTCTGGGCAGACATGATGAACTAGTGTCAAGATCGACGTATTTGCGCGTCCAAAACCTGCTGGGCGACGTGATATACGGACAGAGTTGGGAGCTGCGAATGTGCACTTTAGCGCGATGAGTGGTGAGTGGCTGCTAATAAATCCCGGAGCTGGCCAAAGCTTTTTGCCGGGCTGTCCCACGGTGGCGTGGTCCAGTGGTGGTGACCCGCGCAACCTGGGACCTCGAAACTCGGGACTAAAATCCGAGGCGAAACCTGACTTTCCATTGCCAGACCAGAAATATCACGAATATGCATCCTCACCTGCATACAAAGAACGCTCTGGGTAAGGCGACCAACCGTTGGATACTTTGAGGCGCGGATGACTAACGAGCAGGGCTGCAGCGTGCGAAGAAATCATCGCCCAGCTCGAGGAGTGCCACGCAAAAGGCTTCATGCACAAGGCTGCCGGCGGGTGCAACGACGTCAAGGAAAAGGTGAACCAGTGCCTGCGAGCCGAGCGAACCAAAATGCAAGCCGACAACCGAGCCGCGGCACGAGCGAAGCGTGACAAGGTCAAGAAGGCCCAGGAGGAGCTCGGTCTATGATTGGCAGAAAGAGCTGCCGTAGCCGCAGAACATGTACACTACACGGAAATGACGAAAGCGATTGCGGGAACCCGAATTTACATTCGAGGAGAAATAAAACCATGTACAATAAATGGGTGGCGTTTTCTGGGCCACTTGGGCGTCGAAGCGTTTTGAGAGGAGACATTTATCGTCAATTTGATTATACATATTGCCCAAAGACTATCCGAACAAGCACGTTTCAATGGGCAAGAAATTTGATTGCTCTCAAACTAGCAGCCTAGAGAGAGTTCTTGTAGGCGCTGCCAAAGGTAATGGCACCAAATGTGGACAGGACACTGAGAAGAATCGGGACGGGCTTCTTGAGGCGAAGGGCGCGGGGGATGGAGGCACCGCCCAACACGACAGAGGCAAGGAGACTCAGCTCAATGCCGTAGGGCTGGCGGTTCTGGATGCGGTAGCCACCGAGGCCATCTGTTTCGGAGGACGAATTAGCACACAAGGAAAAGCAGGCCGACTGCGTTGCTTTGCTATATAGCAGCAGCAGCGTTGAGACACCAAGACCACATACAGAGAAGACCGACGGAGCAGCCGGCAATGATGGAAGGGGCAGAGCGCGTCTTGGCATATCCCATGATGCCGCCGCCGGCCGTCAAGGCGGCGAGGAGAAAGGAGGTGTACTCGAGCTGAGAAGACTGGTTGTGGCGGGGGATTGTCAGCTACGCGTGAAGACCGAGGGTATGTGCGCGCCGTGGTATACATACCATGATGGGCGATGAAAGTTGGTCGATCGGGGATACTTCCGTGTATGGGCTATTGGAAGGAGATCCTGCGACTGGACAATGCAATAGACAGCCAAGTATGTATCTCCAAAAGCTCAGGTGGTCGCGAGGCCGAGCTACCGAGCTGCTAGACTGACGACATTTGGCCGGCAGTGGGTCAGTCCGCGCCCCCCAGATCCCCAAGGGTGCGGCTCCAGCCAATCACCGGCGTCGCTCCTTGGAGCTGTCGTGTCCTGGTACCTGGCCTCTCTGATGCTGCTTCACCCTCGCCATCTCGCCAATTCAGCAAACGTTTTGACTGCCCGCCGTCCTCGCCAATCCCATCCTTTTTCTACCCAATCGCCCTTTCCTGGAGTAGGTGTCGCGCCCGACTCATTCTTTCGGTTTCGTCTTTTCTATTCACTTGCCGACGAAGAAGATGGCTCCCAAGAAAAACGCCGCCGCCGCTGCTGCGGCCTCGACAGCAAGCGAGAAGCGACCCGTCACCCCGACCACAGCCTCTGCCACCCCGAAGCGCTCCTCGGCCACCTTGACGACGGCCAAGGGCGGCGCGGCCGCCAGCTGGGACGTCGTCTTCCAGAACATCTACACCCACTATATGAAGGAGACGGCGCAGCGCACCAAGCTGATTGACGTCTTCCTCGCCTTCCTCGTTGTCGTCGGCGCCCTGCAGTTTGCCTACTGCGTCCTTGCTGGCAACTATGTATGTAGCCTTGAGTCCACCAATAGACTGCGCAACCTCGTCTGAGGCAACCTGCTAACTCATCTGAACAGCCCTTTAACGCTTTCCTGTCCGGTTTCTCCGCCACTGTTGGCCAATTCGTCCTCGCCAGTATGTCGCCCAACCAAATGCGATCCCTGTCCAACATCCCCAGACCACCAGCTAACGGCATCAGTTTCTCTCCGTATCCAAACGGCCACGGCCGACAAGACCGAGTTCCCTTCCGTTTCCCCAGAAAGGTACGACTGCACACCCGCCCCTGTATATCGCCGTGCGTTTCGGATGATGCTAATCACGAATGAACAGAGCCTTTGCCGATTTCGTCGTTTGCAGCTTGATTCTGCACTTTTTCTGCATCAACTTCATCAACTAAGCCGGAAAATGGAAACTTTGGCTTGAGGGGATAATAAAATCAAAAACGAAGAGCTGCAAAAGGTCGGCCGTGCTGCCACATGAATGTATCATAGGCTGTGATGATATTATACAGCCGTCAACATAATAAAAGGCCAGACGAATAACCCCGATAAGATGGGGAAAAATATAAATTATAGGAATCTCGACTATGCATCAAACTCATGTCTTCATTCATGCGCTGCCCTCAGCGGCCGGTGGTGTTTGCACTGCGTCTCTGGGTGGCCCGTCTCCGGCCTTGGGAGGTGGCGGGACACCAGCTGATTTCGAAGCGGGCGCGTTGTCTAGCTTGCGGCTCTTTTCCTCCTCTTCCTTGAAGTAATCGTCCATCAGATTATTGTTTCCATGCGCTGGCTTCTCCTTCTTCTTGCCTCCTCTGGGGGGGCCGCCCGCCGGCGACGCTGTGCGGTCCACCAGCTGCGCCGGCACCAAAAAGGACGAATCGCCACCGCTGCTCCCCTGCGCAGCAGCGTCTGCGGGCACAAACGCGCCGCCACCCGCCGCGGCCGCCATGGCCGCCTTCTCGTTGCCGCCGTCAAACATGGTCTCGCCGGGGGCATCGACGGGCTCGCTCAGTGCCGCGGGCAGGCGGTGCAGCGCGCCGTAGCCGAGCGTGCAGCCGATGGCGCCGCTGCCGCCCCATTCGCGGCTGGGCTGTATCGTCACCTCACGCGTGACATCATATTCGTTGTTGTAGACGTGGAGGCGCAGCGGGCGGCCAATGAAGTCCTCGACGAGCTCGCCGAGCGCCGATTCGCCGTGCAGCGCGCCCTCGGGGCTGCCCAGGATGTAGTCGCTGTAGGGGAGGAGGCCCGCGAGGTCGGCGGGCGAGTTGGCGGGGACGTCGAGGACGTGCCAGATATTAGCGGCGAGGGCCAATGGCGTATACTGGAGGGAGAGGCCGAGCGAGCCTGTGTCAGCTGGGACGGGGATGTGCATCTCTCGCGTTCGTTGTCCCTGGCAAGCTGTTAGCTGTCACGCTTGATGCAGAGACGGGTCCATGGTTTGGTGCTTGCCTTGGCACTCCAGATACCTAACGATACACTGCCGCCGGCACAATTTCGTACTTCTTGAGCAAATAAGCTCGGGTCTGGGTTGTCCTGCTCGAAGCGTTAGCATCCCTTGCCCTGCCATACTAAGCGCAGCGCATCTAGAAGCTCACAATCGGGCGTCCATTGATTCCAACTAGAAAGTCAAACCACGGCTCGACCGCCAACTGCAAATTTGTGTTTCGCAGCACCTGGAAGCCAAACGACCCTTGCTCTTGGTGGCCTTGCGGGGTGTCACCACCATCCAGGCGGGACATGAATCGGTTGAGCGCGTTGAACATGGTGGCTTGCACGGCCCCTTGCGGCGATCGATCCTATTTCTGTGCCGATGATGTTTCTTAGACCGGGATTGCTATGCGATGGTGGAAATGCTCGAGCGTCAATCGTAGTTGCGGGTTGAAGCTTGCTGGTTGCAGGTGAAGCAAGCTGGCCCGTAGCTTGCCCCAGGCACACGTCGACGACAGTGGAGCTTGTGGCGTCAGCGAGCAGCAACTTTTAGACCTGTCAAGACCTTCATTCAGATTGCGACAAGGAAGATAAGAGCAGCAAAAGGAATCAAATTCACGGCTAGAAACTCATTTTCGGGATTCATTCATAAGAGATTACCTTATAGGCCTTGTTTATTCCGTTATGGGTAGCTCTGGCGAGCCCGACGGCCAGCAGCCGGTTTATGATTTTGAGCCTGCCGGCTGGATCGATCTTACGGATGCCTGCCATCACTACGAAGGCAAGCACGAGGTGCCGTGGGATATTCAAAAGTATGATGGTGTGACCAATTGTATGGCTTTTTAACTAACATTTTTCCTAGATATTTCTCTCAACGCTACTCCATCTTTTCCTACTACGACGATGGCATTTGCATGACTGATGACGCTTGGTTTGGCGTAACGCCAGAACCAATTGCAAAGTAAGTGACAATTTCCGCTTTTTCTATTTATTTTGCTTTTTTGATAACTCACTTTCTGACATTTCAAAAAGTAAAATTGCCGAGGATATGAAATCGTCACCCAAGAAAATAAAAATCCTGATAGACCTCTTCTGCGGCGCTGGCGGCAACACCATTGCGTTTGCGCTGACAGAGAGATGGGACCGAATAATATCCATTGAGCGCGACACAGCCACTCTTGCATGCGCGCAGAATAACGCGAGCGTTTACGGCATAGACGATGGCTACATAACCTGGGTGCACGGCGATAGCTTTGCGTTTCTCAAGACGCTCTTCAGCAACCCTGTGGCGCTGCATCCTGATCTTCAGGTCGATCTTGACGCGACAATTCTGTTTGCCAGTCCTCCTTGGGGTGGGCCTGGTTACTCGACAGACGAGGTGTTTAACCTGAACAACATGCAACCATATAGCATCGCGGACTTGCACGAGGCTTACAAGCCCCTCGACCACGTCCTGTTTCTGCCGCGCACAAGTGATCTGAGGCAACTGGCAAAACTTGCTCCAGATAACAAAAAGATTGACATTGTTCAAATGTGTATGGAGGGCGCAAGTAAAGCGTTGGTTGCATATGTGCCTGGACGAGGGATGGCGAAGGCCTGAGCATCGCACGGGAGATGCGCACTCGATACCCTAACTTGATAGCGTCAAAGATCATCTTAATAATATTATTTAATATCACGCTGTTGCTTTTTTCTTCATTTTATATCCATATTTTCCTGCGGCGATCTGGCAGCTGTGACAGATGCGCCGCCATTACCTGTCAAGGCTGTTGAGCTCACGCGACCTCCAACTCTAGTAGAACGCAAGGCGCAGTGAAGCTCGTCATGGAAAACAGCATAATTACTGCGACATGGCCATGCATTTCTTCGAAAAAATTATACTCTGATGGATGTATAATAACTCGCCTCTGTACGCTGACCGTTGACTTGTGGTGCAGTTAGCCCAACGTCCCCACAAGCCCTCTCATTTTCATTAGATGAATCGGTGAAATCTTCACCTTTCCCACAAGTGCACCCTCATGATTTGGACCCATCCAGCATAGCAATACCGCGAAAATGGGCGCCAAAGATAAAAAGAAGAAGGGCAACGAGTCCAAACAGGCCAAAAAGGTGCGCACATCATAGCTTTGGGAAGATGAAGACTCTTCTATAAAAATGTCTGAGTGACGTCTAATGCGGGGCATCCAATAGGCCGAAAAGCAG
This sequence comes from Akanthomyces muscarius, assembly GCF_028009165.1. Taxonomy (NCBI): domain Eukaryota; kingdom Fungi; phylum Ascomycota; class Sordariomycetes; order Hypocreales; family Cordycipitaceae; genus Akanthomyces; species Akanthomyces muscarius. The sequence continues at coordinate 3,333,305 of NC_079244.1, read as the reverse complement.
GCCAAACAGGCCAGCAAGGGTGAGAAAAAGGCCAAGACCAAGCAGGCCAAGGTTGAAGGCAGCGACGCCGAAGACGTCGACCTTGACGAGGTGCTCGAGGAGTACCGCCGAGCGCAGGAGCAGTTCCTCAAGGTCACTGAGACGGTGTGCGAGGCGGCCCCGCGACCCCGCGCCGCCTCGACCATTCTCGCCTCGCCGACCGACACCAACAACCTGCTGCTCTTTGGCGGCGAGTACTTTAACGGCTCGCTGGCGCACTTCTTCAACGACTTGCACATCTACAACATTGCGCGCGACGAGTGGCGCTGCGTCACCTCGCCCAACGCGCCGCTGCCGCGCTCCGGCCACGCCTGGACGCGGGCCTCGAACCCCAACCACGTCTACCTCTTCGGCGGCGAGTTCTCCTCGCCCAAGCAGGGCACCTTTCACCACTATGCCGACTTTTGGCGCCTGGAGCCCGCCACGCGCGAGTGGACCAAGATTGAGGTCAAGGGCAAGGACAAGAGCCCGCCCGCGCGCAGCGGCCATCGCATGACGTACTGGAAGCACTACATTATCCTCTTTGGTGGGTTCCAGGATACTTCGAATCAGACAAAGTATCTCGCGGATCTTTGGGTCTTTGACACCATCAACTATGTCTGGCACAGCCCTGCGCTGCCGCTCGCACAGCTGAAGCCAGATGCCAGATCATCGTTTACTCTGTTGCCATCCGACCAGGGTGCTGTCCTCTTTGGCGGCTACTCGCGCGTCAAGGCCACGGTGGCATTGAAGAAAAAGGCCAGCAAGGGCAATCAAGGCGCAAGCGGCACGGGTCAGAAGAACGTTCTCATCCCCAAGGTCCACGAGGACTGCTTCTTCCTGCGCATGTTGATGCCGGCCGCCGACGCGGGCCCCAACACCCCGCCGGCAGTGCGCTGGGAGAAGCGCAAGAAGCCGGCCAACACGCCCAGTCCCTCGCGCGCCGGCGCCACCATGACGTACCACAAGGGTCGCGGCATCATGTTTGGCGGCGTGCACGACGTCGAGGCGAGCGAGGAGGGCATGGACTCGGAGTTTTTCAACCAGCTGTTTGCGTGGAACGTCGAGCGCAACCGCTTCATGCCGCTCGCGCTGCGAAAGCCGCGCAACAATCAAAAGGCGCGCCCGGCGGAGCAACGCGTGAACCGCCGCGGGCGCGGCCAGGCCAACGAGGAGGAGCTTCTGCGGCAGCTGGCGGCGCTGGAAACGGGCGCCTCGCTCGAGGACACCGACGGCATCGAGCTGGAGAAGAAGGAGGAGGAGGTGGAGGTGGAGCAGGTGCCGGTCAAGGAGATGCCCGTGACGATGGAGCCGCCGCACATGCGCTTCAACGCGCAGCTGACGGTGCAAAACGACGTGCTGTACATCTACGGGGGCACGTATGAAAAGGCGGACCGCGAGTTTACGTTTGACGACTTGTACGCGATTGACTTGGTCAAGCTGGACGGATGCAAGGAAGTCTTTACAAGACCTGTTGAGGACTGGGTTGTAAGTGGACTCCAAGGCGATTTTAGTGGGATGTGTTTTAGGCTAATCACGTCTTTGCAGGAATCCGATGATGAAGATGACGAGGACGACGAGTGGGACGACGAGGATGACGAGGATGAGGATGAAGATGACGAAGATGAAGAGTCTGGGCAACAGCTCCATACGCCCAGCAAGCGTGGCAAGAAGAAGGAAGAGGATACCGTAACCGAGACTACTACCCCGTCGGAGACGACCGAGGAAGACGATGCCGAGACGTCGGCTACCTCTGTGGACGATGGCCTTCCTCACCCTAGAGTACGTCTCTCCGCCATGCTAACCCCCTTGCCCATACATGCCCAAGTACTGACTTTTCAATTTTGCAGCCTTTTGAGTCGCGCCGCGACTTCTTTGTTCGCACGTCGGCCGAGTGGCAGGAGGTCCTCATGACCAACCTCCGGTGGAAGAACATCCAGCCCGAGACCATGGCCGTCAAAGAGATCAAGGCCAAGGCGTTTGAGCTGAGCGAGGAGAAGTGGTGGGACTGCCGCGAAGAGATTACCGCGCTCGAGGAGGAGCAGGAGGCCGCGGGCATCCAGGAGGTGGTCAGCCTGGCGGAGCGCGGCGACGCGGGCGCGGCGGGCGGTGGCCGGCGAAGATGATTTTTGGCGGGGGGTGTCGAGAGCACATTTATCTAGCATCTGCGATTATAGGCAGAATTTGGAATAGGAAACAAAAAGCATCTCGTAGTTAATTCGTCATTCTCCTGTCTGCCTTTGGTGATGTCTATGCTAACCCGCCGTAACTCCGCAGCCAAAGAAAAAGCCAACCGCCGCGACATCTCCAACCACCAACTCCGAATCCATATTGGGTCGCTTCTCTCTCTTGAACCAAATCACACACACACACACACACACACACACCCTCTCTCAACGCCAACGCTCTCCAAAGTCAAATCACCACACCACGTAACAAATCACCACCATCTGCTCGTCAGCGCAGCGGCTCTTGCACCACACCCTCCGGCGACCACGCCGCCTTCTTGCCCCCCATCCAGAGCACCGCGTCTGCGGCCTTTTCAATGAGTCAAGAGGGCGACTTGGCCATGGGCGGATACTGCTTGCCATCGCGCTCGACCTTGGGCTCGCAGGCGCAGCGCTCCTCCTCGGGAATGGTGTCCATGACCATGGGGACGTGGGAGCCGCAGCCCCACCAGGTCGACTTTTCTGAAAGAACACGGGTTATTAGTATGCGATCTTTAATGCTGTGCGGTGCGGTGCATGTCGCATGAAAATTCGCAGGGCCTTGGGATGCAAGTCGGAGCAGCGGGGGCGGGGGCGGGGGCGGGGTGAAGAAAAAACATACTGCAAGTGTCGCAGGCTGCCTTTTTGCACATTTTGAGAGTGGGTTTGAGTAGTCTGTTTTTCTTTTCAAAAAAAAAATTGACAGGATTGAAGTGTTGCTGGATGGAATCAAGCGAGCTTGTGTAAGTATTTATGTCGAGGGTTGAGCCGTGGCAAAAGTTGGGGAGTTCGGCGAGCTGCCCCGCCAGCATACGGTTCCGGTCGGCGACGTCGGCGTCAAAACCTCCGGTAGGCCGGGGTAAGCGAGCGCAATTGGATTTGCTCGCATTCAAAAGTCTTGCATGTTGGTTAGTTTGTTCCGATACGGATATGAAACTCGTACATTCTTTTTGTTATTTTTTTTATCTTTTATCTTCTGGAGATATTTCCTTCCTCTTTACATGACTTGCGCACCGTGGCGCGCTAGATGTACCAAAGCTGCCAAAACATGCACCCGTGCTATTCGAGCACTCCCTCTTATATAACAGGGTATTTCCATACAGTATCCCAAAGGTGTATTCCGAAATCAGCAGAACGATGGAGAATTTTCGTCGTCCCATTTCCACGCCCACGTGTTCATCCTCTGCCCTCCGCGGAGAAGCAGTACAAGCATTGCGTGGTCTGTTTATTTGGCGGCGCGCTTCTTCTTAGAAATCTCGCTCTCGGCAATGGATCGAATCAGGTTGACCGCCAGCTCGCGGCCACGCTCAACGGCCGCATCGGAGGCATCGGCCGGGACGTGGAAGAAGCAGACCTTGCCGGGGCGATGCTGCTTGCGGAGGGTCGCGAGGCTGGAGTAGTAGATGAAGTCGCAGAGGTACCGTCCGGGGTCGTCGGAGATTCGCAAATCCATGTCGGGCTGTGCCATCCTCGGGTTAGCTTCCAAGACAGACTTGCGGGCCTATTTTTGGGAGGGGAAATAGCTTCCATACAGAACTGAGCTCCTTCCAGCGCAGGTAGACGTTGGGGATGTCGTAGGCCGACTCGAGCTCATCCGGCAGGCCGTGCCAGATCCAATTCTCGTCGTCGCGCTTGCCCTGCTGCTCGTCCTCGAGGAACTCGCCCGAAATGTCGGGCTTGAAGTACCCCGTGCGGTGCGCGCGCCGCTCCAGCGCGTACTGTGGGCGTGCGCTGGCCATGCCAATGTGGATGCAGGCGTCAATCCTCTGGCCGCCGTACTCGCCGTCCCAAAACGACGGCACCAGGCCGCGGACGTTTTTGTAGGTGACGCGGATCGCCTCCGGGTGCACGAGAATGCGCACGGGGGGCATGTCAGCCGTCGCATCGGCGCTCAATCGGGCGGCAGGGTCCTTGGCGCGCAGAGGCGGCAGGTAGGCGGGCAGGCCGCGGGCAATCTCCCATGACGGGTTCACGGGGTATTGTTCGCGAAACGGCTATTCAGGGTAATGTGTTAGTGGCTTGTTTTTGGCAGCAGAATGCAGCAGAAAGGTCCCTGGTAGGTGCTCGTGCTCGGTTTCCTGCCTCGGTCGCGGGGTACGGCGGAAGAGGTGGCACAAGGCGGGGGGGAGTAAGTGATGACGGCGATGAGGTCAGAGTGAGGCAGAGACAGAAACGTACCCCGAAGCCCGTGACGAGAATGGTAAATTCGTCCTTGTTTGATTGCGAACCCATATCTTGAGAAAGGCCAGCGTCGCCCATTTTTCAGCTGCCAAAACAGTTAGCAGTGTGAGTAGAAGAGCAAGTCAAGAACGAAGAAGCCGGACGGGCGGGTGGTTTGTCATTCAAGGGTCTGGCACTGCCGGTAGTGTTAGTTTTAGCGAGCGCAATGCCGACGCTATGCCCACGATGAGCATTTACAGTGGGGGAGTTGAGCTATGCCCAACTCTAAGTGAAGCTGTTTATAATAAAGACCCTTGGCCTGGTTCTTGTACCCGCTGCATCTCCGCCGAGCTGGTCATGGAAACGGGGTCCCGCCTCCGTCTACAAGTGCCTCGAATATCCGTCAACCAGACAGATGTCTATAAGACATCACTTTGACAGTCTTTCATAAACAAGGGTAGTCGACAGACCATCACCCATTAGACAGTAGAGGTCTCCCTGACGTGGGTGCTGTTCCGGGTCCCCTCTTGACCACTGAAGAGATGCTTAGCTGAACAGGATTATATTGTGTCAATTTCCATGTACTAGTAGTCCTACATTCATCTCAAGTATTGACCTGAAGCTGGTATGAGCCAGTTGCCCAATCCAGTACATAACAGCTGCCCATGTCGGTCTCCTGCCGCTCAGCAGGTCACTGGCTACTCAATACCAACCCCTTATGGATCTAGAGTATGAGCTCCCTCCACGCAAACTTAAACAACCTTGAAAGACTCGTGCAATGGCAATACGTGGTCAAACTCTCACAGTCGAAGTGTGGCTGAGCGCCCGCCTTGTTCGCCGCTAACACGAAAGGCGGCCTAACCCGCTGAGGAAGCCCCGACTTTGCTCGCCCCGGAGCTGCCCAGTGGAGCAGTCCAGCTGCCTCACTTTTCGACGACTCAGAGCCGCCGGCGACAACACGATGCTCACTTGAAATTCTCATTCTCTTCCACCCGCCAGCTACTTCTTTCTTTCTAAAACATTTTTCTTGATATTATTCATCAAGACCAAATTCATAATAAGCCCCCTTCACTCTGTTGCATCTCTATAAACGCATTTTGAAAAGCAGTTCTCGCAGCGCCCACACACATAACCATGGGCTCGCAACCAGACTACAGCCAACCGCCTCTGCAGGTTGCCTTTGCAGGCTTCCTCTGGGATATGGATGGTACCATTATCGATTCCACACCAGCCATTGAGAAGCACTGGCACACGTATGTTTGCTCCCCGTCAACCTATTCCCACGCCTAGCTTGCGTCGTACTCGCGGCCAGACTAACATGCTCTGCAGGATAGGAAACGAGATTGGGGTAGATCCCGAGACCATCCTCAAGACCTCTCACGGTCGACGCAGCATCGACACGCTCAAGATCCTTGCCCCTGAAAGAGCAAACTGGGAGTGTACGTAGATCCTCGCCGCCAGGGTCCCCTGACCGCTTTTACAGCCAACGATGTACACGTTTTATATTCGAGTAGCGGACGCTGACTTCGTCGCATAGATGTCGCCAAGATGGAAGGGCAGCTCCCCGTTCTCTACGCCGACCTCGCCACCGAGATTCCCGGCGCGCGGCTGCTGCTCGACAGCATGATCAAGATGTCCGCGCCGTGGGCCATTGTCACGTCCGGCACCGAGCCGCTCGTCCACGGCTGGCTCAGCCGCATGAAGCTCGCCATCCCCGAGCACCTCGTCACGGCCGAGTCGGTCCCCGAGGGCAAGCCGGACCCGGCGTGCTACCGCATGGGCCTCGACAAGCTGCGACTGGGCGACGCCGCCGCCGACGTGCTCGTCCTCGAGGACAGCCCCGCGGGCATCCGGGCCGGCAAGGCCGCCGGCTGCAAGGTCATTGGCCTCGTCACGAGCCACACCGCGGAGCAAGTCGTGGCTGCGGAGCCGGACTGGGTGGTCAAGGACCTGACGTCGGTGCGCGTCGTGGGATCCAAGGACGGTAAGGTCGTGGTTGAGATCAAGGATGGGTTGAAGCTGTAATCCATAATGCTAGTTTATATTCATGTGTTGGAACATTGGTGGGCTGGTCTTAAAGTGAGCACATAGAAGATGGATGGATATAGAAAGTTCAAAGCACCATCATATAACAAGTCGGATAGCCGAATAGGGTAGTTGCCGGACAAGAGATAGACTTATGATATTATGGATAAAATGATAGACGCAAATATCAATACGTTGAATACAGAGAATGGCCTGCGTAGTTGATTTGCTCGCTTGTTTTTTTCTCTCTGTTCGTCGCTGCCCGACACGCCATCAGCTCTAGACGCGTATTTGACGGTGCAACTGCCACCGATACAATTCCAACCAACCAGCTACACTACCGCTCTGAATGGACCTAACTACACCCCAATCACGAGACCAGGTTTGAGACTTTAACTCAAAGTCCAAAAAAAAATTGCGCCTCGATTAGCGGCGTGTGCAAGCAATAAACAGCTGTTGTGGTTGGTAGTTGCCGCCAATACCCTATACAGCAGCGTCAGCGGTGATGTCGTGTTTGCACTTCATGAGCCCGCCTTGCGGGTCATGATTTTATCAATGCTTGAAGAGCAAATGACTCGATACATGCCTCACGCAGCTCATGATTAGGGCTGTTCTAACGACTCGCATGCATGGCGACGGCGCATGCAAGATTACAGTTTACTAGCAATAGAACTCTTTCACCCATCCTCCCATACACTTCCTTCAAAACAAGACACTATCAGTAGAAGGCTGGCAGGCCATCATGGACACTGTGCGGACTGGTTGCCTACTTAGAAACATGATCGGCACGTCGCTGCGGCCGGCCGTGCCGCCTAACCCATGATGCTTGGCACGACTGATCGGCGCAGCCTTTGACGCAAGGCACCGCAACGCCCGTCAGCCCCAAAACGCTGGAGGGGGGGATGAAATGCCTGACACGCCTTGCTACCACCACCCATTTCGGTGAAATGAATCGTGGAGATCGGCGCTACTATGTGTGCGTTGAAAAAAAAAAGTGTGCGACGTAGGCCGAGGGTAGAACGGTTGAAGATGTCTCCCGGCCGCGAGACATGTCGTTGGTATGCAACGGTGCTTATCCATTCTCCACGATGAAAACCGGTGCAACTTGGCCCCGATCTCACTTGATTTTCTAGTAACGTTATAGCTGAGGCTGATCGCACCCGGCATGCTGGGGATGAAATCCGAGATGACTCCCACGCGTCGTCACTGTGGTATACGATTGGGCAGGGGGTACGGCGGTTTCATTCGGGAGCTTGCCAGGGCTCCGGGCGAGGTAAAGAAGAAGAGACAGCTCAAATTTCGGATCACGACATTAAATGCCACCGGTCCAAAGGCTACAGCCAGGTAGACACTTTGCAGCAAACAGGGGGAGCGGGGAATACAACTGTTCAACACGCCCATGACGTTCTGGGTCGTGTACTTGTTTCTCACTGGACTGGAGCACAAACGTCTTGAAAATGTGTACGGCACCGGCAAAGAGCGACGGCAACAAGCATCGTGGGGACAAGTAGGCCGAAGGCTTTTCTGTTCGTACTTTGGGTCGATCCATTGGCTAGCGCTGCATGAACCGAATCAATACTATGGCACTGAAGGATCCAATGCACGGCGACAATGACGGTATAACATCAGCCCAGATCTACGCCCATTTCAGCCAAGATGCGGGTGGCGACCTCTACCGAGCGAGCGAGATGCATGGGGCTTCCCTGCGAAATAAACGGCCCCAGGTGGGTGTACACGCGCGGTGTCCTTGGCCCTTTTCGGTTTGGTAGCAATCACTGAACTGCTAGACGAAGAGGCCCTCTAGGTTCGCCGTGTCAGCCGCAAACCCGGCCTTGGAAAGGGTACCAAGACGGGGCCACATGCGCCTTCAAGGTGCAGCTCGATGTGGCATCGCCCATCGGGTCCCTGGAGCGCCGGACTAACGTTATTAGTGTGTCCATCGGCGGTCGCATTGCTCGCGTCCTTGGGGGTTCTTGCACTTGGGCCCTTGGACCCCCTTGCTCATCGGTTCTTGCGGGCGGCCCCATTAAAGAGTAAGAAGCTGAAAAAACAATTGCGAGACATGCGCTTCTTTGACGTCACATGAGGACTTGTTCTGGAAACCGAGCAGGTCACTACACTGCTGCTTAGTTTCTCTGCAGGCTGCGAGCGAATGAGTGCCTTGCATTGTACCACACTTGGGGGCAGCAGTTGCACCGACGCCCGTCCGGAGCTGCCCGAGTCCTGTGGACACACGCTCTATCAAACGGCGTAGTGTATTATGACGATTTGTTTCTGGAAACAATATCGGGGGTCAGGAGCTATATCCCAACGTTGCATTGCGCTGCGTAATAGATGAAAAGCCGAGAATCAAGAGGAACCTTGAACATTTCTGCGCTCGATATTAGAGCTGCGAGGAGCCGGCCGTTTCCTCAGCTCCACGGCCACGCCGTTGTCTTATTGCTCGTAATTTTTGTCTAGACAATTGTCTCGCAAGGCACAGCTCTGCCCATTCGGTACTTGAGGATGCATGCAGAGACACTTGACCTGGTAGTTCCACCGAGTAACTTTCCAAGTCATGATTGGGCATGTTTAATTACAGCCCAGTCAGAAGTGAATCAACCACAAGCAACAACATCCTGCTGGGGCAACTAAGAGTCCAGCTTGGTGGGGGCCGAAGATCCGACCCCCGGTACTCGGTCATGTTTCAACCTTGCCTGAGGGCGATCCCAGAAGCCATGTATATACGTGACAGAATGATACCAAAAAAAAGGAAAAGCGTAGCAGAGGCTAGTAAAGGCAAACATGTGTGTCGGTCTGCGGCTGAACAACCAGGTAGTCAATATTTGCGTAATGTTCGCGCGGAGCATCTTTCCCCAATGCCACGCAACCTTGTCAGCCCTGCCAGAGTGCGGGTTCTGAGCCAGATTCCAGCCCATCTAGCGTTCGGTCTGTCGACGACCAGGGGTATGGACGTGGCGCCCGGCAGTGGTCAGACTTCTGGGGTTCGCATCGCTTCCCATGTCGTCTTGCCTTGCCCGCAAAACCTCGCCATGCTGCCCCTGCCGAGCGCTCAGCCCTCGATCTTTGGCCCCATCCTGTATACGTAGTCTGACAAGGGGACGAGACCATTCTAACGAAGAGGGGCCTTTTGGCTTCCCAGGAAACGAATATATAAACCCCCAGCATCATCCCGTCCAAGTCCAAAACTTATATTCGCTAAACTGAACAACCTCAACTTTCAACTCAACTTTATACACAACTCATCTCTTTCTCCACAACTACAACAACCCGTCAAAATGAAGGTTTCCCAGATTCTTGCCTACCTTGCCCTCGGCACCTCGGCCACCTACGCTCTCCCCACCGAGGAGGTCGCCGTCGAGGTCGAGGCCCGCGCCAACCTGCCCGGCCTCAACGCCGCGCAGACCAAGTACGCCAACGGCATCATTGCCCAGGCCAAGAAGGACGGCGTCGGTGCCCACGGCTGCCAGGCCGGTATTGCCACTGCCATGGTTGAGGTATGAAGCATCTACTGCAACGCTGCAAAAAGACTTCTTCACAGAGCCCACTAACACCCTCACCACAGTCCAGCATCATCATGTACGCCAACAACGCCGTGCCCGAGTCCCTCAAGTACCCCCACGACCGCATCGGCTCCGACCACGACTCGGTCGGCCTCTTCCAGCAGCGCGCCTCCATCTACAAGAACGTCAAGTGCGACATGGACGCCGCCTGCTCGGCCGGCCAGTTCTTCTCCGAGATGAAGAAGATCAGCGGCTGGAAGACCATGGCCGTCGGCACCCTCTGCCAAAAGGTCCAGCGCTCGGCCTACCCCGACCGCTACGCCAAGCAGGTCGGCCTCGCCACCAACGTCTGCAAGGCCGGCGGTCTGTAAATTTCAGGGAAAAAGAGAACATGAAGAATTGGAAATGAATTTTTGCTTGCGGGGCGTGAAGTTGTTCCAGGCCCTTTTGTTATATTACGCAATGATGTGAACGATGTGGGCGTTTTACAAAGCCCTGAGAAGTTGTCTACAAGTTATTGAGACAGATGGTATATATTCAATTAGGTAGTAACTCAACAAAAACAAACATTTTATGCGCAATTTGATCATTGTTAGCATTGCAAGTGAAGTGCATTATCGTGTAGTGGCATGCTTTCGCTGCCTTGCAATGTCACACCAATGTCAGCCTGGCTAACAATAACCACGAATTTTCAATAAAAAAAAAGAAAAAAAAAAGAAACTAGTAGTTTCTATAATTTCCCTCTCCTGCAAATATTTCGCATAATCTTTGCTTCCCTGCAGAAGCTGGTGTAAGTGCAGACTGCCAAGACGGGAGGCTGCCACATGGTCCGTGCACACCACCTCCAGCATCGCAAACCTTTTCCCGCCGCCCAGCTTTCCCAACGCCCGTGTCGCACCGCAGCGGCAACATCTCCCACCGCGCACAAATACAACAACGGCATTCCACCAAGCCCACGTCCTACTCGCACACCCAATTGCAAGCCTCCATCTCGAAAGACTATAAGCCCAACTTCATCTCCATCGTCGACGCGCCCTTATCCCCTGCACAGCGCCGCGAAAACGTCGCAGCGCAACCTCTCCAATCTCCAAACATGTCAATAGCAGCATATCACGAATCTCTTCCCTGTGCGTCGCCCTCCCGTCCACCGTCTCCGCCAGCCCAGCAACTACTAACCTCCTCCGGGCAGACATTGACCCCGAACCCTCCGCCGAGGCCCTCGCCGCCGCGCGCGCCCTCATCTCCGCCGAGCTCGCCGCCTCCCCCTCCACCGAGCCGTCCTCCTTCCTTGCCGCCTCCTCCGCCCGCGAGCCATCCTTCACGCCGACCATGACCACCGAGTTTGAACGCATCGCCGCCCAGGTGCCCCTCCAGCCGCTCAACCTCTCCCGCTACGAGGCGCAGGAGCCGCCCGCCGACGCCCCCGACGCCGCCACCCTGCGCACGCCGCTCGAGCGCGCCTACGTGTCGGCGTCGTACCTCGCTGCGCGCAACCAGAACCTGCAGCTCCTCGACCGCGCGGGCAAGAACGCCTGGCTGCTCGGCAACTACGCCATCGAGGCCGACCTCCGGGCCGTCGAGGCCGAGCTCGCGGCGACGAAGCGCGAGATGGACCTCGTGAATGCCGCGCGCGCCACGCGGCAGAACGAGGTCAAGGGCGAGATGCAGACCCTCGAGGAGAACTGGAGGACGAGGGTCGGCAATGTGCTCGAGACGGAGATTGCCGTCGAGGAGCTGAGGCAGCAGGTCCGGGACGAGCTGCGGAATCAGCACCGGCCACAGGAATGAAGAAGCATTGCGAGTCTGTAGAGACGGTTGGAGATTTGCTGCAAGAGACATATTAATTGAGCCTTACATGAACGCTTGGCACAGCGGCCTGCTCTGACGGTGCCACGTTGTCGAGCAAACGGCGTTGATTTGGCGTTTTTTCTTATTCATTTTCTGGAACTAATAGACTACACTCATGGCAACCAAAAACATGACCAAGGCGTGAAGGCGTGAAATGCTTGCTTCGTGTGGCCTTTGGGTTTACAACAGCCTCGACGCCAGCGACAGCTGCAAGTAAACAACACGCAATCAAAGGCATGGCGTTGGCCGCAGGTGTAGTCTTAATAAATAATGCTCATGACAACTATAATAACAACAAAGGTATCTGCAGAGTAACCATATCCTTCAGGATGAAAACAACTTTCTGCTCGCCACACTAGTCAGTCAGCTAATTCCATTTCAAAACGCCAGCCACGGCCGCATCCTGCAGTGTCGCTTGAAAAGTTCGCATCGGAACCCCCTCTTTGAGCACATACGAAAGCCCAATTTCAAGTCATCACCACTGGATATCGTCCACGGCAGTTCCCAACGCTGCTGCATATGACCCGTATGTTTAATCGCGGGACAAGGGGTCCATCTCCTCCACGCCAGCCTTGACTCCCTGGTACTTTGTACGGCGCAGAATACCTTCCACGGGACCAAGTAGTCGCTGGAAAGCATTCTTGCCAAGAGTGGCAACTTTGACGTCCGTGGTGGCAACAACACTAGCAGCTCGTGGAGCATCATTCAGCAGAGCCAGCTCGCCAAAGAAATCGCCCTTTTTATATTGCAGCACCTTGTTGCTGGTATCACCCTTGTACGCATCGGCGGTGCCGTCTTCCAGCAGATAGAAAGAGTAGCCAGGGTCGCCTTCCTTAATAATGACAGCACCCGGGGCAAACTTTTGAGTCTCGAGAGCGTCGGCGATTTTGGATCGCTCGTATGGGGTGAGCGAGGAGAGGAGGGGAACCTCCTCGAGGAAGCTCTCGTACATACGTCGGCGGGCAAAAGTGGATTCCATCAGGATTCTGCGAAAGGTGACACGGTCGAGAGCCCAGAGGGTGCAGTTACCTTCGGCAGAAACAATAGTCGCGGCACGAGGGGCATTATACATGAGAGCAAGCTCACCAAAGGAGCCGCCAGCTTCAATAGTGCCAACCTTGCTGCCCATACCCTCAGGACCAGGTCCGATGGTGCCTGTCGAGTTGACATGGACGTCGAAGGAACCCTTTTCGACCACGTAAAAATAGTCACCGGCATCACCTTGGCTAATCACCTGGGTATCGTTAGTATAGTCTATCTTGTATTTTGGATGGAGCGTGTCATGCTAATTACCTTGATGTCCTTGGCAGGAATCGGTTTTTCGACGAGAGCTCCAAGAATCTGGTTGCTCTGCTCGTCATCAAGATGGCTAAAGAGGAAGTTTCCCTCAATGGCATGCTTCAGACGGCTGATCTGATCGGGGGTCTTTTCGTGAAATGGTGGGGACCAGTTATCGTATGTGTCGGCGCTGGGCTTGAGCGATTCAGCTGACACGGAGGTTCTTCTGTTAAAGTTGTATTGAGCCGGGTAGCTGTCAGGGTTAGGCGGCGATCGGATAGTGGGGGGCGTATCTCCAGAAGCATCGCCGCCAAATACATTGGAGAAGCCAGCAGAAGCTCCGGGGACAAAGCTGCCTGTTGTGGGGGAAGCGACAGTGTCTTGCTCTTCCTCTTCGATGACTCGGTTCATCGTATCGGGTTGGGATCGATCGCCACCGAAAGGATTGGCGTTGGCGCCGAAGGGACTCGTGAAAGCGCCAGACATGACTGAAATCGGGTCGTTGGTGATGAGGCGTGGGAAGAGCTGTAGCTGTACGGCTGCGGTCGCGAAGAGCTCAGTGTGAACTGCGACCGGTGGTTGTGTCCGAAGTGTCTGGCAATTGGATCGACCCTGCAATTGGGCAAATTAGCATTTCTTCGCGTGTTGATGTAGTGATGGGATGTGGTGATATGGTGCCAGGCCAGTTGACGGTTCAAATAAGGGGACTGCTGGCACCAATTCAATGTCAGGGTAGACCCATCTCTCCTAGTTGAAGAGATGATGTAGATCATCGAACCAAAGCTTGGAAGATGTATGCGTGCCCGTGGCATGTAATCCCGCATCGCCTTTTCCAAGGCGGTCGTTGACGGGTGCGGGGACATGGCAGGCGCTCGGCAAGTCGATCTCTGGAGCGCCTATCCACCATTGCACCACACAGCGCCATGCTGTGCACAGCGACGAAATTCAACTGCCATGAGACAAAATCTGTGCTGCGGTGGCTTGGATGTCTTCGATCTGGCAAGTGTTCGACGGGAGAGTACATGGGGAGCTCTCGAGAGCCAGGTGTGCGGGGTCACGACGAGGAAGAGGCGCACTTACAGAAGAAATTGCGCAGCGACAAGATGGCGATGTCGAGCGATGCCGCAGTGAATGGCTCGGGACCAGAGACTGCAATGCAAAAGGAAAAGGAGTAGTTGTAGGCTTTTGCGATTCCTGAAAGGCAAGGCGATGTGGCGGAGCTGTGGACGAAGAGGGGTACCTCAGTTCACCAGTCTCCAAGCCGGCAAAAAGAGCAAGATGAAACGGTAGAGGTAATGATTAGATGGCCGTTACGAGAGGTCGCGGGGGCCAGAGGATGACGCAACACAAAAGACACTGACGGTCGAAAAGGGAACAACAAGGGGAAGAGGAAGGGTTTGCGGGGAGTGAGAGAGTGAGGCGAAAGAGGGAAGTTGTGAAGCTACAATGGGGTGATTTTGGGGGGGCAAAGTGGCTGTAGGAAAGCGCAGAGATGGGACAAGACTAGCAGCGACAGGCAGAGACTGGTTCGAGCCAGGGCAAATGACGGAGATGGAGAGCGGCAACAGCGGGGCGGGGGTGGTCAATGCTCCTGGAGGGCAGGCAGATGGTAGGCAGATGGTAGGCAGGGTCGCAGCTTCGCTTGGGTCAGGAACTCGAGGACGTACGAGGGAGGACACGGGAAATTTTCTAGATGGTGTGATGACTACTTGACTGGTTCAAAGCGCCCCGACTGTCAATACGAGGTGAATATTTGTCTCATTCAAAACCATCCTCTCTCGAGCCTCGACAGCGACGACACGCCGCGACCTGTCTCGACAGCTGCCATCCTGTCGAAAAGTCGGGGCACAAAGGGCAGATGGACAGAAGCTTTCTAGAATCGCGCACGGGCCACTCTGCGGCTCCTCCGTCACCGGGTGGCCGCACCCCCCATTGGCCCGTTGCGGCCAGTTCGGCAGAAGCACAGGGAGCCCTGCAGCACCCTGTCGGTACACCACCACAGCTGTTTTCGATGCAAGAGTGCATACCTACGAGCAAGTCAGCGCCGTACTTGCTTAGAACGAACGACTTATAAACAGCTGTCCTTTCTTGACGCTATATGCAGCATCTTGTGTGGAAATCCCACAACCCCGACGTACGTACCTACCTAAGTACCAGTCAGGCCAGTCTAATGCAATCGACAACGCCCCTGCACCACTGTAGGTACTCCCTGTGGCGCCCGCCAGAATCGGCCCTCTAGCTTCCACGTCTCTTCCGGGATTGGTTAGCCGCGTTATCCTCACCACCACCACCACCTCATCGCCCACCGCATCTTGACCTTGCGTGCTTGCTTCCCCGTTGTCCATTGCCCGTCCACCCTGCTAGCTTCTTCCAAACCACAAGTCTCTGCTTCTAGTGTTATTAGTTGTCATTCTTGCATGAGGACGCATTTAGAATCGGCTGGTGGGTACCATCCACATTCCACTCACGAACAGCAAACATAAGCCACATTTAGCCAACATAGCATATTAGTCCCAATTGTACTACAATAATGATCAATAGCTCCGAGGGTATAGCTGCTCTTTATACAAATACAGAGAAACCCCAAAAATTCAACCCTGGAAAAACATACAAGTAGACTGAGCCTTCCCGTCCTTGCTCCATGCCCCGCATACCCGCTCCTTGTGAAACTCAGTAAAGAAAACGCCCTTTCTCGCCATCTTGCAAGTACTCTGCACATTCCAACTATACAGGGAATCAAATCCAAAAAAAAAAAAAAAATTCACCTCCCACATAAGAAATAAACACGCGCCAGGTAGTCATGTCGGTCCGGCAGACTCGATGGCCTGCTCATCGCCACACATGCCAATGCAAAAGACAAACAGATATCCGTGCCTTCCTTTGCCCAGACCAGGCGCCAAAAATGACAACTACCAAGAGTAAACGCCAAAAACTCTGTCAAGCCACTCCCATCGACACACTGTGTCTTGGGTTCTTCTCCGGAGTGACTATCCTTCTTCTTTTCCTCGTGCTCTTCGCAATGCTTGCCTCCCTTCCGCCATGCAATATTGGTTGAGAGCCAGCTTTCTTCCGTAACCCCTCAGCCATCCCGGAACAACTTATTTCATTTGTTTTGTCCCCTTGTTGGTAGCCTGGCGGCACAGCTCCAATCTTTTTTTTCCCAAGGACTTCAAAGTAGCCTTCAGTCGCTGTTGTGTCTCCTCGTTGAAAGGCTGGTGGCGTCCCCTCCTTGATATTATCCGAAGGCATCTGATCTTGCTCTATCGGCTCGTCGTTCTCGATCGAGGATTTAAACGCCGCCTCCTGACCTTGAGCATCTGCTCGCGCCGTATCAAACTATGACCCGACGGCCAAGCATCCATCGAGCATGCCATCGAGCATGTCCGTGTCACTGTCTTCTGCACCTTCCCAGCCGATTTCCATGTCGATATCCATGGGGTCCATTCCGTTGACAAGTACAGATGAGTCGTAGCCATTTGTCAACTCGTCCACATGGCCTGGTTCATAGCCATCGATCCAGGCATGATCATTCCAGTTTTCTAGTTCGCCTTCGCGATATCCACACAATATCTGGCGCATGAGGATGGGAAATTGGGACATGCTAGAGTCTGCAATCTCCAAAGCGACACGGACATCTGCCATGCACAACGGGCCTTGCTCTCCCGCGGCTCGCGCTTCTACAGGCAGAAAGCCAGCCTTGTCGCGTGAAAGCTCTCCGCGGTGCGCAGCCTCCTCTTCGAGATGTAGCTGGCGCTTATAGTTGTGAGTTTGTATCCATTGCGTGCCCACTCCGTAGCCGGCACTCCCTGAATCTCCGGGGCCATTGCTTCTTGTGCGAGCAAATACCTGCGTGAGCATCTCCTTGATAAACGCGTCTGTGGCGATTGACATTAATTGGGGTGCTTCTGCAGAATGGCCGCTCGGAAGGCCGGCTTCGTAGCAAAAGGGAAGCATGCGGCTGGTAATGACGCCGACATCGGGGAATTCGCCAGACTCTATAGCGAGCGGTTGCGTAAATCGTTTTCGAATCTCTAGTTCAAAATCTGCGGAATCGTTAGCATTTGGATTTGTGATTGCGAGCTCCCTGTCGTACTCATATTGTTAATACCACCAGGAGCACTTGATGATGCATCTTGTGGTGTCTTGCGCCGGGATTCCGTGAATATGCTTGAGAGGTTTTCGTTGATATCGAACTGTCACCAAAGGTCAGAAAGGTTACACGAGAGTTTCATAGCCTCCAGGAACACGAACCTCGTTGTGCGTCAAATCTTTGATGCGCCGTCTATCTCTCGCGGGCAGCTGCATAACATCGCCCTTTAAACGGCGCTCTGCGGCATCGCCGGTGACGGTCTTGCTGGCGCTGGCAGTCGGCTTATCATTAGAGCTGACCCAGGGTGCCAGGCCTTGGTCAGGCATTTCCCTCGTGACGTTGCCATAAATGGCAGCGATGAGTTGGTTGTGTAAATGGTCCTTCTCTCCATTTTGTCCGGCGATGATCGGGTCGATTCGTTCCGAGTACTCATTCTGATTAAGGCTACCTGCATGGATTGTCAGAAAAAGAAGAAAGATGTGTTTTTTTGATGCGTGGCAAGTCCCTACCGATGAAGAACTCTGTTGTGGCTTCCTTGTATATTTGCCAGTGCTCGGCGCCGATGGCTTGCTTCAGTTCGCTGTAGAGAGGCTCAAGGTCGATTCGCCCAGGAATCTGGCTAGACTTGGCCTTTTGTGCGCTTCCAAAACTTGATAGAGATTTTGTTGATAGCAGCGGGGTTGAAATATTCGATGGGCGACTCAGCGCCGCGGGATCGATGTCGGGCATGATGATATTGGGGGCTTTAGCGATGGAATCGCGTGCGGCGGAGAGGCGACGCGCAGCGCGCAGGAGGGGTCATGAGATGCATAAAATAATTGCTCAGGGTCATGCGATTGCGATTCGGGAATCAGATCGATGGCCGGGGCATTGCGCGGGCAGGTCGTTGATGACGACTCGTCTGGGGTCTACGCAGGGGAAGATGTCAGTCGGCGGAGTGAAGTCTAAGTTCTGCCGAGAGACGGGTGCTGCAGGGAGAACGCTAGTGGTAAAAGTAGCGATACCTGGTGTCACTGCCAATTTCCCGTGTCGGCGGCTGTAGCTGGTACCCCACCCAAAACTCCATACATCCCACCTTCCCCCGCCAGAGCGCGTGCTGGTGTCGCGTCTCATAAACGTCAACTCTACAAGCGGGCGATAAATCGTCTTTGCCGCGCCCTTTTGCATGCGTCCCTACTCAAACTCGCTTTTATAAATGCCAAGAGGCGTAGGCGTCCCTTCACAACAGCGATGCAAACATGTCCTCCGAGAAAATAGCCAACGCCATCGACGGCCTAGTTAACCACCTGATCCCAATCGATCCAAACGACTCGGAAGAACAGGTGCAGGAGCAGCACGAGAGACATTTCGAGTTTGTTAAAAATAGTCTCCGAAAGTAAGAGAGTTTTTCCGCATCTGTCTAGCATCATCTGACCTTGCAGATATTCCAACGCGACCGTATCTTCAGACGTGACATATGCGTCAGATATAATCAAGCGCAAACTCATACAGACGAATCCCAACCAAGCGCTCCGATTCTCGCATTTATACTCTCGCCTTCTTGCCGTGCCAGTTCTAGAGCAAAAATCGGCCATTTTGCAGCTATTATACCACCTCTCCGACTCGCCAGACCCTTCAGAGCCTCTACCTCTCAGCCCTGTCAAGTCATCTGCCACCAACCACAGAGAAGCCGTCAATCGCGAAGCTACGAAGCGCCAAGAAAGAGAACGAGCCAAAACACCAGTCACGCCCACTTCAAAATATGACGAACTTCCACACAGGGAATCGGTTCAGCCAGATGCTTCCAGACCGACACCATCTGCAGCCTCAAGGCATGGCGATGGTGCAAGACGGGATGCTTCGTTGCAGGACGCACTCGAGGCGAATTATTCCGAACTGAATCCTCCAGAAATGGCCCTCTTGCGCGATCTTCCGTTCACCCTCCAGGGGCTTTCTTCGACTACATTGCCGTTTTCTGGCCCAGACACACTGGCACTGCCTCCTACTCTCCCGTTGCCATTGGTATCGATTCTCCACGCACTAGCTGAACCGTCACTTCTTTACCGCCAGCTAGACGCATTTTGTAAAACCCCAGCCAGCGGCCTAATGGGCCAAAGTTTGCGGTCTAGCATCGGCGCAGAGTTACGAGCATACTTGACTCTCATCGCGACGCTGGAGGCCCAAATCCGCCGTGCGCTGGCGTCGGTGGATATGGACGCGCCTCGTGGTGGTATTGGCAAGGCTGGGATTACCCTCAAACGCTGTGTAATGTGGACAAGAGAGGCTACGATGGGATTGCGGCTGATGAGTATGGTGGCAGAAGAGTCCAAGAGAAAGCGTGGCGGCCAAATAATATCATTGATTCACGGATTCGCGGCAACTCACGGCGACCCTATTGTCTCGACCTTTGCAGAGCGGCTACTTGGAACTTGTACTCGGCCGCTTTACGATATTCTACGGCATTGGATATACGACGGAGAGCTGTCTGATCCCTACCAAGAATTCTTTGTGCGAGAACAAACGGGCAAGCCCGACTCAGCAAAGCTCAAGGGCGGTAGCAACGTATGGGAAGATAAGTATGAGGTTGCTGAAGATCTGATTCCCAGCATAATGACATCAGACTTTGCCCAAAAGGTGTTTTTGATTGGAAAGTCTCTCAATTTTATTCGACACAGCTGCGGCGACGCTCTTTGGGTAGAAAACTATTCGCGAGCGGCGTCGAAAGAGCTGCGCTATGGCGACACCGCTACCATTGAAGCATGGATTGATGAAGCCCACAAGACAACGATGAAGCGACTTATGGATCTCATGGCCAACAAATTCCAGCTCTTTGATCACCTACAGGCCCTGAAAAACTATATTTTGCTTGGTCAGGGTGACTTTATCGCGCTGCTCATGGAATCCCTGGCTGCAACTTTGAATCGGCCAGCCGGAGCGCAGTTCCGCCACACTCTCACAGCCCAGCTTGAACACGCCATCCGCGGCTCCAACGCGCAATACGATTCACCAGAAGTGCTTCGCCGTCTCGATGCTCGCATGCTCCAGCTTTCGCATGGCGACCTCGGCTGGGACTGCTTTACACTGGAGTACAAGATTACGGCGCCAGTGGACGTGGTCGTGACGGAATGGGGCAACCGACAGTACCTAAAGGTTTTCAACTTTCTCTGGAGAATTAAGCACGTGGAATTTGCCCTGCTCTCCACCTGGAGACGGTGCATGACTGGGTCGCGAGGTGTGCTGCGAAACGCGGACCCCGAGTTTCTGCAGACCTGGAAGACGACGCGCGCCGCTCTCGCTGAAATGATTCACTTCATCGGCCAGCTGCAGTACTATATCCTCTTTGAGGTCATTGAGTCTTCGTGGGGCGAGCTGCAGAAGCACATCCACAAGGAGGACTGCACTCTGGACGACCTCATCAAAGCCCACAGCAAGTACATGGACGACATCACGCAAAAGGGCCTCTTGGGCCCCAGGAAGCGTCACCCAGCGTCGTCTGGTGCGGAGGAGCATGATCGCACGACGTATCTCATGCAGCTGGCGAGCTTGCTGCGCTTGATGCTCGAGTACCGTGACTCGGTAGACGGCCTGTACGGTTGGAGTGTCACTGAGTTTTCACAGTACCAGGAGGAGGCTGCACGCAGCCGCTCGCGAGCTGGCGGCAGCGCGGCAGCGGCGGACGACGCGGGCATGTCGATGCCCGACAGGGTGCCGGCGTCTGAGTTTCCCGCGCTGCGTGACCGGCTGCAGCATCTGGGCCGGTCGTTTGGTGTGCGCCTGAGCGCGCTGCTGAGCGACCTGGCGTACCAGCCGGATGTGGAGATGCGGTTCCTGGGCGTGGCCATGAACTTTAACGACGTGTATCCCGTGCGAAAGAAATCAAAATCGACGACTGCTGCTGCAGCCAACACGCCGAGGGGCTGAGATGTTGACATGTGCATTTGATTGAGCATGTTTCTTTTCGCGTGTTTACGTCAGAGCTTCGCTTTTAAAAGGAAAGTGGGGGGGTCGATTTGATTTGATGCATATGATTAGGCTACTCGGCTTCTGTTGCGCATAGCACGAGCTCGATATATAGAGATTATGGAGTTTTTTCGGTCTGTTCAATTTGATGAATTCTTGAAAGTATACCCGTCGTGTTGCCTTGTTTTCCTGCAAATCTATACCAGTATTCAGCTTCTGCCTTGACTAGACTGCATTCTTCTCCTTCTCCTTCTTCCTTTCCTCAATCACCGCGAGCGCTCTTCCGACATCCACCGCCATGAGCGGCAGCATCCGTCCCGGCACGCTCCTGCTCGGCACCTCGCCGTACCGCTCCGCGCCCATCCTCACGTAGAAGCCCTCGGCGTGCGGGTCCGCGTCGACGGACAGCCGGGCCACGCCCGCGGCGGCGGCGCGCCGCATCGCGTCCTCCCACAGCAGGCTGCCGAGCCCGTGGCGGATGCGCGACGGGTGGACCCAGAGGTAGCTGAGCTCGCCGTCGAACCCGTCCCCGTCGGCGGCAGCCAGAGGCGTGAGGCGGTAGACGCCGACGGGGGGGGAGGGCTCTGACGGGGAGAGGAGGACGGCGACGTGGATGTCGTACTGGGAAATGTCAGAGGCGGTGATGGTGAGCTCGGCGGCGGCGGCGGCCATGAACGAGGGGGAGTACCCCCAGTGGGCTTTGGCGGCGAGGGCGAGGTCGGTGAGGAGGGCGGCCTCGTTGGGATGGGCGCGGCGGACGGAGGGCACGAGGGGGAGGGTTGCTGAGGTTGTCATTATCCTGGCTTTTTTTTTTCGATCATCTACACCACAGTTATAATACATCACCAGCCGGGTTTTGCATCTTTTTAATTCATCGCGGATTGACAAGTCGTCGGAGGGCTTGTACCGGCGAGTGACTAATTGCCCGGGTGAATTTACATTGGGCATTTTCCATTCAGGTTCGAGCATCATGACGACAACTTTCGAGAACTGACTCGTCGTGGTCTTTTTTTTTTTTTTTGATTTTTGATTTTTGATGAAAAAGCATATTCATGAAGAATGCAGTAATTTCAGCAGAATCCGTTCTTCCCGTCCCAGAGATTTGTTCGAGACAGATCCTACCCGCTACTCCAGCGTACGCAGCGGGCCGAGTCTGGGGAAAAAGCAGCCGCAGCGGCACATGTGGCTAGCGTTCCCGGGCGCGCCCCAAATGTCTAAACTCGAATTCCAGATTCTTGATCCTTTTGCTTTCTTTTCTGGCTGATCCTTTCCCTCTTTTTGACCCTTGCTCGAGTTTGTTTTCTCTCTCCTCTGGCGCAATGCAAGTGGCCATGTCGTGGCGGGATCTACGATTGAACGATCGGCCGCTCTTCCAAGGGCGGTGTGATGGCTTCCCAAGCACCCAAGCTGCCCAGGTGCCCGATTCGATGTGGCTTCAGCCGTCGTCGGCCTGGAGCAGGGCAGCGGTCGATCGAAGTTGCACAGAGGGAGGGGGAACGAGCTGGGCTGCATGTCACGGTTGCACACAAGAAGCGTGAATCACTGGTAGGGCAGCGTCTACCTGGCAACCTAGGTATCCATGCGACGGCTATTGTGACGGGCTGGCTGCCGGCACCACGACTTGCACGGGCGACGCCAGTATCAAGGCACACACACTGTTACCTCGTGTCGTCTGAAGAATACAGGGGGGACGCCATGTTACGTGCAAAGATGGCTTGGCATTGGGCGGAGTACTGTAACTAATTTACCTTGCTTGGTGCTGGTTATTCTAGAACAATGGGGAGTCTAATGCCGGGGCCGGCGGGCCGTGGCATGACACTGCTCAGGGTGGTAATTTCAGGCACCAGATCGGTACCTTTTTTTTTTTTTTTTTTTCTTCTTCTTCTTCTTCTTCTTTCTTTTTTCCCTCGGCAAGGGCTTGCTGGCTTGCTTGCTTCCCTGCTTGGGCCACATGGGGTAATGGGCAACTTGTCTGTCTCGGAAGCGGAAAGGTTACTTTTCTCCCCCATGCTGATCTGTGCCCTGCTTTTTGTCCCGTCCTTCTTTGTTGCCGGTCCGTTTGGGCTGAAAAATACGCGGCGCACAATCATCTCTTGTGCAGAAGTCGGAGGCTGGCTGGACATGCAGGTGGCCTCTTTCCGGTTGCACTGTATTTGCAATGTTTGTCTGCTTCTATTGTTGTCCCAGCTGAAAAGTATCATGCTGCGTACCTAGGGGGGATACGTGGCTTCAAGAAGGACTTGTCCAGCGGCTGGCTGGGGCCGAGTTTGTTGGGGGAGAGCGTGCTTGGGGTCGTGTCACTGTTACTGGTACGGAGTAGTGTTACCGAACCAGACCCCAGCTAGCATGGGCGGAATCGCCGAATGAAAAGGGACTTTTGTAAAAGTAACAAATCCCAGAAAAGGTAAAGGCTTTTCCTTTTCCTCGGCACAGTAAAAGAACAAGCCACGCCGTGTTGATTGCTCGCTCGGGTACGAGGAGCGAGCGGGAGGCGCTGCTCACATTGATTGGCATGATGGCGAGCAAATGGTGCGGAGGAGGGCGAGTGCCGGACCCCGGGTTGACGAGTGGAAGCAGAGTCATTCCTCGTCCCGGGCTTGTCCCAGCGAGGTGGGAATCCGGGGACGCCGGAAAGCGGTGGCATGAGCCCAGCGAGAGTTGTGTCGAAGGAAATGACGGCGTGGTCGGGGCGTTGATGCTATCAAGCAAGTTTGCAGGGAGGCGAGATGCTGAGGTGGATGATTGTGTCGGTGCTTCGAATGCCCTGCCTACCTCACCTCTCTGTAGGTACCTTGCTTGGGTACTGTTTCAGCGGGTTATAACAGTCTGGTAGCGGGCAGTGGCAGTGGTGGACTAGGTACCTAGTCAGTACCAACAGTGGAGGCAGCGCTGTACCTCAGGCGGTTTCAGGCGCTGATGGCGGCCGGGGCGCGCTACCAACCTACCTAGAATCTTGCCTTCCCCAGGCTCCCCCACCTCCCTCCCCTAGGTACCTACCTTGGGTGCTAACGTTGGCGACTCCACAGCGGCCTCTGCTTCCCCGGACCTCTAACAAGCCCATATGGAGGGAGGCCCCGAGGCCAGCGAGGTACCTTAACAAGGTACCTGAGGCTTGGCTGGCCGGCTGGTAATCAAATCAACTGTGCGAGATGCTAGTTGGAGTAATAATATCAATCAGCTTTGCGAAATGGCATGCAGCCACGCAAGACGCAAGCACCAAAGGGCAAGCAAGCACAAGTGCAAGCTTTGCAACGAATTGTATCCGTACTGGTACTGTAGGTAGTACGCGACAGCGCCACATCTCAGCCATGAGCACATGTACATGCACCAGAGCCCCAAGTACCTGACCAGTCGAGCCATCATCTCTTTCGCTGCAATCAACTCACGTCAGATGCCGCGGAAGCAAGCCGTTTCCATCTCTCTTCACTGTTCCCATCATCCCCAACAGCTACCCAGACACGACCAGGTACTGTACCTACCTACCTACTGAGTACCATGTTAGTCGGGTCAACCGGCGAAAAGCCCAACTATCAACCCGGCATCCTGGGTGAGCCGGGACCAAGCCTCTCTCCACAATCACCCCAGGCTTATTATTACTACTAGTACTTGAGCAGCAAAAAAAAATAAAAAAATAAAAAGGCTGCCTAAAACAAGGCCTTGGACCGTGTTGGCATCGGTGCCTGTCTCCTTGTGTCGCCGTGAGTCGTGTCTTGTCCGCCCACACCCTTTGGCGCGCAGTGCATTGTTGATGCGCTGTCCTTGGAACTCGGCCCAGGCGGAATCTGCTGTCCTTGTACCAGTAGCCCAATACTGCTGCCTCCCGTCTGTTGCGCGTGTACGGGTAAAATTAGGTGGTAACTATGATGTCCCTTTGATTCTTTCCTGTTGGCCGTGCCCACCATGAGACGCCCCGGGGGGTGCCTAGGTTGCTTTGGGTGGCAAGACAGGGATAAGCACCGACTGGGGGTGCGAGCTTCTTCTTTTTTTTTCTTCCGCACAGAACAAAGGCGAAATCAAAGTACCGGCAACAATTGGCCCCCCGAAAAGCACATGCAGTGAATGAATGCTGCAGGCTCCCCCTCCCCTCCTTCTCCCCTTGCCCCATGTCCTTGTAGAACCCGGCTGAACGGGTACCAGTAACTAGTTGGAATGCCACAATGCCATCAGGCCTGGATGGTGGATGGTGGATGGATGGATGGGCTTGGTCGGTTTCCGCCCTCCTTCCTCCTTGAATCGACCTGCCGCTCCCGTCCTTGTTCGTCTGCCCAGCCAAAAAGGCCTGAAGGTGACATGCAAAAGCCTGCCTTTATTACACCCACACATCCTCTGCCTCGGATTCCATCCTTTTTCCTTTTCTCATCCTCTCAGACACCAAAGAAGAAAAAACACTTGCGACACTCGCGCCACTGTCTCCCTGAACTATACACGTCGCAAACAAAGGCTCGACACACATACACACACACATGCACAATCTCTCCTGTCGTCCTTGCCAATAAAACAAAACGCCAAATCAGGGCAGCCATAAGGAAAAAGGGACAAACACACGTCTTATCGGTCGATTTACATTCCCCGGGTTCCATTCAGCTCTGAGACTGTTCTTCCGCCCTGCTGGGTCGCCTCTTGTCAAAGCAGCGCCGGGCCGATCGCCCCATCACTTGCACATAGCCGCCCCAAAGCTTGCCTCGGACCCAGACAACCAGATCAACAAGTCGCGCCAGAAAGCACGCCAGACTCGCCGAGCCAGCACAAGCTCCAGACTTGCAATCAGCTGCATTTCCATCTTCCTCCATACCTTTCTTACACACAAGCTTTGCTATATATATATACTTGCCCACCCGTACGTTGCCGCCCCGCTGCTCTCCCTCGTCCCCAAGCACATTCACCTCTGCACATCCGAGTCTGCTTCCTTGTCTCGTACCTCACCAAGCATACTCGTCTTTGCACACATACCTAACATGTCTACTATTCTTCAGCCCATTCCTATCCGCTTCACGATGCCTTCCGCTCAAGCTTCCGCGCCTTTTGTGCACGCCCCTCAGAGGACCAACCTGCGAGTTCCCTCGTCGCTAGACCTCTTCTCGGGCATCAATGCATCTCTGTCGTCCACCAACCCCAACCGACCTGCCACGCCCAACCACCAAATCTATGAGAACGACTACACCGTTCCCGCGCCGCCTCCTCCCAGTCCTGTCAGCTTTCGACCGGACTGCTGGCCCAAGCCTGCTCGCTCATAGTCACAACGGCTAGCCACGTTCAAGCGCAATCATTCTGTCGCCTTTTCTTTTCATTTGATTTTACACA
Source organism: Akanthomyces muscarius (assembly GCF_028009165.1). NCBI lineage: Eukaryota > Fungi > Ascomycota > Sordariomycetes > Hypocreales > Cordycipitaceae > Akanthomyces > Akanthomyces muscarius. The sequence continues at coordinate 3,306,936 of NC_079244.1, read as the reverse complement.
TCACGAGCGTTGGGAGCAGCCAGTCCCATCAACAAACAGCTGGCAATTATTCACACGGCAAAATTGGGTTAATAGTGTTTCTTCATCGGAGTCACGGGCACATTCAGGGCGGGAAGATGGTATATCTAAACAGGGCGAGCGACTGCATGTGCAGCGGCTCGAGGATACTTTGTGAGGGCCACGAGTTTCAAGGACCACAGGTATCATGTACAAAGTGATTTACTCAATAAGACGATCAAGATAATTAGCACGTATGCCGATGTGATGTGCTTGTGATAAGGCGTATAAGTCGAGACTCGGGAAAAGTCGGCCAGCTGCGCATGCGCGACGTCTGCACGCGCTGCAGGAGCTTGCGACAAGTCGTCACTGCCAGATTCATATATCAGAAGCGTCTACAAGCAGAAGCACTTCGCTTCCGACTTGATCCGATGTTGCAACGTGGGTGAGCCGCGAAGCTTTCTACTGCTATCGGTGGTGGTGGTGCTCGGGCTGTCTTCACATGTCAGGCGAGCAACGGCGCATGCGATCGCCGACGGAGTCGCATTCTACGATCGGCCCCCATTCCCCCGGGGTAAAAAACGTCAGAGGCTGCAGGTCAACAGCCCTGCCGGCAGTGATACCAGTATGTCAAGCATTTTATAGAGTCGTTTTTTTTGTCCGTTTGCCGGGCAAAGGGAAGATGAGACGAGCCTTCGGACGCAGCTTGCGGAAGCACGTGCGGAGAGCTCCTCTCACATGGAGACGCGGGAACTGCGCAGCTGCAAGGTCGGAGAGTTGGATACAGAATCACATGAATGCTCCCACCCGGAACAGAAGCAAAGAAAACAGACGGCCGGTTTGGGTAGACTTTTTGGCCTTGGGCTTAAGGTGGTGGTGGTGGTGTTGATGGTAATGGGAATGGTACGTACCCACAACACCACTTTACGCGATGTGCATCACCAAAACGCGTCGCGGCGCGTCAGTTCGCGTACCCCTTGCAATGCTACCCGTCGCCTCCCAGCCAACCGAAGAGACTCCGCTTCCCAAAATGCCTGCAGCTACCCGGATCGTGAGACAATTGCTCTTCCACCATCGTTTGTGCGAGGTTCTTTTCTTTTGCAAGCTTCAACAATCAAACAAAACCCTTTTTTTTGTGCGTCCAACTCCAACTGCGAGAAAGCTCGCCCTTGTCAAATTAGACGCCGTTTTCGCTGCATTGGACTTCGCACCTGCCTACTTAACACATCAGACTGTGGAGGCTCGTCGTCGTTCCTGCTTGATTGCTCGGTCTGAACGTCAAGATGGCTCGAACAGCAAGAGCGAGAGCGCCTCTCGAGGCCAAGCAGAGCCCTGCACCTTCCATCACCACCTTTACCCGCGTCTCCAAGAGCCATGCTTTTCCTGACGCAACTGCCAAAAAAGCCGTCGTCTCCGCCGACCCGACGACGACGACGACGACGCTGTCCAAGAAGCGCAAGGCCTCGTCTCCTCTGGACAGCCACGCCGGCGCCTACACTCGCCGAACCATTTCGTTCAGCCCGAGCGACGAGGACGACGACGTGGAGGAACAGCAAACGGAACATGCCGACATCGCCCAGCGCAAGAAGCGCGCCTGTCGACGACCGGAGCCCACCTTCTCTGCAAAGCCCCCGACAACACCAGCCAAGGCTGCCGCTGCACCTACAACGCGGGGCAAGACAGTCGCCAGGGTTCCCGCTTCGAGAAAGGAGGCTGCGCACCGTCCGACCGCTTCCACCGTCATTAGCAAGTCCCGGCAGGAAGCCAAGACCGGCCAGGCCAGGATTGACGCCTTTTACACCAAGCAGCAGCAGGCCAAGTCGGCCGCCGACAACGAAGTCGACGCCGCATTTCCGCCGCCGCTCGCTGAGCTGGTGCGTCTGCATCGCATCTTCCTCAAGACGGTCGTCATGCAGATGGCGCATACTCGCAGCAACGTGCCTCTCGACATCCGCGAGCTGGCTCCCAACATTTCAAGCTCGTGGCGCAAGCGTCAGGTCACGGTGGAGGATGTGCGTCGATGCGTGGCGATCGAGTCGTCTACGCAAGACGACGGCATCAAGTCTCCGTTTATCGTCGCCGACTACGGCAACGGCAAAGTTTGTGTCGAGCTGCGCGCTGGATACGATGGCAGCGCCATCAACGAGACGCGGCTGTGCAAGCAGTTTGAGCACAACCTCAAGAGCCTCTGCACGGAAAAGGCCACTGATCAGATGACGGATGTCGATGTCACTCTTGAGGGCCTGTCACTGGCAGAGCTACCCCAGGTCGGCCTGACAGACATGAATACTGGCGCCAAAACGGCTGCTCTACTAGTCAAGGGACACAGGGCGCTTTCGGAACTAAAAAACGACATGGCTGCAAAGCAGCAGGAAAAAGAGGCCCAGCAGCAAGCCGCGGCGACAACGCTCCTCAACGCCGACGGAACCAAGATGAGCCTGCTCGACCGCCTCCGACACAAGCAGCTCGCTGCCGCCAACGCGCCTTCTCCGCCGACCGGCGCCGAACTGCAGCGCCGTGCGGCCATGAACCGAGTTGTCGACGTCGCATCCACCATTTCCATGCTCAGCCTTTCCAACCCCGCCTCTCTGCCTCGCCAGGCGTTTGCCATGGCCGTCATTGTCGAGAAGCTGCGCGATTCGCTGCGCGTGCCCATGGCCAAGGAAGAGGGCATCGACTGCATCCGTCTCATTGCCAAGGAGATTGCGCCCGAGTGGCTACGGATCGTGGCCATTGGCGGCAGGGAGAATGTGGTCATTCAGCGCGGCGGTGAGCCGGTCAGCCGAGTGATTCAGGAACGAGTGCAGAAGCTCATGTAAGGTGTAAGGAGTTGAGGAAGGGATAAGGAAACACATGTTGGGGACATGAATGACGGGAATATTAAGAGAACTACGGGCTGTTGAAGCAGAAGATGATTTGTGGGATTGGTACTACTTTGGCATGAAGCATGGCGTTTGGGCATTGTCTTTTTCTTTCTTTTTTGGTTTCTTGGAGTTGGAATATACCATGGCATGGGATAGTTGCATGAGAGTAGAGAATGGAATTTTTCAAGTCCTCATTTCTTCCCAGGGAAACAAGTATTGCATAATAAAGTAATGATGTGGTCATAGGTAGAAGGATGTCCAAGAAGCTCAACTCGACTTATTTCGTCCCCATCCCATCACGGCATGGTTGAAGATGGGGATGGTTAGCTACTGATTCAAGCTCTGGATCTCGCTCGGCTTCTCCAGACATGAAATTGGGGCACAAGGCAAGACGGCTACTAAGCGGGCACCGCCGTTGTATAATCCGCAGCGTCGCCGTTTAAATCGTCTTTTCAAAAGAGCAGCTGTAAAATCTCGGCACTCTAGCCGTTTGCACAAAAAGAAAAAGAAATCTTCCATTAGCCATCTTGCCTATTCGGCCTTTTTTTTTTCTTTTTTCTTCTTTTTTTCCTGTCCTTGCCGCGTAGTAGACCGGCGTAGCATTCGGCTACTTGAGAGTGGATTCCTTTTCAGCACAAAACCACAATTAGGGACTGAAAAGTTGTACTTTATTGGTCCGCCACGATTTAGTTTTTCATGCAAAGGCAAAAATTGTCAATTTTTAATTTTTTTTTTTCATCTTCTTTTATTAGCGAGGACAGAAAGTAGCTAGTTTGCGGTGCTCGGTTGGGCGTCGTCTCGGGTCTGTCCGGTGCGAACCCCGACGCCCAAAAGTTCAATGCCCCGGGCCGCTTAAAACTAAACCACATCCCCCGGTTCTGCACTGACATTTTACGACACTTCTTTTGTGTCTCAGGAAACTTGCATTCTGTTTAAATGTTTTGAGCATTTTGGTTAGAGCGTAATAGCATATTCTCTTTTCGTCTTCCTTTTAAACACCCCCTTTCATTTGAGAGCGTCGTATTTGACGCCTTCGGCTACATCACATCTCCAATGAGCGCATCCGTACGACTTGTCCGACAACGTTTATAGGAAATGGCAAGTCTCGCACTTCCCACGGACCAATAACATCAAACATATATACCCAATTGGGTGTCTTTGTCTTGCACAACATGCCGGTATTGCAACCAGTGCCGTCCGTCGTGACGGCAGACAACGCCGCCATGTCGGACCGTCCGCACCGGACCGAATCCGGGACGGGTGCCCGCGGCCACGACGGCCACGACAGCAGCGACGACGCCGACAATGACAAGTTTTACGAGGACGGCGAGGAAATCTACAGCAAGTTCTCGCCGGGCCGCAAGCGCGCCATTGTCGCCGTGCTCGGCTTCGGCGCCTTCGTGGCCCTCGTCTCCAGCACCAGCGTGCTGCCCGCCGTGCCGGAAATCACAGAGACCTTTCACAGCACCGACACCATCGTCGAGATAAGCAACGCCATCTACATTGCCCTGACGGGCGTTGGGTGTGTCGTCTGGGGCCCCATGAGCCAGCTATACGGTCGTCGGCCGGTAAGAATGCAAACAACCCATGGTAGCCGAGCAGGTTTACCAAGAGGAACAAAAGTCATGACAGACTGACCTTTTTCCTTTTCAGATCATTCAGTGCGCGTGTGCGTTTTTCTGCTGCATGAGTCTGGGAACTGCCCTAGCGCCCAATCTTCAAGCATTCTTTGCTTTCCGGGCATTGTCTGCGATTGGTGGCTCTGCGTTGACCATCCTCGGCAACGTCATCATCAGGTACGCAAGGCTTATCGTGATTGATACCCGCGCGCGGCATTCGCCACCGGATCTATACCGTGCCGAGTCACAAACTTACTGACCTATTTTCCCAGCGACATATATAAACCAACCGAAAGGGCAACCGCCATTAGCTGGTATCTGTCGTGTACCGTCATCGGGCCATCGTTCGGCCCCTTCATGAGCGGCCTCATCGTCCAGTTTGCCAGCTGGCGCATCATATACTGGGTGCAGCTCGGCTGTGCCATTGCCACCATGCTGGCCGGCTTTTTCTTCATCCCCGAGACGACGCACCACAAGCTGAGCGCAGACATGGCCCATCTTCCCCAGCGCCAAAAGATGATTGCGGTGGCGCGCAAGATCAACCCTCTCCGGTCCGTCAGTCTTCTCCGCCACTTGAACGTGGTGGCTGTCAGCTTCGCCTCTGCCGTCACCTTGTTTGCGCTCTACTGCATGCTTGTTCCGATCCGCTTCGTGCTGAATCCACGCTTCGGTCTCGACTCACCTCTACTGTCTGGCGTCTTCTACTTGGTGCCTGGCGCAGGCTGCCTCTGCTCCACCATGATTGCAGGCAAGTACGGCGACTGGACGGTAAAGAGATGGATCAGAAAGCGCGGTAGACGTGTGCCTGAAGACAGACTTCGCGCGGCCATCCCGGCCCTCGCCCTTCTCCAGGGCGGTGGTGTCTTGATATACGGGTGGACAGTGGATAAAGCTGTGGGCGGGATGCCTGTGCCGCTAATTTTCCTCTTCGTTCAGGCTATAGGGCAAATCATAGCCTCGACCATGTTGAACACGTACTGTCTGGAGAACACGCCGTCACTCAGCGCGGACATCATTGCCATCTGCTGGCTAGTGCGCTACATTGGAGCCTGCATTGCCACAGCAGTTGCGCTTCCCATGATTCGGAGCATGGGTGTGGGTTGGATGTTGACGATAAACACCATCTTATTGGTTGTCAGCTCCGTTGTTCTCATGGCCACTGTAAAATGGGGTGAAGGTTGGAGATCAGGAATAGTCTCAGAAGAGCAATCAGCCGCGCCAGAGCCGGCCATAGACAGCAGATCTGCTGAAAAAGTATAGTTTGAAATTTCGATAGACCACTTTCTTCTAAGACGACCATGGTTTAGTACGCCAGTACATTCTTTGACTCGAATCCGCTCTTGGTTTGAAAATTGACGGGAAGGAGTGCCGCGGAACAACACCCGGTGGCTCGCGTCGTCATAACTGGGTAGTACCAGAAATAGATGGTACGGTCTCGAGTGTCTGCAGCCACACGTGCGAGACGTTACAGATCCGCGAAGGATGTTCTAATTTTGGTTGTGAAATTAGTTAGCCAGTCGAGCCGCGTACAGTGCAGACGCTCTAACGGGAGTCGGTGGATGAAACGCAAGTCTCGTGCCGCAGCCACCTCCCAAATAAAGTGCAGACGTAGAATGGAGTTGCGCGCCTGGGCTGTGTTTCGAAACACTGAGCAGGGAGTGGTAAAATACCCCATACCAAAAAAAAAAAGCGACAGGATGAACCTCTGCTGGATTTCGCCCCAATTTCGAGTCAGGATTCCGTGACTGTCTGGATAGAGAAATGGATCAATTGCCGCAGTCGAGATTGGGCTTGAGCCCGTGGGAGGCGCTATGGCGGCCATGATTGGCTCGCCATGAAACTTATCGGAAGTGTGTCTCAGAGACGAGGCATGCATTGAGCATCATCATCCGGTGGGCGCCACCCTTTGGAAGCCATGTCGATCGCGGTCCGGTGGGGGTTATGCATCGGCGAACGGTTCCCGCATACCGAACGGGCTGGTACCTAGTAGGCTAGAAAATCGCCCATGCATCGTCTTGATTTTTCGACTTAAGCACTTCAAAAGCTAGCTGAGCTTGGCCAGGTCGCATTCCTAGCAGCATGCGGCTCTGCTACATGGGCATCGGCAGCAAACCGGAAAGCTTGTTTGCGAGGGCTGAAAGTGGGCAGCGGGACGCCACCACCTGGAGCTCATGTTTCGAATGGCCCCCCTCGAGTATCCTAATGTTCGACCTGCCAGGGCCGCGTATGCACGCAATATCTTCGCTCGTCTCCAGCAAGAGCTATTGGTTCTGCGCTGTTTGGCCGCGGCGAGTGGATAATCCAGGGGTCTTCACCAGAAGCTTAGCACCGCCGAGCATGTCGATCCAGGCGCTGTGGTGGTGCAGTTCTGTGGGTAGCCGCAGCATCCCTCGGCCACCTGATGAGCACGATCGACGAGGGCACTTGCGACAAAGGGTCATTTCGAGGTCGTAGAGGTAGGAGGATATTGTCGACGGCTATCGTGCGTAACCTCGTGTTGCTCTGTGGTCATGCACGTGTTGGGAAGCGACCGTCTCATTTGCATTCGTTGGGGTTGAGGGATTGGACAGAGCCAATACAGGCAGGCAGCGATGTGCAGTTTGATGATCCATGGTCTGGCAGGCGTCCCCATGGTTGCGAAACGGAGTTTCTGGATCTCGGTGCCTCTGTCTCCAATGTTTGTGTTTCGAGTACATATTTGCTGCTTGCCGGTTGTAAATCCGCGGTATTGCCAGCTGCCAGCTGCCCTGCAAGTTCATCCGCCAAACATCAAACGCCCTTCTCCTTGTAGCCCGTCTTCACTTCTTTTTCTCGTACTCTTTTTCCCTTGACAGCCTCTTCATTTCTCCGATTCTTTCCTCTGGATTTTTCCTCCACTTCTTCCGGCTGGCCGCTTTCCCATTTTCTACCGACCGCTATCTCGTCATCGACGATTGTCCGGTCACCAACTCAAACATCTTGTCCAAGCCGATGTCGATCCATTCCTCACACCGCACGTGTTCCCTTTGAGCGTATCTTTCGATTTTTTTCTCCATTCCGTCCTTCATTGTATCATTACACATTCAATTTAATTTCCAATCCGCGTTCTTTTCTACTACCGATCTTTGTCTGTCAGCTTCTTGCCAGACCAGCCAGTCGAGGGTAATGTGCGTGCACATTACCTAAAATTGCTGCCACATTCACACCAACCACACAAACGAGGTCTCTTGCCCTGGATTTCAGCACTGATGGATTCCAAACGCCCTTTCGGCAGCTTCAGCAGCGATTCGAGTACAGCGTCCACGGACCGCAAGCGTGAACCTCTGCTGCCTTACTCGGAAATCGTCTCTGAAAAGATGGCGGTCAAGCTGCGCAATCCTCTGCACCATTGTCTCTACAAGCGCGTCATCATATGGACTGCGTTGAGTTTGTTCATTGCCGGGTTTGTCTTATTTGGCAAACAGGATGGCGCGGTACGAGATGTTACCCCAAAGCATACTGCCACCCACAACGGCGCCTTAGTGATTACAACCGAGGGGTCAAACACTAAGCAATTCTACGAAGGCGACACAGAGGAGTCAGCAGACGATGAGGTGCAGCGGATGATTGATGCCGCTGGAATTGGTCAAGAACAGTCGCAAGTTGAAGTGGCACCAAGCAAGAGTGACGAGAAGCACCAGAGCCAGGAGCAAATCGATGTTGCCGATCAAGACGGCGATGGCGAATCCGATGAAAAGTCCAAATCTCAGCTGCCTCCATCTGACAAAACTGCCGGCAAGGGATCCAAAATCCATGCAGGCGGCAAGTCTGGCAAGTCTGGCAAGCCCAGCACGGCTGATATTGATGCTGAGGACGAAGACGAGCTAGACGAGGAAGATGTCCCTGAATACGACCAGCATTCCGAGGAATCCGAGATGAACCTTCTCCTGGAAGGCGAGAATACGGACCAATTGAAGCAAGAATTGGAAACTTTGAAGAAAATGCCTTGGCTTCGTTTCCCTCAGTGAGTGCAATAAAACTTACACTACCTCAAGTCGCCCACTAACAGTCCAGTCTTAATGGTTATTTTCACGGTCTCAAAACTTTGGTCAGCAAGACTCTGCACGATCCAGAGTATCCCCATCCCGAGCGAAGCGGCCCTTTCACAGACCGAGTTCAGCTGAACAAGGAAGTCCCGAAGCCCACCCCGTACAATCCGTACGAAGAAACCGACAGCATCCACACATGCTTTCTGGACAAAGAGAAGAAAATCCCAGCTCCGGACTTGTATGCTTATAATGGTATCCCCAGACACATGCCAAAGCCTGCCTTCGGATCCCATAGCATGTTTGGTATGCGCGACGATGTCTGCTTTGACCGATTCGGTCGCTATGGACCGTATGGCCTGGGCTACCGTTTAGCTAAGGGCGGAACAAGCGTCGGTATGAATACCGAGAATTCTGGCAGTGACGCTGTCTGGGAAGAATCTGGTCAAATTGACTACAGCTCCATGGACTGGGGGGATGCCCAGGATAGGTGCTCTGAACGTCACTGGAGCCGCTACCGCCAGGTCGACCGCAAGACGGACGAACTTGAGCCGTCAAGCGATTCCAAGAAAAGTCGGCAAGCTATTGTCATTCGTCTCTATACTGGTTTTAAATGGACCTACTTGTCCGTCCTCAACTTCAGGGCTCTCATCACAGAGGTTTCTCTCAAATCTGGAGGTGAATACACCGTGCACTTCTTGATGCACGTTCGGGACGACGATGCCCCCATCTGGTCAGACGACGTGACGGTGCAAAGAATCCTGGATACGAATGTTCCTCCCGAGTTCCACAACATGGTTACCCTGTGGAGCGAGGCGCAGATGAAGTTGTTCTACCCTGGCAAGTTTAGCGCACCGATTCAGAACCCAAGTGGCGCAGACATTCACGGTGTATATCGCAGCGCGCACCTGCCGCTCCAGGTGTTTTCGTTGCAACACCAAGAGTACGAGCACATCTGGAACTGGGAAATGGATATGCGATTTCTCGGGAATTACTACGAGCTGTTTGATCGCCTCGGCAAGTGGGCAGACAAGCAGCCGCGCGTTCGTCTTTGGGAGCGCAGCGCCCGCTACTACGTTCCCGCTCTGCACGGTGACTGGGACAACTTCACCGAGACTGTCGAGCGCCAGACTACTGAGGCTGGAAGACAGCTCATCTTTGGGCCTCTTCAGTTCCACGGCAAGCGACCTCTACGCCATGAGCAGCGCGGCGAATCCATTCTCCCCGCAAGCTGTGCTGTTGGCAAAGAGGCCAGCGAGTGCGGTGTGGACGAGCCGGCAGATCTCATCACGCTCAATCCTCTGTTTGATGCTGAAAATTCCGGCTGGGTCTTTTCCTACGATACGACAGGCTATCCATCGAATCCTCCGCGCCGATGTGCCATCATCACGGCCTCTCGACTGAGCCGCCGTCTTCTCGGGGCGATGCACGAGGAAATGTGGCGTCACCATCACAGCATGTTTTCGGAAATGTTTCCCCCGAGCGTGGCACTACACCACGGCTTCAAGGCCGCCTATGCACCGCACCCGCTGTACATTGACAGAGCGTGGCCCTCTTCTGCTATTGACAATGCCTTCAACGGCGGGCAGGATCATTCAACATCCGGCGCGGGCAGCCCATTTGACCTGGGCAACGAGCACAACCACAAGGGTGTCAGCTGGTACTATAACAGCGAGTTTTCGGGCCTCCTCTGGCGGCGATGGCTCGGGTACCCGCAGTTTGACGGCCGGGGCCACGGCGGCGGCGAGAAGAACCGGGGCGCGATGCGGGGAGGACAGGAGGAGGAATCGATGGAGGAGAGCACGGGGCGCATGTGCCTGCCAAACATGCTTTTGCATCCCATCAAGTTTGAAGACCCGGATGAACGGTAGTAGATTGTTTCTGGTGATGGAACGATGGGATATCTCCCAGTGGTGGAGGATGAGCGCGCAGCGCATGTCGAAAATTTGTCTTTACCGTTCTTGTTTTCATCCTATTAGCAGAATTTAGACTCCAACATTTTTGCTTGTACTTGATTTTTTTTGGCGCGACCCCCCTCCCCCAGTTCAATAAAGTTGTTCGATAATGGTGAGTGGTGTGAATTGACATGGATATTTTATTTTACGAAAGACGAAATAGAAACAGCTTTCTACATTCTGAAACGAGAAACCAAAAGACTGCATTTCACTCGATTAAAGAAAATTGTTACGAGAAACAAAAGACTGCATTCAACTCGATAAAAAAAAAGGCTGAACTAAAAAGCGTTAGAAAAGAAGCAAACTATAGACCCTCCCTCCCTCCTTGCAAAGACGACATCATAGTCCAACAGAAAAAGAGCAAATAGCCCGGCAAGCACATGGAAAAGCACCTAGGCTTGAGCAAATAAAAACACAAAGCTGATTCGCTCATCGTCGCTTTCCCAATACCTATATATTCCGTTTCCTTGTAAGCCCGCCTCCTTGTTGCCCAGTCGTTTCATGACTTGCATTTTCCCATCCATCCACTCTTCAGAATCATTCATCCTCATGTCCCCTTCCGCTTGTGCCAAATCGTGGTCCAAGCAGGAACCAAAAAAAAAAGAGATTTATCAAGAACCAAAGGCAGAAATTCAAGCCGTCAAATAAAAGAAGAGTAGGAAAACATTCAGAGAGTCGCTACACGTCCCAACAAGGCGGGTTCCATGCCGCTTCACAAAGCACACGCACTGTTCCGAGCAAACACGAGCCGTATTCGTGGTCCAATAACCTGATTGTAGCGTACGACACCATCATTAACCAACCCGCCCGGCAAATTCGTGAAGAGATAGAACCAACGTCAAAAAAAGGTATCAAAGAAGTAGGCACAAGTAAATGTTGCAGAAGTATAAAAAGAAGCTGCCTTCCCACGCCAGACGCCATTAGCGCCGTAAAACGCCCATGGTGTCGAAACAGAAAGACTGTGCACTCAATCTTTAGAGTCGGAGGAGCATTGACCCGAGGTCTGCAAGAGAAGCCAAAATCCAAATCGAGGCCGAAAGACAAAATGCCGGATTCTATGTTGAGTTCGGGGTAGCCCAAGTCGACTGGGTGAAATGACGTTTCCAAAAACCGTAAAGAGCGAGTGAAAAGCAAGAATCGACTCGTCGTGTCCAAGTGTAGAAAAAAAAAAGCAAAGGCAAAAAATAATAATAAGCTTCGTGTATCATCAAGCAAGCTGAGCAAGTACATGGACAGTAAGCCGGAGGATAATGCGCAGGGCATTTTTGCATGGCAAGCCATATTTTTCATGTTTTGCTTTATCTCTTGAGAGCAGCGTCGTAAATGGCAACGAGGCCGGTAATGGCGGTACCGACCAGGATGCCCTGGTAGCCACCGTAGACGGCGTTGTTGAGACGAGCGACGGAGAACTCGGAGAGAAGGCCACCGAAGGTGACGCCCTGGGCGTAGACGACATAGGCCAGCAGCGCCTTGACGATGCTAAAGGTGAGGGGGTCGACAACGGTCTCGTTAAGAGCGCGGGCGCGGGTGCGGGGACCGGAGTGGCTGTTGGCCGAGATGTTGAAGAAGTAGCCAAAGATGCTGGGGATGAGAATGCTGGTAAAAACCCAGGTCAGGGCGGGGGACCAGAAGCTCGAGGTCAAGAGCAGGAACATGTCCGGGAGGTAGACGTTGAAGTCATCGGTGCCGATGGCCGAAATGGCGGGAATGGTAAAGGCAAAGCGGTTGGCGAGAATGGCGGGGCGAATGTAGTAGAGCTCGAAAGCAGCGACGGAGAAGAGAACGCTAGTGACGGTGCTCAGAGTCTCGCGGGTGGCATTGGAAGCCTCGGTGATGCCGCTCTCCTGGTAGATGGAGGCAGCGCGCTTGCGCAGGGCGACGGTGGAGCGGTCGACGGCAAAGGCAATGTCCGCGGGGGAAGCAGGAAGGGGGACGCGAGAGGCAACCTGGGAAAGGCTACGAGCGGGCGTGCGCAGGACGGCGCTAGAGTTGGCCCTGGATTCGGTCGTGTTAGTGGGCTCGTGTCTTTTGCGACAATGTTGATGAAGCAGCAGGGAAGCTACTTACTCGGCAGCAATCTCTTCGGCGGCCTTGGTGACTCTGCGCTTAACAACCTTGAGGCCCTTTTCAGCCTCCTCCTTTATGGTCTCCTTCTCCTTCTTAATGGGGGAGGTGAGAGTCCTGGAGCGGCTGGCGAAGTAGCCGGCGAGGTCGGAGTTGGAAGAGAAGCGAGAGGAGTGCTGAGCAATAAAGTCATCGAGAGCAGCTTCGAGGTCGCTCTTCTTGAGGTCCTTGTAGCTGCGGGGGGATTGGTTAGCATTGGAGCTGGAAGAGCGCGCAAGAAGCGGTTGCGGCGCGTGAAGCTTTGAGGGTGGATCATGAGCGTCTGGGTGAAGGTCGTCGCCGGAGCAGGCACAGCGCCGAAGGTGCGGTAAATAGTCGCACATGAGTTTGCGCAGCTCAAGGCAGGCACGGCCAGCTGACCGAGGCTGCTGAACTGGGCGCGCAGGCAAAAAGCGCATCGCAGTCGCAAAGCCTCGCCGATAAGCCGGTGAGGCCATGTGGACGCGCGCAACGGCAGCTGGTGGCGAATGCGACAAGGCGGTGGCGACAGGAGCGGGAGCCATTTTGGCGCGCTGCGATGCGATGCGGCGCGCGCGAGCGACAGCAAGAGAGCACAAGCACAGCACAACGCACAGCGGCATGATGCGCCAACCAAAGCCCGGCGGCGACGATACAGAAGCGGGAGGAGGCAACACAAAGAAACTTACCTCTTGAGGCCAATCTTGTCGGCAATCTCGGTGAGCTCAGTCTTTTTCTTGGCCTTGAGCCAGGCGTTGGAGTTGTTTGACGAGGACATGGCTGGAAACGGGATGGAGCGCACGTTGGTACGAGTGTTCTTTTTCTTTGGTGAGAGAAAGGAATATAGAGAAAGCTAATTGAAGCTTGTTAATATATAAAAAAAGAAGTATCTTTTTTTTTTTTTTGCGGGTAATGTGTCGTGGGACAAAAGAGACACGGGAAGCCAGATAAAGTCCGAATAACAAGATGCTCTTTTTTTGTTTAGATGAGAAGGAAGAAAAGGGAAATGGGGAGGGGGGGGCAGGGAAGTAACTAGACGGGGACCTGGGATTACGGGCAGGTGGGCGGCCGTGGGCAGGTACCTACCTAGCAGTTGGCAGGATGGTCTTTTTTTTCGTCTTGTAATAGAAAGCGACGTGACGAGGGGGGGTGTAGGAGAGATGGAAAAGGACGCGATCGTGGAAAAGAGGTAAGAAAATGGGGGGGCTGGGGGACTGATCTGATGAAGACAGCGACTTGGGCAGGGCAGGACTGGGCTGGAGACTGGACATGAGGCCGGAGCCAGCAGAAAAGAAAGCGTGAGCTGTCGACGGGCTTGTTTATCTCGTTCGTTTTAGGAAATGGGGCGTGGCTCCAGCTGCTGGTGGTTAGTCTGCAGCGCTAACGGTCACTGTAGCGGACGCTGGAGCGCCTGGAAACAGCGGTTGAGCGCCCCCCCCAGTGGGCGTGGTGTGCTAAGCTTGAGCTACAGCGGGTCGTTTTGGGGGGGTGTGGCCCTGTTGCTGGAGGGATCTGGCCTGGAATCTGAACAAGAGGAAGAAACCACGAGGCTGGCTGGCAGTCTGCGGCAAGTACATGAGATTTCGTCGACGACGCCTGGCGCACAGAGGCTAGCTTTGATGACATCTTCGTCCTCAACCACTGTTGGGAAATCAAGAGGCAGATTATTGTGTATGATCCAATCAAAAAGAAAATTACAAAGACCGGGGTCGTGTCGATGCTTGCGGGCCGCCGAGCTCCAACTAACTAGTTAACTACCTAACGTTACTGGCTGCCAGTGGCCCGTCACTCGCGACGCGTGCAAACGCGCTCTCCTCCACCTCGCTTGGCTGCCAGCTGCCAACTTGTCAGTGCCCACTCGATGCCCGTTTGCCCGTCCTGCCGGTCCGTCAGCCTTTTTTTTTTTTTTTTTTTTTTTTTCCCTTCTCGTTTTTCCCACCTGGCAGCCAACCAACAGTTGCCCGCCCACTCTGCCCACTTGCGGCCCGTCACCTTTTTTTTTTCCTTCCTCTTCGCCTCCGTTCGCTCCCTCCCCGCTGGTTTGCCTGGTCGGCGATCCGGCTAGCCCCGATAACTACCGGACCTGTTTTCCCAAGAAGCTTGAAAACTAAATCATCTTGTAAATCTGCACCAGTCGGCATCGTAGCCCAGTGCATACACAGAGGTGCGCCGCACTGCACACTTCTGGTCATGTTTGTGCTATTGATAATTTGGATCAAAAGCAACACAGAAGAAAAGAATTTAAAGTTAAATTTATAAATAAATAAAAATGAATAAAAATAAAATAAAAAACCGGAGGTCTTTCAGGGGGATAAAATTCTATGAGAAAAGCAGCTGGCCTGCTTGGTCGCGGCCTGCAGGCAGAGATCTGAACACAGACACAGAACGATCCGTATTGATAGTTTTACACATGATGGGCAAGAATAGACAACGTTTTATCAAGGCAAGAAAATTACTCATTGGGTAGGTAGTCAAGAGCTGATGCAAGAGAGCAAGAAAAGCGAAGGGGTTGTGCAAGCTCGTCTTACACGCATGCTGATGCTCGCTCGAAAAGCGAAACGGGTGTGGGTGTGAGGGAGTCTTTTCCACCACTGCTGTTCTTCCACCTTGGTCGTCTTGCCGAGGCACTGCAGAGAATGGAGAGACGAATGCTTATTTTGCCCCTTCAGAATAAAACACTCCTCTCCAAAGACAGGTTGTGCGAGGCTCGCCAAGCTCAGTCTCTTTTCCCTCTTTCGGCGGCGAGGGGCAGCACAGATGATTCGTTCCCGTTCTCGTTCTGACTCTACCCCTCCACCCACCCACACGTGCACTTACAGCAACCTCTACTGTCATGTTCCCTTGATTAACATGTGACCATTGCATACGGTTGTGTGCGCTACTCAATTCGAAGCCGGGCAAACCTGGGCGACATGCCTCACTTGCCAGAAACACGTTACCACCATGGGAAAAGCCTGTTAATTGAACAATGGATAAAACCCATTCATTGACTATGTAACCAAAATATAGAAAAGAAAAAGAATACCATTGCGGGATATTTACGCCATTTGCTGTTGAAGAAATACATCATGCCCCTTGTTAAATTTGTTCCATTTCATTTGGGCCCCCAATTCTTTTCCCATTCCCATGCAATTTCCCAAGAAATGCTCATGATACGTTGAGTGTCGCTCGTGTATGTGCAATGCACATGCACCCCGGCCAAGTGTTAAAGAGCCAGTATGCGTATTATATATAAAGTGTTGCAATAGGAAGACTTGTTTTTGCATCCTTTAAAACAGACCGTCAATCTCGCCAGTCTCCAGATCAACATCAACGTTGAGGTAGCCGGGAGCGGTGGGCAGGCCAGGGATGGTCTGGATATCAGCAGCCAGAGCATACAGATATCCAGCACCAGCGGCCATGCGTACATCACGGATGGGAATGGTAAACCCGGTGGGAGCACCCTTCAGGTCGGGGTCGTGCGACAGAGAGTACTGCGTCTTCGCAATGCAGATGGGCAGGTTGCCGTAGCCCTGCTTGGTGTACGTGTCAACCTTCTTCTGAGCCAGCTCACTGAACTCGACGGCAGCGGCGCCGTACATCTTCTTGCCAATGGCCTCGATGCGCTCTTGTACGCTGCCGTCCAAACTGTAGGTGAGCGTTAGCTCCTTGGGCTTCTCGCTAGCAGCAATGACACCATTTGCCAGGTCAACGGCACCAACGCCGCCCTTGGCCCAGTGGTCCGACAGAATGGCGTCCTCGGCACCGGCGGCAATAGCCTCCTCGCGGATAACTTGGATTTCAGCATCGGTATCCGTGGCAAACTTGTTAATGGCGACAACGACAGGCACGCCAAACGACTTGGCGTTGGCAATGTGCTTCTTGAGGTTGACACATCCAGCACGGAGGATGTCGACATTCTCTTCCCTGTAGACGGCGTTCAGAGGAGCACCAGGGGCAATGGGAGGACCGCCGCCGTGGACCTTGAGAGCACGGACAGTAGCGACGACAACGACAACGTCGGGGACAAGACCAGAGGTGCGACACTTGATGTTGAAGAATCGCTCACCGCCCATGGTAAAGTCGAAGCCAGCCTCGGTAACGACGAAACCAGCCTTCTCGTTGACATCCTCATCGGGCTCCGTACCGGCAAGCTTGAGAGCAAGTCTGTCGGCGATGATGGAGCTCTGGCCAATGGAAATGTTGGCAAAGGGACCGGCGTGAACAAAGACGGGGGTACCCTCGAGAGTCTGCATCAGGTTGGGCTTGATGGCATCCTTCATGAGAGCAGTCAGGGCACCGCCAGCACCAATGTCGTCGCAAGTAACGGGGTCGCCCTTGCGAGAAGTGGCAACAACCATGCGGCCAAGGCGCTCGCGCATATCAGGCAGGCTGGTGCTGAGAGCCAGAATGGCCATGCATTCACTGGCAACGGAAATGTCAAAGCCCGTCTCGCGAGTCTGGCCCTTCTCAGTGGGCGCGGTGCCTACAGTGATGCCACGGAGGTGGCGATCGTTGACATCGAGGACACGTCTCCAGGTAATGGTCTCGGGGTCAATGTCAAGGCGGGCAAAGCGGCTGACTTCCTCTTCAGTGAGGTCATCAGGATTTACCTTGTCAATGCCCAGCTTTTTGAGGCGGCGAAACATGATGGGAGCAAACTTGCGGGCACCGTTCTTGGCGGGAACCAGGCGACGGAAGAGAGCAGCATCCTTCTGGGTGTTCTCGTGGAAGATGCGGGTCTCGATGGCGGCGGCCAGCAGGTTGTTGGCAGCGGTAATGGCGTGAATGTCACCGGTCAAGTGCAAGTTGAACTCGTCCATGGGAATGACCTGGCTGTAGCCACCGCCGGCGGCGCCGCCCTTGATTCCAAAGGTAGGGCCTTGGCTAGGCTGGCGGACGTTGGCAAAAGTAACTCGGCCAATGTGTGCGCCCAGGGCCTGGGCAATACCCATGGTGGTGGTGGACTTGCCCTCACCAAGAGGAGTAGGGGTAATACCGGTAACAACGACATAGCGACCATTCTTGCGGTGTTGAAGACGCTCAAGAAGGCCCAGGTCAACCTTGGCCTTGTATGCACCGTAAGGCTCGAGCTCGTGGGGAGCGATGCCCACTTCGGCGGCAATGCGGGTGATTTGCTTGGGAGTCTGCGCACGAGAAATGGCAATGTCAGAGGGCACAGGGTCGAGGAGCTTGAGCGGCAGAGGAACTGTCTTGCGGAGCTTCTCGTTTTCGAAGAAGACGTTGGTCGCCTCAACAACGTTCTCGAGAAGCATGGCAACGGTCATGGGGCCAACGCCGCCGGGGACGGGGGTGATGACCGAGGCGACCTGGGAAGCAGACTCAAACTCGACGTCGCCGACGAGACGCTGGCCAGACTTTTTGCTGGCGTCGGGGACGAAGTTGGTACCGACATCGATAACGATGGCACCCTCCTTGAGCCACTCGCCCTTGACAAAGTGGGGAGCGCCAATGGCAGCAATGACAATGTCGGCCTGCTTGAGATGGTTCTCAAGACCAGCCGTCTTGGAGTGGCAGACGGTGACGGTGGCGTCGGCATTGCGCAGCAGGTAGCTGACGGGGCTGCCGACAATGTTGCTACGGCCGAGGACAACGGCATACTTGCCGGCCAGGTCGACGTTGGCCTCTTTTAGGAGGTGCATGACACCCTTGGGAGTGCATGGGGTGAAGATGGGAGTGCCGCCGCGCTTGGCGAGCTCACCGATGTTGTTGGTGCCGAAGCCGTCGACATCCTTCTCATCTGCGACGGCAGATGTCACGGCGTACTCGGAAAGGTGCGCGGGCAGAGGCAATTGGACAAGGATGCCGTTGACTGAGGAGTTGTGGTTGAGGCGGCGGATTAGGTCGAGGATCTCGGGCTCGGAAGTGGACTCGGGGAGGGAAATGAGCTCGCAGTCAATGTTGGCCTGTCGAGGTTAGCGTCGCATATACGGGCATATGATACCTAGCAATGAGCATACCTCTTCAGCGGCCTTGAGCTTCATGCGCACATATGTGCCTGTAGATATATGAGTCAGTTTGCGGGGGTGGTGGGTTGGGTGATTGCGGGAGTTGCAACGAACTGGAATCGGGACGGTCACCGACTGCGAGAAGAGTAAAGTTAGCAGCTGCTCAGAGTAACGAAGCATTGAATAGGTGAAAGCCGAGGTTTGATGGCATGATTGATGGCGCCAAAACACACAAGATTCACGGGTGGTTTCTCGTACCTTGGACAATCTTGAGAGAGGGGCGGTAGCGGGGGTTCAGTTTTTGACGCTCAGCAATCTCGCGGCCGATGCGCTCGCGGATGCTCTTGGCAATGGCGGTGCCGTCGAGTTTGGTGGCGACCATGGCTGCGGGGGTTGTAGAGAATGGTCGAGTATCACGCTGTCCTGGGAAGAGAAGAGGGAGAGCAGACGAGGCGGCAAGCGGACGACGACGGGAAGAAAAAGTCGACAAGCTGGCGGGACGAAGAGGAGGAGGGGCTTGAGCCGAGCGAGTGGATAGCGGGGTTGCGGCACTGTCGATGGTGCTGTAACTAGCGCTGGCTTCAGTGGCCGCAGTGCTGAAAAGACGGGCTCCAGGGCCTGCTGTCAGTGAGGTAGGTACTGCTCCAGCGCCCACAGGGCTGCAGCTCAGCGGGGTTCCAGGGAGGTAGCTCGGAGCACCCCGGCCACCAGGAGCAGAAGAGGACAGCTGCTGCTGCTGCTGCTGCTGCTGCTGCTGCACCTTGATGAAGCCACTGGTGCTCATCAGCCTGCTTCTGCTCAACCTCATCGCCTGTCCTCCGGCCCTCGCAGCCTGCGCGGCAGCACTCGCATGGTTGCGGCGAAACATGGCTGCTGGCTGCCGTCTCGACTGTGATGATGCGTGTTGGGTGTTGCCAGAAGGGAAGTAGAGGTTTGCGGACTGTCCGGGCTTATGTTGGCCTGGTAATCTGGCGCCCTTCTCCCTCGCGTATGTGAGAAAAAAACTTGGTCTTGCTTGTCTAGTGTTGAATTGACAAGCCGCACGCGATTGGCAGTAGGAAGAAAAATAACCTGAAGCCTCAGGGCTCAATAAAGCCGGCCGCCCTGACCCAATTGGTTCGATTTGACTTTTTTCTTCTCTTCAAGCTCGTCACCCTTGTCGGTCGAGATCCGCTGCGGATACCGTGACAAACAAGCCCCGATGGCGTTATCGATGGTCGTTTCCTTTGGCTTTAACCTGTATCTATCGCGGGTCCCTTGATATGTCAAGAAAAAAAAATATCTTGTTCCACCTCTATGGTCGTCGAGATCGGTCAGTCGATGGGGGCGCGGCCGGGCCTCGTGTCTTTATAGTCTGTGCCTTTGTCGGAAGACAGACCACCAAAAGTCATTCAGAACCAACCGAGCGTCAACATACAGGCCCACGATGGGCCGGTCTCTTATATACACTGGCAGACAAGGCTCCCTGCTTTCCCAATACTGCCCAAGTTACCTGCTGCGGGGAAATCGAACAGCGCAGCAGCTCGGCGCCCCGACGCGATGACCTGCCGTCTACGGTCACAACCTCCGGTACTGCCGTTCCGCGCTCCGAGCTAAAACGACTGACTGCTCCCACCCAGCTCTGTGTCAGAGGCACCATCTTATGACAAACGGCAATGCGGCATGCTGGCGCCCTAATGCAGCCGTGTTCCAGGAGTGTGGCCAGCTGCCCTTACCCACCACGCTAGAGCCCGCTATAATTAGCTTCGGCCAAGATGAGATGGTGTGCAGGCGATGCTGACCGAAAGTCTGCCGCTCGAGTCATGGAAGCAAAGCCAGGTTCCAGAACGAGCATCCTCATGTCAGATGCGGCTTTCTTGGTTGCAAACTGCGTGGATATGCGGTCATAGGAGGCAATGCAAGTCTAACAAAGCATCGCCTCCTGAAGAGTGCAAGTACTACCACGGACAATCGCAAACTGTAGCTAGGCTTGATGGTTGACTGCCATGATGTTCCAGGCGTTGGTAACGAGGTTTCGTCAAATCTGATGGTCATTGAATATTGTAAGATGATAGCTAGAGTGCGTGCCATTGGCACATCCTTCCCGCTAATATACCACGTAGCATGCCACTACATAAAGTCCACGCCAAGTCCGTCAGTACTGAAATGGCAGCTACAACGCCACTTATTCGCTGGCTTATTACAAGGGTGCCAGCAGCCTGCAGCAGAAATGCCCCGAGACGCCCGGCTTTCACATCTAAAGAAGAAGTCTTACAGAGCTATCCAGGACGCCAAAATGGCGGATAATCTGCGCAGTTACTGTTCAGAGAGAACATGAAGAATACCATCAACGACTTAAGCAAGGTTTGAAGATTCTCACGTCCTGCACAGGCTGATTTACACTGCCCAGCGCGCGCGGAGAACGTTGCATTACCCCAGCATGTACTATTCTCGGAACTTGCTAGCCCAGAACGCATCGTATGCCGTGTGATGCTGCACCCTAGCTTTGCATTGTCAATTTTTCTTACTAAAAGTGTACGCATGTCGCACACGCTGTCGCACCACACGACGTGGACCAGCGAAACGTGATCGGGGCCGGGCCGGGCTTCGGCTGCGGGGAACCCGGTAGCAGGTTGGCCGTGGCGTTGATCCGTTTGTCCTCATACATCAAGCTTTGACATAATCCAACATGTCAGGTTTGACATGAATGATTGCTGTAATTGAGACATTCCCATGCTACCATCTCTAACGTGAGACGGGTCTTGTCAATCCGCCGCACCGTGCTGCTGCAGTATCTCGCTCGTGCTCGCCTGGTCCGCAACTCGGGAGCACTGCCGTGATCAACAGCCACACAGCTCGATAGCCGGTACAGCATTAGTTATGCAAGCACGACGTATTAGAAGAGAGTTTTGAATCGTGGGGGAAAAAAAAGCAAGTGTCAAATGCTGGGCAACTTCAACAAGCGCGTCCAACCAGATTTACTCTATTAGCTGTGACAAGACTGTGTCCTTCATACTGTCACAACTGCACAAAGACGCCAATCAGCCGTAAAAGAAAATCCTATTTAGGAACGAGCGCACGAAATGTAGCACTAGGCCAGATTCTTCTTCACTGTCTTGTAATTTTGTGCTACGTTTTTGTCCTGTCACGCAAGCGCGAGGGTAAAATTACTCTCTTTTACTTTGGCTGTGTAGGGCCCTTTGCTGCGGCAAGCTTTGGGAGGATCTTCGTGACACAGGCAGTCAACTTGGGAGCACATTCTTTGTTCCCGCCAGCGCCGCTTCCAGCTCCGCGGCCGGTCTTTTTTCCCTTCCTCGCGTCGTTGAGCAGCTTCTTGAGCAACCCCTGGATACAGCTTGGGGGCAGATCGGGGCACTGATGGGACAAAAGCTTATCAGCATGGTCTGTATGCAGGGCGTTTCGTGATCATGCGATTGGCTCATACCTCTTTCTTGACGAGCTGCAGCAGACCAGCGGGTCCGCCCTCGTTTCCCACGGATTGGGCGTCCGCGAGCAGCGTGTCTCGCACGCCCATGTCGGCGGCGAGGATGGTGGGCGCGAGAAGGGCCGCGACGTAGGAACTTCATCTTGTCAATGTGTACGGGAGACGCCGGCAGGTAGTCTGAGGTATGTATAAAAGTTGATTGGGATATTTCTCTCTCGAAAGAATTATTACGTAGAACCGAAATGGCAAAGAGGCAGAAAGCGGCCTATTTATAGTTTGCCATCGTTCAGGGTACCATTACATTCCTCGGCTGCCGCTAGCCGGCGATTGAATGATGCGCCCAAGACAAGATTCGAGTTTTATTTTCAGCTTCACGTAGAATGTCTTGACTTGAGAGTGTCATGTCTTCAGCATTGGGACGGCAAAAGGTAGGTCACAGTTCGCTATTGGGGGGTACGGCGTGGCAGAGTTCTTGTAGGCGCCAAGTCGAGCGTTAATCCAGACCGGCAGCAAAGACACAGGCACCGTATACCCTAGTCTAGTAATTGTTAGTAATTGGCATAGAGCATATGAAAATTCAGGGACTTGTTTTGGACGCAGGCCAGCGACGACAATCGGTACCCTGCATCATCTTACTGGCGAGGATGATAGCCTAGGACAACCGAGGTCAACAAGTCTCAGACAGTCTGAGCGATGAAATACACCCATTCTACAACCACCTTTCCTGGTGCCGGGTTGCCCTGGATTTCAATCGAATGTCCTCGGTCACTGCTTATTGAGTCTACAGTTTCCTGTCTCGCTTGCGGAATGCGATGCTGGTCGTATTCGGAGACAGATGGGTCGCGACCCCTTTCGGCACCGCCATGTAAGTGCTCCAGACTTGCCTAATGACATCCCAACTTTTTATTCCTTCTCTCTCAAAAGAGCACGGGCACCGTCGATACTGATGCCTGCCAGATTGATTGTCAAGTTCCCGTCTTAGAGCCCTGCGTGATGATGGTGTGGCCGTCAGAACGGGCCGGCCGGCGCTCGTGGTTGTGATAGGGTATGGCTGGATTTGAATAATTAGAAGATCATGTGATATCTTAAGCTATACTAAGAAAGTACTCTCTCTCTCTCTCTCTCTCTCTCTCTCTACTATTCAAGGGATCGGCCCACCATGCTCGTAATCCCTTAATCCCGCTGACCCTGCAGACCACAGGAAGCTTTCGTTCTCTACGAGCTCAGTCCTCTTGCCAGTAGTTACTTCTTGGTTATCATAGTCGCCCCGAGTTATCACTGTCGTCCTCGCTGTCTTGTCTTGTTTTTGCCATCTTTGTCGTAGTGCTAATCAGCTTTCCCGTTGCATTTGTCTTGCCTCCATCGCGCGCGGAAGAATGCTTCTTGGTGCGTAAGGACAATGCTGCGCGGTACTTCCCAGAGTCTTGCCCTCTCGTAGAATCGTCGATGCTCATCTGACTTTAAGTGCAAGGACTTGAACGCTGGATTGACGCTAAATAGAATAATGAAAATGCGAGAGGTATGCCGCAGCCTTTCAAAACTCTGAAGATCAGAATACCACATGATATTAACGAGAACATGATTTGGAAGGCCTGCTAAGGGCTATAGAGCTGATTCCTAACAATTCTCCGCAAAAGAATGTCCGGTTATGACACATTTTGAGTAGACTGTGTCATTAGTTTTAGCAGTCAATAACTGCCACATCTGACTTTTAAAGACCATCTCTGTAAAGAGTAATGTCAACTTGCAGCTTCGTAGGATGCATGGTAATAAGTGTGCCAGCTGGTGATGATGTTTGGAGTGGTACGTGCAGAAAAAGTCTTGATAAAGGTATAGATCTGGTTTAATGGGTCTACCTTGTGAGAAGAGCCCCGGTTCGAAGGGGCCAAGGGGTATTTATGATTAGGAAGTGTTTGCAAATGGATGGAAATCAGTTTGGTGGTGACTAAATTTAGTGGTTAGTGTCACGCCTTGTTTCTAGGTGTGCAGCACAATTCAGGAAAACCCAAAAGTCCACGGAGAAAATTGAAATATAAGCACGCACAGTGCGATGACTCAATTTATTCGTCGCCCAGGCAATCTTCCTGATTTTAGTCACCTCATTTCTCAAGTAAACAGTGGCCACTTCGTTGATTGTACCTCGCGTGAAAGACATTAGTCAGTGGCAAGCACGAAGCACCGCAACGGCAGGATAACGATAGACAGAATTAATTCATGTTTTCATGCCATGCATTTATAGTCGCTGAAGGATGAAAGGGCCAATGCCAGCTAGGATATATTTCTCCGTCCGAAACGACTTCTGCCTTCCACAGGTGGTTAAAAGAAGACGCTATTAGCCAGACCATTTTAGTTCTTATAAAAAAAGAAATAGAGATAGAATAAGGAAGATAGAGCAAATAAGAGGAATATAAGAAATAATAAAGATAATAGGAATGAAAATAATAAGATAAATAGAGGAAGTAGTCCAAGTAAGAAAAGATGAAAGATCTAATCAGCCACTACTCCTACTTAAGTGTCACCCCAATGCTATCTACCTAGGTAGAGCCTGTGTGATTGTGGCCGCAATAATGGGCCCCCTAGTGGTCGACCTGCATAATAAGCGCCACAGCCACCTGGAAATGCGCCGCAAAAAGATGCGCGGCAGATTAGTGAGGCTTGAAATGAGAAAACGGTTATAGAAAATAGAATCAAAAATATCAAAAATAAAAACATACAACAGCCGGTGTTCGCTGGTCGTCACCGACCCAACTACTAATCTGCCGGTCAATAGCTTAACTTCAGCGGAGCAAACGGGACGCGGTGTATTCTACTGCCTATGGTCGTATGTATAAGCTTTAGAGAGAATTCACATTATATTGATCATCTACCCGTGTCGTGATCTTGAACTCTCTCATTGTGCGCCTACAGTAAGCAAGAGTGAGAACATTCCCTTTGCGACGCTCCCGACGGATGGCATGAATTCTGTAGCGAATTCCACTGCAATAGCCGCAGGCTGGCAACTGCCTCTGCTATTGAGCACAGTATTACCAAGAAAGGAACGGACTCTATTTGATTGGATCTAGGATGGCCAAAGTTTTGATGTACCCCTGGCCGACAGACTTGCCAAGGTCCTGCTACCGATCCGCCCAGGCGAAGATTGCGCTGGGATTGCTGTAATTGAAGTTGTGATATGCGCCAGTGCAAACGGCAAGAATGCAACCAAGGGAGATAGTGGCGCTTCTCTTTTCGACCAGAAAACGGGGCAGTGATTGCCATCCCGTCAACTTGCTTCGAGTTGAGACAAATAGGGGTGTATGTGGGGGTCTCGAGCTACATCCCATGCATCAACGAAAATCTCGGTTGGACTGAGCAGTCTACCCAGCCGCCCAAGCCTGTGGACCAAGAAGTTGAGGAACACTGAGGCCATTCCGGAAACGACAAGCCTGCCTGTTTAGAGGCGCCCGGTCACTGCAAAGGGGGAGTGAAGCCAGACGCGGTAGTGCCGGTACATCTCGAAGTGAACGATACGAGGGTGGTCGATGCCGAAACACGGCGGGAGCGAGCAGCTACAAGTGGCCCCACGAATTTGGACGAGTCCTCCTAGGACGAATCAATATCTACTGACACTTCTTGTGCAGTTTTCAAGAGCAAGAAGCGCCCGATATGGGGACCGTCGTGCATTTAGCCGCATTGTGTTCGTGGGGACTTCATTTTGACGAAGGTAGAAGTAGGCAATTGGGGGCTACACAACATTTGTATCTCGGTATGGTGCAGATTAGGCCACAATTCTGAGGCGGCTGGTCGATTCAAGCCAAAAGAGTGACTGCAATAAACTATAGCAGTACATAACAGATCGTGGTTTTCTTGGCATTACATTCGTGGACTTGGTCCTGAACATACAATTTGACCGCTTCGGCTGGACACACCATTGACTGGGCAGTAGAAACTACTCAATTGCTAGAGCTATTGACTTCCCGAAGACAGTTTATGTCTCATTCACCGTTTCTTGCTTCATAATCCTTCGCTCTTCAATGTCTCGTCTGGGTGACTCTGTAGCAGTTCCAGTGCCCGCGCAAATCTACACAACATGCTGGCAGGGTCGCGCAGCCCTCGATACCTCGACGACATCAGAAGCAGGGCATCCAGCCTGCTCTCGCGCGGGTGCGTCACCAGCAGCATCGGGAACACGGCCCACTGCGACAGAATCGGCGTTTCTTTTCTGCAGATAATCCCGTCACTGACTATCTCAATGTGGCGATCAAAGTTTTGATGCAGGACCACTGAATCCACCTCGGTAGCTGCAGGCCAGTCTGTGCAGTTGGAAACAATATCGCTCCAGCCAAGCGCGTCGGCCGGCGCAGTCTCGGCGTGTTGTGCCTGGATGCGCTGAAGAGTCTGCCGTCGTGTTTGTCCCTGCAGCTGACGCACACGCACAGGAATCACGTTCATGCAGGGCCCGACGACGCCCTCGTTACCAGACCACGCGTGAAGAAACTGCCCAAAAGTTATGTCGTTATGTCCTGTCTCATGCCATAGGGCTTCGAACCATGCCGCCTTGACCATGCTAGCTGCGGTCGCTCCGGCAAGTGGCCGGATTGTGGGCAGCTGTCTCGTTGTCAGGGAAAGTGTAGCTATATCATCTACTACTTCTAATCGCGGGAACAGTGACGGTGGCTGGGAACCTTGTAGTACGCCACGCCAAACATCATAAACTTGCGATTTCCGCTGTCGAAAGCAATCTTGTGCATGCTTTTTGAACTCGGTCTTGGCCGAAAGAGGCACATCCTGGTACGCAGACCACAGATCCTGGATGAGTGGTCGCAAGCAAAGCGCATCGTACTGCCCATGGCACAATCGCATGACGAGAATGTGGCGCGCCTCCAAAGGAACGCTTACCAAAACGAATCCCACAATGGGCTTGCCGATGTCATATCGCTTCTTCAGCTCCTGTGATCCAAACTCTTTCACCCAGTGAACAGCCGCGTCCCAGCCATCACACTTCTGCTCCACGAAAGGCAGGTCTAGCTCACGCAAGACAACTTGAACTAGACTTCCGCGAAAACAGTGAAACACAGTTCGAAGAATCGCGTGTCTATCAGTGACCATCTGACAGGCACGGCGAAGTCGCTCCACATCGACAGACCCAGAAATGTGCAATGGGAAGCAATCCACCACTCGGCTCGAGGCATAGGCCGCTTGGGTTTCCAATGTGGGAAAAGCATCTACAATTTCACCCTCGCAGAGGGATTCGGGAAGATCACTTATAAACTCTTCTTTCAGCTCTGTGAAGCCATCAGGACCGCTGGGTTCATAGGGTATTTCGCACTCCTTCCTGGCCCCGGCACTCCGTGCAATATGAGCTAATGTTACTGGTTGAAAAAGCACTTGCAGTGTTATCGACAGACCGCTCAATCTAGCGCCGGTAATGAAGTGGCGTGCCATGAGCGAGTCTCCTCCAAGATCAAGGAATGTGTCGTTCATGCCAACCTCGCCTCTTGGAAGCTGAAGTATATGCTCGCAGAGGTCTCGTATAACAATTTCTTCCTCGGAACGCGCCTCCCTGTACGCAGCTCGCATGGTCGAATAGCCAATGAGTTCCCGGCGACTCAAAGTTGCCGCTGCCTCGCGCATCCTTCGCCGATCGAGCTTGCCCGTGCTTGTTTTTGGCATTGTCGCCAACTCGACGTATGCTGTTGGGACCATGAACGACGGAAGGGCCTTTTTCAGCTCCGCATCCAACATCAATGACTGCTTCTGGAATACCGGCCTTGGCGCGGCTAGCAGAGGCGCGGATTTGTCGATGCCCAACTCTGTACTCATAAGAATGAAGGCCACAAGCATCGGTGACTGCTGGAGCGCGTCCTCCGCCGTACAAACGATGTCCACGGCGACGTTTCTGGCCACCGGCAGTAGTCGTCGAATATGATACTCGACCTCACCTAATTCCACACGTTGGCCTCTGATCTTTATTCTGGTGCCCTTTCGCCCAAGAAGCTGAAATGAGCCATCGCTTGCATTGCGTCTCACCAAATCTCCTGTCTTGAATATGCATACATCACCTTGTCGTCCGAAACCATCACTCCATTCAGGATTTTTCACGAAAGATATTTCATTCTGGCTTCTGTTGTTGATATATCCTTTGGTCAGGCATGGACTCTCTACGACCAACTCGCCTTCTGCCCCAATCGGCACGAGAACATTGTGGTCTTCCTGATCCACGATCCAGGCATTGGCATGGTACGGTCTGCCAATGCTAGATGCGGTAACGCCTTCTGTCTTCCTCGCAACCATGGTTCCCTTGGAATTTTCAGATTGGCCGTAGAGCGAGTAAAGGTTCAGATGGCTCCATTTAGCCAAATCTGACGAGGTCATTTCCTCTCCTACCATGACCATTGTTTCGAGCGAGGTAACGTCTGCAGAGACCAAGACGCGGGCCGCAGAAGGAGTGGTAGCAACCCAATTTGCCTTCAAGCTCTGTATTGTACCTGCGAGGTGATTCTCAAGCTGGAGTTGTGATGGAATACACAAGCAGGCGCCACGAGAGAGAGGCGCCAATTGGCCCGTGATGCTAACCACGAAGGAAAATGAAGCGAACAGAAACACACGAGAGCTATCTTTGAGGCTCACTTCATTACAATACTCATCGAGACCGCTCATAAAGTTATCGTGTTGAATGACAAATCCTTTCGGCTCGCCAGTGCTTCCCGAGGTGAAGCCGGCGTATAAAGGGCTGCTGGGTTGCGGACAAATATGCTCTACATCACCCGAAGGTACTATTGCAAAGTCTTCCGTAGAGTGGCGAGAGACACCAAGCTCGGAGCTTTTTTCGATGTGCTTCTGTGAGACAATAATCATCCTCACAGCTGTGATGGTGCACATGGCTTTCAGACGTTGAGTTGGCTGCGACGCATCAAGCAGTACAAATGCAAATCCGGCCTTGATGACACCGAGGATGGCGATTGTAGACATCATTGATTTTTCCAGCAGCAAGCCTATAAATGAGTCTGGCTTCAACCCCAACTGCGAGAGTTTCTCCGCGACAGCAGAGACCCGTTGTTCGAGCTCGGCATATGTAGCCTGGCCATCCCAGGACTCAATAGCCATCTGAAGGGGCTGTTGCTTGCAGCGATGTTCGATTGCAGACCACACAGTTTCGAGCCGTGGCTCCCGCAGCGGAGCAGGGTCCCAGTCCCTAAGCCTCTGCCGACCCTCAGCGCTGATGCCCTGCAAAGCGGAAACTGGGACCGTCAACGAGACCGTCATCACTTGCATAGCATGTCGAACCTGATGCAGCATAAAGTTAACCGTCGCGGGCGACCACTTTGAGTTTTCATAGACGGCTCGTAGAGACACTGGCTTCTCGCCCGTATTACACTCCAGATAGAGATTGTACTGCGAGTGTGCATAGCGATGGGATGGTGGCGTTGATGCGGCTGCGCATGTTCCTGGGAAGAGAACCAGCAGGGTATCGGATTTTTCGTCTTCAGTTTGGCTTTTGAGTTGCGATATTTTATGCAGTGCGAGCTGCACAGAGTCGTTTCGCGAAAGCTTGACCGCAACAGCACTGCCAGCGAGGGCCTGATTGGCAACGGTAGCCAAGGTGTCCACGTGAAGAACGTCAAATCTGGCAGTATTTGTTCCATTGTAGCAGCCAATCACGGCAGACCATGCTAACTGAAGAGCCGTGGGCAAAGAAAATGTGGCATTGGGGCTGGTTTCCAGCACCACTGTCTGCTGTGGTTGTCCATTCTCGATACGTCTAGGCGGCAGCGACTCCATTTCAGCTTTTTTGGTGGTGAGGTAATCACCGTTAAGACGTCAATGTGTTTATTTTCAATAGGAGGATAAGCTTAATGGGTAACCTCAAACGATTTGCTGATTTGATGAGAAGTTGCGCTTTTCTTTCGATGAAACGTCCTAAGCATGGCTTCTGTGTGAAGGAGCATGAGTATCTCTAAGCCACACCAGCCCATTGCGTCCGGTACCGGCTGCATATGCAGGCCGTTTCTTTCCCAAAGGTCTCGCATCAAGGTCGATGCTGAAACCATTATGGAGTTACCACATACTGCGTGGATTTTAATGCTTTCATGTGGAGAGCACTGGTGAGCCCGCCTGTGCAACCAGCTACCAGCTTCGGCCCGTCGGGCCCTGAGAAAGAGATTGAGAAACACGCTCTGGGATGGTTTTCCATTGCTCTGGGGTACAAAGCCCGGGTTCAGTGTCTCAGCTATTTTATGGCCCGCAGGTTATATCGCCCCGCTCCTCCATCCATGCCTGAATTAAAATTACAAGAAACCAGCGCGCTGACCCTGTACCTACATAGTCGATCAAGCCGCTTGCGTGGAGGCTTATGAGTCGTTTCCAGTCTCGCCTGCGGCAGGGTTTCGACCACAGCTGAACTATACCATGCCGAGACATCAACCTGCATTGCACAAGTATTGGTACGCAAGGCGCAAGTGGTGCCCGACGTGGAAGATAATCCTTTTTGCAGCAATTTTATTCTATAATTGTGCTTTTCTCAACATAGATCAGCTATATCATGTCTCAGTCACAGCACGAAGTGTTTAGCCCAGAAGGCCACCGCGGAAGCGATCGCAAGGACTGCAAGGCCCATCAAGAACCGGAGGATGTTTCCGTCCGCTCGGGCAATTCGTTCTCGGAAGAGACCCTCGTAGTTCCTTCCCGTGTTCAGTGTTGGAAATGGCGTATTTGGTACTGTCTTGCCGAGAAAATGGCAGAGCGGCTCCCATCCATCCTGAATCTCCCACTCCAGAAGCCGCTCCGGTGCAACATGCGCCCTGATTGTGTGACAATGTTCCTTCAAGACGGTGCGAGAATTTTTTTCGAAGTCCCCTCTATAGAACACGTTCCAGTTACCGCGCATGAAGCTTTCCTGTAGCCAGAATAACTCGGAGCAGAACCAGCTCCGAATCCATAGCTTCCAGCTGAGATGCAGCGGCATAAGCGTCTGCATGACGCTCCTATGCCACGCATCCACATCTTTTCGAACATTGAGAATGATCTTGGCCTCCGGGTATGCCGCTATGAGATCCAAAGCAAAGGCGGCAGCTGCATGGTCGGTGATGGCAGCGCAGTGGCCAATGACTTGGTCAAAGTCAGCGGCCGTCAGGCTTCCTGGTCCCTGCTTTTCGCGCTTTAGCCTGAGTCGGTGCCAAAGTATGTCGTCTTCTGGGTGGACCACGGTGTCGAAACCATGATAGGTGTAGTCGTAGCCGAGCTGAAGTAGTGCTTCCCGTAGCGAGCCCGTGCCTGACCTGGACGGCCCGACAGCCAGAACGCGCAGCGGTGTGGTCCGATTGCGAGGCCTCACCTCGAGGCTGTATATGATTTCTTTGATTCCATTCATTATGACATAGATAATGCGTCAATCGGTTGATCGGAGGGGACAAATGTAGTGGAGGACCTTTCAGGTATCTTTTGGTTTATTTCTGGACGAGACTATTTATGAAGGAGGATTTTGATACAGTCTCAGCCACATTTCGGTACGAAAAAGACAGCCGGGTGCGACAACACAGTACCTTGACAAGCTGAGCCCTTGCCTGCTACTTTCAGCCGTTTGCAGGCGCATGCATGCGTCTATGATGCAGACGCATACCTACGTCAAAGACAAGCCAATGAATCTCCGAGTGCCTTCACCGCCAGAATCCCGGGGGGGTTGGCATCTGCCTCCCCTCGGCACGTCGCCCCTCGATTTCCCTTTCCTCACGGGATCTATCGTTGTCGCAACACATTGCTGCACAATGGAAGCATTTTCGAAGATTCTTCTCTCTGTCCGAGCTGCATGCACAGCCGGGGAATTTCCAACGACAGATGGTGTGTTCAAATCCGTTGCGCTCTCTGTCCAAGAGCACATGGCGGGATTTGACGCATCGCACGACTTCAATCATGTCATTCGCGTCGCAGCTTTATCTCAATACATAATGGCAACCGAACGCCGAATCAACCCACAGCACAGAGCCAACTCAGCCATTGTCCTTCTCGCTGCGTAAGATCCGTCTACTGCTACTGCAGGGTCGAGCTTGGACACTTACTGAAACCCCCGTCTAGTCTCCTTCACGATGTCACGGACAAAAAGTATACAAAAGACTCAGAGCTGGGATTGAGACTGACACAGATTTTGGAAAAAGCTGGTGTCGGTGAGCCTTTCGCGACCGCAGTCGTGGCCATTGTCAACAACGTTTCGTATTCGACAGAAATCCGCGATCCTGATCACACCCAGTCCATTTTGGAAATGCATCCAGAGCTGGGAATCGTACAAGATGCCGATAGGTTAGATGCCATTGGGGCAATCGGGGTCGGCCGTGCATTCACGTTTGGTGGTGCAAAGATGCCCTTGTCCGACATGCAGCTTTCCAGAGACCACATGACGGAAAAACTGGAGAAACTTGAGTCTATGATGAAGGTAGTTGCCCATGGTCTCAAACCGGTAACCGTGAAGTGATTTACTAATACTCTTGCTGCAGACGGACACGGGAAGAAGACTGGCAATAGAACGAACGCAGAGGATTCACACCTTTTCGAAGTGGTGGGATGAAGAAATCAGGGTTCTCGATGTGCTGTCTACCAAGTAAATCATTCTACGAATAGTATACAAGTATTTCGCCATGGAGTTTTGTCTCGCGATACACAGCGAATAGCAGAGACAGAGTATTTTTTGCGTCTAGGAGAAAACTGTAAATCTCAAAGCTGGCCAAGTGGTAGCAAAGCCTATCTATGTGGAAGCGCTCTATCTAGTTATCTTCCTCCCAGAACACCTGAGCTGGAAGCCAATCATCTGGGTACACTCGGCAACGATCCTCGATAGAGCTGATCAAAGCATGGTCCTCAGGTGCCAGCTCCCAGGCTGACGATTCAAAATTGGCTGCAATTCTCTCCAGGCTCGCACTCTTTGGTATCACGCTAGTACCTCTCTGTAAACCCCATCGGATTCTTCTTCTGTTAGTGACTAGGTACTACTCGCTCTTAAAGTAAAAGAGTAAAGAAAATAAAGAAAACAAAGAAAATAACGGCACAGGGGGTGGATTAGCTTACAGGATTTGCTGCACTGTCTTACCCGTTCGCTGGCAGAGGTCGGCCAAGACAGGATGACCATGAAGCTCTGGCAGCCCAAATGCAAGCGGTGAGTATGCAGTACAGTGAATACCATTTTGTTTGCAAAATGCAATCAGCCCTGTAGAAGGGCAGTACGGGTGAAGCTTAGTGCAGGTTTGTTAGCTTTACACGACAACTGTGACTGATGCGCACGCGGGGTACCTTACCTCGAGCTGGTCCACGGCAGGCACGATGGTGCACGTAGGATGAGAATTGAGCTTTTGCAGATTGCGCACTCCGAAGTTTGAGACTCCAATGGTCCGAACACGGCCCGCTTGAACCTCCTTCTGCATGTCTTGCCTGCCCGATTCTAGTTAGAGCCGCGGTTGAAAGTGTGGCTTCAAAGCTTACCATGTCATGATGAAGTTCCAATCTGGTAGAGTCTTCTTCGTATCTTCAGGATCAACGGGGGAAGGCCAGTGCTGCTCTTCTATTAGCACCAGAGAGCTGTTTTCGGATTGCAAGACCATAGCTCTGTCCTTACCATGAGAAGAAGGTCGATGTATTCCATGCCCAATTTGGACAGGGAAATACTGACAGATTCTGCAACGCGGTGATGCCAGGAGTTGTCCACCTTGGTCGTGACCCAGACTGCTTCCCGGGGAAGACCTGAGTCCCGTACAGCCTCGCCAACCTGGTCTTCGTTATTATACCTGAAGGCAGTATCGATGTGTCTGTAGCCCACATCGAGTGCTTTCTTCACGGCTTCGTACGTTTCCTGTGACCGTTTAGGTTTCCTAGTTCCGAAACCCAGTCCTGGCATCTCATAGCCATTGTTGAGCAGGAAGGTCTTCTGTGCCATGTCAACTTTCGGGAGGAGCTTCGCAGAGACACCATTGGTAAAGGCAGACTTAGAATAGCCATTGCTTTTTTTAGTACTCAATTGCTTTTCAATGTTGTACAAACTTTTCGTGGCATCATTCTGGTGGCCGTTTTGGTGGCCGTCTTCGTGGCCGTTTCGGTGGCCGTTTTCGTGTCCGTTTTCGTGGCCGCTCTGGTGGCCATTTTGAAGTGGCTGCGCAACTTTTTCCGAAGCATGCGAAGCAAATGACAAGCAAATTGCCTCGGTTGTAAGCAAAGTGTCTTCTACTTCAGAAAGAGAGGTAGAGTAGGTATTTTCTCTGCCGGAAATGTATTCGCAAAACTCTTGGCACATGCTCACGATGGCATCTTGCTTGAGAGACTGAAAGCTTGTCTGGAAGGTCTGACGGCCACCGAGATCGTAATACGTTATCTCCTCGCCTTTCAGATGTAGCGAGCCTCGGGTTCCGCGAACGACTAGACTTTCGTCTTTCTTTAGGGCGACTTCGGAGACGTACAGGTGACCGACGAGCTCGGACTTCTGCCAGGTCATCAGGACGTGCGACTCACGGTCTCGCTCAGAAGGCCGGCCATCACCCAAACAGCGCGCAAAAACGCTAGATGGGCGTCCAAAAAGCCAAACGAGTATATCTAGCATATGGACTCCCAGGTCATCCTAAAAGAAATTGCATCAGAAAGTATTCGATGATTGTCTGGAAAAGAGGTCTTACAAATGTACCAACATTGTGCCGAACGCGCCATCCTTCCTGGGGCGGATCATATTTGCCTGCCATTGTCGCCCGCACCGAGAGTGGCTTTCCAATCTCTGGAAGGAGCTGACGGAAATGTTTGTATCTAGGCTGCCATCGTCGCTGGAATGTCACGCCAATCTTGGTCTGGAGAGAGCGCAGTTGTAGAAATTCGTCGACAGTGCCAGCGATCGGCTTTTCCTTCAAGCACGGCACGCTGACAGCCTCCAATTGCTTGATGGCGGGCAGATGGTACCTATTGGGCAGACAGATGATGGCAAAGTCGGGGCGATGATGCTCCAGCAGCTGCTCGAGACTGGGGTAGGCAGGAATCTCCGGACATCGTGAAGCAAAGCCGTTCAATACAGTTGCGCTGCTATCACACACTGCACAGACCGAAATTTTGGGAGTACTTTTAAGGCTTTCAAACCAAGTCTTTTGGCCCCGTGAGCCCAGGCCAACAATGGCAACCGAATAGTGGTATTGTGCCACCATTTTTTTTCGTGCAATGTGAGAGTATAAGAGTGTCAATTCTGTCTGGTCACTTTATGGCAGCGAGAACAAAAGCTTTTTACCTGATCTGTACTCAGGCTTAGGGCTCAAGATGTTTTCCGGTGGCCGACACATTAAAATACATGACCCAGGCAATTTTGCGAATCAGGCGTTACACGGGACAGGCAAATCCAGAAAGGAAAAAAGCCGCAAGGCATACAATCCTTGATATCTCCTCATGCAGAAAAGCTCCATATCTTAGAGTATCACGGATATCTTTAAGACAGCCCACACTTCAGCTGGGCTGCTGCATCAAATGCATCTCTGAGGATCCCATGTCTCACCGATGACCCGATACCCTTGTCAGTAGGTGGCGTCGAGTTGTTTCGCGGTTATGCAATGTCTCAGCGGCATCCGAGACTCGAAATTCAGCTCCGTATGTTAATGCAATGTTGCGTCAGTATCTCATTAGCGATGAAGCTACTATGCAGACGGGTATACGCGAATAATGAATGTTTGTAGTAGCTCGGTCCTACCATTTCTTCAGGCCATTCTCTGCTAGGCGAGAAGAGGCAACGGGATATATGATAGGTAACTGACGCTGCCGTAGACTTCACACACCATCATTTGCCGTCACATTGAAATATTATGCCTACCTTAGCGGAAGAAAGCAACATTGGCTCAGCCAGCGCGGCGCAGCTGCGGATCATCAGCTGCGCTGAACTACAGAATGAGGACCCGCGCGCCCTCAAAGATATTCTCCTAGCTGCCACGGAGGATGGTATCTTCCATCTTGACTTTGGGGGCAGCGGCAAGATGGACTTGAGTCGCACGATCAAAGATGTGGAGAAGCTTAGTCGTGCCATCTTCGACATGCCCGTTGAAGAGAAGCTGTTATTCGATGTGGATGCTATGGGGAAGCTCAAGCGAAACGGGTACGTGCTCCAAACTCCTCAACAGATTTCGACGCTTCATTTTTACAGTACACTAACGAGCAGTCTTTTTTTGGATGGATCAGTTATAAGCCAATTGGTAGGAACAAAGGCGGCATCGAGGGCCAACGAGACGGCTTCGAAAGCTACGCTGTAGGTGCTCTCCTGCTCGCCGCAGCTAATGACTCACTAAGCCAAGCCCTGTCAGATTTCTCGAGACACCATAGATATGTCGCCAGGTCTCGCAGTTCGGCATCCTGACGTAGTTGCCGAGTATGGAGAGGCTCTCACTGAGCTGACTTCCACCTGCCTGGACATGACGCGGCTGATATTCAAGGCGCTTTCTAAAGCATTCGATCTCCCGGGCGGTGATTCATTCGAGTCTCGCCACGACTCGAAGGCGTCACCATTGGACCTTCTCCGCTTGCTCAAGTATCCCAACGCCATTGGAGACGGCGCGTTTGGCATCCCTCAGCTGGCTCACGCCGACATGGGCTCACTCACATTTCTCTTCACGGGCTCCCCTGGGCTCCAGATTCTTCCAGCGGGTACCAAGCTGTGGCGCAATGTGTATCCCGTGCCAGGCCATGCCATTGTCAACTTTGGCGACGCCATGAAGATTCTCAGCGGTGGGAAGATTGAAAGCGTGTTGCACCGAGTGGTCACTGTGCCAGCGAAGCAAGTCCAGGATAGATATAGCTTTGCGTTTTTGGTACGGCCTACGCCGTCGGCACAGATGGCTGCTCTACCTCGTTTCCGCGGCGAAATGGAGGTGGCCGGCAAGGCATCTATGACCTGCGAGGAATGGGTTTCAATGAGATTCAGCCAGCTACGAGCGAAATAGTCGTGCCCTAGAATTTCTTTCCAAGCCAAGAATTGTTCATAGAATGAGAGTACACTCCTTATTTATGTTTGAAGATGTGACGGATTGCCATGTAGCTGTAGCTCTCTACTCGACCCGCAGCTTCTTGCTAACAAGGTATGTATAATCAGGCATGGCGGCTCGGACCCAGCCTTCGATCCTGTCCCCGATGAGCTCGCCAAATTCTTTTTTCCACTTCTCCGCCTCTCCCTCGATCGTCAGTCCGTCGAACGACTTTCCTTTTGTGATGCCAGACGATGAATGCAGTGTGATGCGCGTTTTGGCGCTCACAGGGTTCGCGCTTTGCTCTTCCTTGGTCAAAGGATCCCAATGGAACTGCACTTTTTCCCGATCAAGGCCGACGAGCTCGCAGAAGCGCAAGATCACCGCAGGATTTTGAAGCATGTCATCAGCTTCCAGGATGACAAGATTCTTGATTTCAAGCCGCAGCGCTGCCCATGCGTCTGCATACCAGTCATAGAGCTGCCTCGTCCACCGGAGCGTGCAGGCAATGGCAATATAGGGCACCATTTCGGCCTCCACTTTGGCCATGTCGCCGTCACAGAAAGACAGGACAAGGCGGTAGTACGAAGGAAATGCCAGGGCAGGATGTCGGATCAGGAAAGCAGGTTGACACTGCAGCAAGAACTCATCCGGGAGAACAGAAGGATTGGGTTGCAAGCCGGGCGGACACTTGGTGTCGCGGTATCTCTCCGATACATCTACCTTCCATGGCGCGACGCCGGTCTGCGAACCATGGAGAAACTCCGACACAGCGATGGGGGACATGAGGAAAGGCGCATGCTCCTTTGTCACGGCCATCTTGTCTTGCTGCCGAGCCTCGTCGAGCAGTTTCTGAAGCTCATCGCAGCAGGCTTGATACTCTTTCCGCAGCTCCTCGGTCTCGCTCTCCTTCCATTCTGCCCCTGGCTGGTACAGAAAACCAGCGCGATTCATGCTCGCGGCCGCAGGAAAGAAAAAGTATCCCCCGCTCTCTCTCGAGACAGCCTGCTGCTGCTCGGGCAGATTGACAATCTTCACCAAGAGATTTGAGGCCGATCGCGGGTAGGTGATAAGGAGCAGCGGCTGCTTTTTTGCTTCTGTTGTCGCCATGATTTTTTACTTTGGTGTACGTGTAAGGTGAGAGACTTGGTCGAGACGGGATAAGCAGCCCTTGTGGGAGACGAGCAGAGGCGTATATATTTATAGACCCGGAAGAGCGCTGCCACAGGGCTTGATGTAAGCTGGCTGAGACTGTACGGGCCTGAGACAGGACGCTGGAGAATTGCATGGATTGTCGAAGTTGTGTCGGCTGAACTAGCAGCAGACATGGTGAGCTTGAAGTATTGTGTTTTTTAATGGTTGGATGAAGGATACACGGTCGGGGAATATCTATTGGTGGAAATGTATCAGAGCCTATAATCATCATCAAAACAGATTCGACAATTGCTTTCCTGGGTGGCAATCATCCTGTACCTATTAGCCTACACAATTGCTGGGCGGTGTTGACTGCTGCCCGCGTTGTGAGAGCAGCGCTGTAGCGGCCCGCCTTGCATTACAGACTACTTGGATGCAGATGAGCATAATGGCTGAGATTGAAATACATAAAATGCACGAATAGTGAGCTATTCATTCAGCTTAGCATAGTTAGTCTCCATGAGAAGTCAAGAAATTACTGCTTCGACTACCATGCACTATAGTACTAGCGAGTGCAAATGCAAATGCATATAGCATTCATAGAAGGTGCATTACTTATACACTTTTTTTTATTGTTCTATTCTGGTTACTGTCGTCAGCGAGTAGTAAGCGCCCTACCAGTAGAGGCGGAGGTGCTAAAAAACACGCCGCTAAATTAGAAGTAGTGACTTATTGTATTCTCAATCTTTTACTAGTTATTTATCTTCTCTTTCCCTAATTTTTCTTATTTACTTATTCTTTTTTATTTTCCTTATTTATTTTATACTCCTCTTAGTTTTCGCTATTCTTCTTACCCTCCTTCAGTTTCTTACTTTTTCCAATAACTAGTTAACATTAGCAGCCCAGCCAGCCGACCTCTTCTTTGCTAGCCTCGTGGAACGTTTTGCATACTACGCCACTAAAATTGACGGAGATTAAGTAAACATACAGAGAGATGCTAGGCTTAATTTCCGCAGCAGTCTTGCTTGAGTTTGTGTCCATGACGCACAGTTCCGTCGCCCAATGGCCGGCGATCGTGCTTCTTCCGAGATCGACGGCACTCGATTTTGGTGGTAGCGCTGCAAATTGCCTTTTAGGGAAGCAGCCGAACCGTGGCTCACCGAGCTTGCTGCGCCTTGCTTAGTGTATTCGGGCATGACATATAGGCCATTGACGATCCACAGCCGCCTGTCTTATTAGCTGTCTGAAGGGGCGATTGGTGGTCGCCCCGATGGAACTTGGGGCGGGCCATCGACAAGGCGGAGCAGCCAAGGCAAAACCCGCAACAGAGGCATCACAGGAATCGCCCAGGTCGCCTCATGAGCAGGGCCGCATGGGCCTCAGTTACGCAGCATGGTCCACGTCTGCTTTGCCCTGCGCCTGTGTATCGTTGTTGGTGCTAACGCCGCATCGCACCCGTTTGAGTAAGGGCCCAATGATACCCCGGTATAGAGCCCACGTCAACAAAGAGATCAATGTTGATGATCTTCTCATAGCTGATGCACTGTGTGGTGGCTGACTTCACGTGAAGCTCTATATAAGCTCGATCCGTCCCGCCGATTTCGACGATTTTTCTGGGCAGCATCGCCAGCATTTACTTTGGCAGTACACTACTTATCTTTCTAAGCGCTTCCTTTTTCATACTTTGATGATGGTGTCATTCAAGACGTCCCTCTCTATACTTGGGCTTGCTGCGTTCGCCCAAGCGGCACCCACCACCTCTGCCACCAATAGCAGCGCCAACTTTACCAACTCGTCTATTAAATGGACGAAGTGCCCTTCAACAGTATCTGGCCAGTCTGGGCTGCCAGTAGAGTGTGCGCAGTATGGCGTGCCTCTTGACTATACCGACAAAAAGTGCAACGAGACGACCCTGCTCAACTTGATCCGTGTTCCGGCCACCAAGCAGCCATCTTTGGGCAGCATCCTGCTCAACTACGGTGGGCCTGGCGAGGAAGCTGTTTCTACGACTGCGCAAAGCAGCTTTGTTCTCAACATGTAAGGACGATGTATTAGGCTCTGTGAGATGCATGATGCTAAATTGTGGTGAAACAAAGGTTGTCTGGCGGGCGCTATGATCTTGTCTCTTTTGATCCTCGGTAGGTTTTCAATTAGCAAAACGGCAGCAGAACATCTCTCGCTAATCAAGAATTCTGAGCAGTGGAACTACCACCACGCTCCCGTTTACATGTTTCACCTCTGGTTTTGAGCAGCAGCGGTTCGTGGACAACCTCTCTCTGGCCCCTCATCCAGAGGATCGTGAGGCCATCGGCCACCTTTGGGCGGCGGCCGCCAACATCGGCCAGGCATGTGCCCAAGCGCAAAACAAAACTGGCTCGCTTATCGGTACAGCGTTCGCTGCACGCGACGTGGTATCCATCGCCACAGCACTTGGTGAAAAGGACAAGGTCCGCTTTTGGGGTATGCTTTCGTTGCCCACTTTCAGGCCTGTGATGCTGATTATTCACCTCGTACAGGATTTTCGTACGGCACTACTCTAGGAGCCACTCTCGTTTCCATGTTCCCCGAAAAGATCGAAGGTGTCATTCTAGACGGTGTTCAGAATCCCCACGAGTACTACCACGCTGATGCGTAAGTAAGACCGCGATGCATTCTTGAAAATGGTCTTTAAAAAAGCCATAGCGGCTGACATTCAATCTAGCGATTTTGAGGAATGGGCCCAATCTGACCAGGTCTTCTCCGCCATCTTTCAGTACTGCGCCAAGAATGCCGACCAGTGCGCCTTGTCGCGGCGCGGCAATTCGTCCGCCGAGCTCGAGAAATCGTACTGGTCGCTCTACGAGAGCCTTCGCTACAACCCTCTTCCGGCTGGCACCGCCGTTTTGGATCACTACGCTCTCAATCAGATCGCCAGTAATGCTCTGTATAGTCCTTACTCGTGGCCCAACTTCACCGCTGGCGTCGACATGCTCATGGGCCCGAAGAAGGACTACGACATGGAGTTCTTGGCCGATTGGACGGCCCAGCTTCAAATCACCGACGATACGACGGCCCGCGCAGCTCAGCGGATCATCCAGTCGCTCGCCGGCATCCACTGCTCCGACCGCGTGAACCGCCTCTCGTCGCTGCAGGAGTACATGCCCGTTCAGCAGCGCCTCGGCAACATCAGCCGCCTCATGGGTCCTACTGAGGCACCCGTCGCCATGATCTGCGCCCAGTGGCAGATTGATGCCAAGGAGCGCTACAAGGGAAACTTCCAGGTCGCTCCACGAAAGCCCGTGCTGCTTGTTGGCAATTCTTACGATGGCCACACCCCAATTGTTTCGGCGCGCAACGTCAGTTCTGGCTTTGGGGGTAGCATAGTTTTGGAAGTCAATGGCTACGGAGTAAGCGAAAACCTCCATTCGTTGCCTTTCGTTTTATTTTCTAACATGTTTCCTCTTAGCATGCCTCCCTCGGACTCCCGTCCAAGTGCACTGTTCAAAAGTATTCTGACTACTGGGTCAACGGCACCATGCCTGCGCCAGGAACCGTTTGCGAGGTTGACTACAAGCCCTGGAGTAACATTAGCTGGCCGGACGTGGCCAAGGAAATTGGCTGGCCGGTGCCTGGGGCCCAGTCAGCCGTCTCTGGCAGTCCATCGGTTGTGTCGCGCATGATCGCGGCCAGGCTCTAAAGGCTTCACGGTTCTATGGAATCTTTGAATCTGTATGATATTCTGCATAGACTTAGACTGTAAAACAAGTCGGTTACCGTTGTTCAAGCCTGTAACAATGTTTCTATACCGAGCAGCAATTTACTGTCGGCATGATGCTCGTAGTGCGTCAATTGCGAAATGGCACGGGAAACTCACGAGAAAAAAGGCCAATAGAGATAGACACATTGCTTCCTTTTACAAGTAGGCCCTAGTACCGCGAAAGTGAGGACATAGGAAGTTGAACGAAGCAACAAGCGTCGAGCGACTTCCAGCAATCGAGCTGGGTGAGATATGTCTGCCTTTGTAACTCGTCAGCGTACACCCACACCGCCTACTTGGGCAAAGAAGAAGGTCAGGAGTCAATCATGCGTCACTTGTCAGCTTTCTCTAGCTTTTAGAAATTAGGGGTTTATTTCTTTCACCGTGCAGCACAACTTGAAGCTGTCTTCCGTATTAGGCAGTCACCCTGTGTGGATTCCAGACGTTTGCCTGTCTGTGACAGCTCTTACTTCCTGTACGGTAGAACAGTGACTCCCTTGATCCTTCGGAGTCATGTAGAGTCTCGTGTGCATGCATCAAGCAATAAAATTCCACAAGGGCATTTCTTGGTCAATTTAAAGTGCCAGCAACAGTGACTCAGGTGAGTAACACACGTCCCTGGTGCAGGACCCGATGAGTCAGACACGCCAAGCCATACCGTTTTGGGATGCAAACCGCGTGTCAATTCAGCCCGCCAAAAGAAAGCCCCGCCACGAGACGCGCCCCACCAAAACGCACAATCGCCAAAATTTCAAACACCCAGCCTAATCCCAGAGAGAAGAGAGGCCGTGGTCCATCCTTTGAATATAACACGCCCGCCCCTCCTCTGGCCCCTCCTCGAAAAACCTCGCGCCAGCCAGACTCTCGACGACATCAAAGGGGAAACCTACCTTAATCTACGGGACCCAACACATACCGACGCCATCATGAGACCTATTCTCCTCTCGGGCCACGAGCGTGCGCTCACCCAGATCAAGTACGTCCCGCCAAGTGAGGGGCGACGGGAACTCGAACAGCTTTTGGCGTGCCTACGGTCGAAATTGTTAAATTTCTTCCAATTACTTCCAGCTGCCACCTTACCGTTTCACACTTCTCCTCGTCCTTTACTAGCTCAGCAGAGCGCGCTAACCCTGTCTCCAGGTATAACCTCGACGGCGATCTCCTCTTCTCCGTCTCCAAGGACCAGGCCATTTGCGCCTGGTTCGCGCACAACGGCGAGCGTCTGGGCACATACAACGGCCACGTCGGCGCCATCTGGACCGTCGACGTCGACCCCACCTCGTCCATGATTGCCTCGGGCTCGGCCGACAACACCATCCGCCTGTGGAACGTCAAGACGGGCAAGTGCCTCAAGGTCTGGGAGTTCCCCACGGCCGTCAAGCGCGTCGAGTTCAACGAGGACGGCACCAAGCTGCTGGGCGTCACCGAGAAGCGCATGGGCTACCTCTCCAACATCATCACCTTTGACATCAACCCCGATGTCGACGCCGAGCAGACCGACGAGCGCTCCCTCACCATTGTCTGCGACGAGAGCAAGGCCACCGTCGCCGGCTGGAGCGCCCTCACAAAGTACATCATCGCCTGCCACGAGGACGGCAGCGTCTCCCAGTACGACGCCAAGTCGGGCGACCTCCTCGTCAACTACCCCATCCACGAGCTCAACCAGCCCATTGCCGACATGCAGTGGGCCGCCGACCGCTCGTACTTTATCACCGCCGGCAAGGACAAGTCTGCCAAGGTAAGCGGCGACGAAAAACAACCTTTTGGCTTTTTCTTTAGCCCTGCGCAAGAAATACACACGTGAACTAACCATCTCATCTTTAGCTCATCTCGGCTCGCGACCTTGAAGTCCTGAAGAACTACCCCGCCGATACCCCCATCAACAGCGCCACCATCACCCGCAAGAAGGACTTTGTCATTCTCGGCGGTGGCCAGGCCGCCATGGATGTCACCACCACCTCGGCCCGCCAGGGCAAGTTCGAAGCCCGCTTCTACCACAAGATCTTTGAGGACGAGGTCGGCCGTGTCCGCGGCCACTTCGGCCCCCTCAACACCGTCGCCGCCGACCCTACCGGCCGGAGCTACGCCAGCGGTGCCGAGGACGGCTACGTCCGCATCCACCACTTTGACAAGGGCTACTTTGACTTCTCCTACGAGGTCGAGAGAGAACGCGCCAACAGACTGCAGCAGTAAGCGACACATCAGGGAGGTGATCTTGGAAACGAAAAAGGGGCCGTGTCCTCTGTTTCGCTTTTTCTATCCACCTGTCTCGGGTTATTTGAGCCAAGCTTTGTGTGTTTCTGTATGCTCTCGATGGCATTCGTCATTTGAACTATCTACGACACGTTCTTTGGAGTGATGAGAAAATGCGAGAGTACAAAAGGGGCCCGAAAGAAGGACAACAAAAAAACGCGCAGGAAGATCCATCCGAGACGACCTTTAAAGAGCCTTGTTTTCTTTAAAGCCCTGTCGGCTTGCATATCGTTATGGCGTTTGTGAATTATGAAGGTCTTTTGTGTTTTTTATTTCAGGCGACATTTCAAAACGGGCAAAGGGTAATGTGATTTTATACTTGTGGTTTTATTTCTATTGCTTCTTGTCGCCGTTGCCTTTTTCTTGAAATAGAGGGAAGGGATTCGGGGATGTGATGGGACGAGAGAGAAAAGGACTTAAAACTCAAACTAGGGGCGATCTCTTCCCCCGTGCTCGCTCTTAACGCGGCGAGTTAGAGACATGATGACAAGGCTTGTCATGATGAAGCGAAGCGGCCCGGCATGCCGCCAGGGATACGGATGTGACGTATATCCAACGACATGAAGAAATAAAAAAACTTGTTAAATACATGCTGTATATGTTTCCGTGACAACTGCATCAGCCACTCCAGCGACCCGGACGGACCAGCCAGAGAAGTTCATGAGAACAGCAAGTGTGTTGAACCAACAAAGATACAAGACAGTACAAAGCACGGCTACTTCGCAGTATATTTATTAGCGGACTCGTCGGACGGCAAGCAGGATGACATTCTGAGTGACGCCAATTATAGACTATCAAAAAATGTCGTGCGTATCAAAACTCCGTCCATTTCTGAGCCATCCTCGCAC
Organism: Akanthomyces muscarius; assembly: GCF_028009165.1. Classification (NCBI taxonomy): domain Eukaryota; kingdom Fungi; phylum Ascomycota; class Sordariomycetes; order Hypocreales; family Cordycipitaceae; genus Akanthomyces; species Akanthomyces muscarius. Next base: position 3,262,142 of record NC_079244.1, on the reverse strand, counting down.
TAAGACAAGACAACAACCTTCTTGAAAAAATGAGAAAAATTAGGCCAACAAAAACCAATCATGGGCTCTCCCTTTCTCTGTCTTCTCCAATTCCGCCAAAAAATCTCCAATTCTCATGAACATCAGTCCACGTTTGCAGTGTCAACAAAATGGTAAATTGACGGCCTACGAAGATACAACAAAATAAAACAAACACAACCCAAAAACAAGAATTTTAATACCCGCCCCTTTACCGGAAACAGCAACAACAAAATTCAACTAGGTACGTGGCTTTTTTTTTCCTTTATTTCTTCGACTTCTTCTTCTTGCCAGCGTTGGAATTGGTAGACGCTACGCTGGATGCGCGAGATGGCGCGGCAGAGCTGCCCTTGCTGCCCTTGCCAGACTTGGACTTGACATTATCGAGTGCCTTGTTCTACCTCGGGTATTAGTTTCTAGTTTCTTCCCATGGGGCCAAAGAGGAGAGCAATGCATACCTTGACGCCATTCTTGGACTTCTTCTTCGCAGGCATGCCCAGCACGCTATCCTCGTCATTCTCGTCCTCCGGCTCGCGCTTGGCCTTGCTGTTGGCACCGTTGCGCCCCCCGGGGGCGTCCTCAAACTCCTTGACAATCGTCGTAATCAGCGTCGTGCAGCGACGCGACAGCTCCACGGGTGTGCGGCTGAGGAAGAACCAGTCAAAGCGAAACAGCGGCGACTCGCGAATGTCGTCGCGCATCTTCTCGTACAGGCCGTCCGAGTCGATGCCGTACTTATCCAGCAGCACCAGCAGGAAGCGGTCCTCCTCCTCTGTGTACACCTTCTTGTTGGTCGTCGACACCGAGTAGTTGATCTTGAGCTGCTGCAGCGGTACGCGATACTGCTGCATCTTCTTCCGCAGGAGCTTGCGCTGCTGCTCGATACGGCGCGTGCGCTCCTCACCGTCCTCAATGACTTTGATGTGCTTGCTGTAGTCGGCAATTTCCGTGTATCGCTGCCAAAACACCTTGGCGTATTCCTTAATTTCCGGGGCTGTCTTGCTGCCGATTTCTGTGGCGATGCCATGGTAGTCATTGCGACCAAACTTGCCGGAGCCGTTGATAAACTGCTGAAAGTCTCGCTTGCTCCAGTTTCCAAAGCCTTGCGTTGATAGCTCTTCTTTCTCCTCGCGTTCTTCCTCGGTCAGAGGTGTGGCATTGTCAATTTCTTGCTGATCTAATGCGCGCTCAGCCTCGCGATCGGAAAGTGTCTCTTCCTCGCCATCGGGCAGCACGACCTTGTAGCCGATTTCTTTTCTATAATAGGCCGTTTCGCGCTCCTGAAGCTCTTGAAGCCTGGCAGGGTAGAACTGGTAATCGTGGACCGGAATCTGTTTAGGCGCTCTGGGAGCCTTGGGTTTACCATCATTCTTGGGATTGGGATACATGGCCTGTCGGAAATATTTGTCCATAGAGTACGACTGCTCCTTTCTCTCTCGTTTTGCTGGGTTGATCCATGTCATGCCAATGTCCTTCTTCGTGTTCGCAAAGTTCTCACCATTCCATTCGTAAGCCGACTCTGAAGAGAACTTCTGCAGATCGTCGAGACCAAGCTTCTCGTACTTGGCATTGAGTTGTTTAGTACGGGACGCGCCCTGGTTAAGAATAGCATCAATGTCATCGTCGTTAAGATCGTCGGTACTGCCAGTGTTTGAGCCCTTGGCTTGGAAGACTGTCTCTGCACCATGCTGAATCATGGACAACAGCTCATCCTTGTTGGCTGCAGCCTTGGCACCCTGCTGTGCACGACCTTGCTGAATGACGAGCTGATCGAGGCGAAGTTTCTGTGCTGCTCGTTCCAAAACCTTTTCTTCGATGGCGTTGTCTGTTACGAATCGATAAACGACCACCTGCTTTGTCTGACCAATACGATGCGCACGATCCATAGCTTGCAGATCAGCTTGAGGGTTCCAATCACTATCGTACAGAATGACGATATCGGCGCTCGTGAGGTTGATACCAAGGCCACCGGCTCTCGTAGTGAGCAGGAAAACGAATTTTTCGGAGCCGGGCTTGTTGTACTCGTCAATGGCAGCAATACGGTCTTCGTGGGCAGTACTACCGTCGATACGGCAGTATTTGTAATCTCTGAATACACAGTAGTCTTCGAGGATATCCAGCAATCTGCTCATCTGAGAAAAGATGAGAACTCTGCTGCCCTCGCCCTGAAGACGCTTCAGAAGTCTGTCTAAAACTTTCATTTTCCCGGCGTTATAGACCAAGTGCTCGTCGGTGGTGTAAGGAGGACCGGGCTCGGCACCTTCAAAGAGATACGGATGGTTGCAGCACTTTCGCAGCTGCATAACAATGTTGAGCAACCTCGTCTTGGATTCACGTTTGCCACCGGCGCCATTGACGGCGTCGATATCCTTCTCGAGAATCTTTTGGTACCACTTGATCTGCATATCAGACATGCCAAGGTAGAGGTTGACTTCCTTCTTCGGAAGGAGACTCTTCTCGACATCACTCTTGACACGTCGGAGCAGGAACGGCCGAAGGACGCGATGCAGCTGTTGGACGACGGTGTCTTGGTCACGGTCCTCACCGGAGAACCATTGGTCAAAGGCTTCAGAGTCACCAAAGACGTCGGGCAGAAGGAAGTTGAGCAGCGCCCACAGTTCATGCAAGTTGTTCTGCAGGGGTGTACCAGTAATGAGGAGTCGGTTTCGCGAGGAAAATAGTCGAATAACTTGTGATAGGGAGGATTCTTCGTTTTTGATACGATGGGCCTGTGACGATTGTTAGCATTGCAGCGGAATCATCTCCCTCTGTTCTTGGCTCACCTCGTCGATTATGATGTACTCCCATGCAAACTTTTTGAGATGGGATTTTTCGCGCAGCACCATTTCGTAACTCGTAATACAGACGTCAAACTTCTCGTCGACTAGGCGGTCGTTGATGAGCTCGTGGCGCTCTTCTTTGGCACCCTGTAGAACAAGGACATTGACCTCGGGTGTCCACCGGGAGAATTCTCGCTTCCAATTGTCGAGGGTAGACTTGGGCACAATGACCAGGTGCGGGCCAGTAATGTCGACAATGTGACGAAGATAGCCCAGGAAAGAGATTGTTTGCAGTGTCTTGCCAAGACCCATTTCGTCAGCCAGAATACCAGAGATACCGTTCTCGTGCAATGAGATGAGCCAGTTCAGGCCAGCAACCTGGTAGTCGCGCATCTGGCCCTGGATAAAGCCAGGGGAGTCGCGAAAGACGGTCTCAGCAGAGCCTCCATGCTTCTCATCCTTGAGGAGCTCGGCATCTTCTTCAGCTTCCGTACGGCGTCTTCTCTCGCTGGTAGCGCCACCTTGTCTGGGGCCAGACTTCTTTCCGCGGATAGCTTCCTCGTTTTGTCGGTCGATTTCTGCCATGATTTCGCGAATCTTGGGGTTGGGGTTCGTCTCGATAAAATGGCGAAAGAGATCGGTAAGGCCTAGAAGGTATCTGAAGCGTCTGATGGTGTCATCTTCCTGCATTGAGAGTTAGAATCAATGGCATGTCTATGATGAGGTGAATGCGAAGTTGGTCGCAAACGCTATCGCTGCCTACTTTTGACTCGCCCAGGCGATCATGCTTCTTGCCAAAGATGCTACGGCGCAGAGCTGTAGCCTCCGATCTGCGCTTCCTACCATCGCCGACGGGCTCGCCAGCTACGCTGCTAGCTGTGGTGTTGGGGTTGGTATCGGAATCAGTGTAGTCGGGCGTCTCGTCGACATCCTGCGGAGCTGTCAGCGGCGGGAAAACACGTTTTCTGCATGAATTGGTAGAACGAACCATTCGCTCGGCATTGCGATGAGCGGGCGCATCCGACATTGACGCGTCGGTGTCGACGGCGTCACCTTGGAGCATCGGCGCCATGATGGCAAGCGATTTTCGGGCAGACCTCTATACGCGACAGGGCGTCTCTGGACGCGTCCAATAAGACACCTCGACCAGCTGTATCGGGGGTGAAATAGAGTAGATTCAATATGGATGGAGAGAGGTGATGGAAACGCGATGTCGCAAGGGATAGTTGCGTGGAATTGCAATAAGCTGTGGTATCCCGTGGCAAAGGTAGTTTTTGCCAGGAGTCTAAGTGGGATCTCGAGTTGCACATCCCAAGAGCCGGCGCAGTCTGGGTCTAGCGCGCGCCGGGCTGGGCGGGCGGACAGACAGGCAGGACAGTGGAGAGGAAGCATGCCTGCCAAAAAGGTACGTACCTACCTTACTGGGTCTGCCCAAGCACCACGCACCTACGGATACCAGCTGGCAGTAACGTAAATAAGTGCCGCCTAGCAAGACATGGATAAAAAAAAGTCCGATACCACCAGATTTGCGTCTGAGAGCCCTTTGCCCTGTATCCACAGCGCGTCTACCATGGCACTGCATGGCTTACAAGTCTCGATACGGCAAAACAGCAGTACAAACAGTATTATTTTTTGCCTAAGGATATTTCCAGATCCAAGTTGTTCCTTTTCTTTAGTGAATTTCTTGTCTCTAACGTGTCCGCACGCCGTTATCCATGCCGGCGCTTTGTTCTTTGGACACCTCTATTACCTCAGCTGTCCCTCTCCAACAGGCACCCCACCAAGCCCGTTATCCCCTTACCCTACACATAAACTCAATTTTTCTATTCTACCCAACTGGCTGGGCGAAGAGTGAATGTTGAGCCGTTGAATGGCTTGCTGGATGAGTCTCTCTACCTCGAAACTCTAACTTGCCTCTAAAGTATCTATTTCCAGTCAAAAACCCTCTTTGCGGCTCTTGCACGGACCACACACGGCAGCCGTCACGTGTGACGGTCAGGCGAACGCCTCCACCCCAGGCCGCTGCGACTTTTCCTCGACGTAGCCTGGGCCGTAAGAAAGTCACCCGTAACATTGACCCTCGGCCAAGATCACCGAAACACCGACACGTACAGGCTTCTCACTCGCTGTAGGGGCTAGTACTCCGCGCCCAAACTTGCACCGGCGTCTCTTGATATTTCGCCGTATTTTTTGCTCGAATTTCCGGATTCAGTGCCGACCAGGCATCAGGCGGGGCATCAGGCTCTTGCTTTGCACGACCACACCAACATTCCACAGGCTCGCGTATCGCTGTCGTGGAATTACCTATACGTAGCACGCGCTGTGAAACGCTGCAGCTAAACAAACCGAAAACGAAAACGGACGCAAACATGGACTCCTCCAGGACGGCTGGCAGCAGCAAGCAGGCCACGGGGATCGAGACTCCCGAGCAGCTCCTCGACGTTTTCAAGGCTGCTGCGCTCTCTGTCACCAAGCTATACAAGACATCCGCGCTCGCCGAGACCAGGGCCCGCTCAGACGGCTACCAAGACTGCCTTGAGGACTTGCTAAGCTTCCTTGACAAGGAGAACATGGGGCTCTGCGACGGCGAAGGGTGGGGGGTACGACGATGGGCCACCGAGAGGCTTGACGGCCGCGACAGCACACTGCCGAGCACCGAAAGCGAGGACGAGACGGAAAAGGCAGCGGAGCGAACGGCCTCGCCCGAGATGACGCGGACGAGCACCGAACCCCAGCAAATAGCCACGCAGATCAAATCCGATTCACCCGCGCCGACCAGCCAGCCGCGAAACGACGAACCAACACACTTTGTCGTCCCTTCGCAGGATAGCTTCACGTTTCAGTCCGCACATCCGTACCCCAACATTGCCACGCTCGATCTATCCGACTCTCGATCTCACGATACACCCGCGTTTCCACCACGAGCGACCAAGGCCCGACTCAACGGACCAGCAACGGGCCGTCCTTTGCGCGCATCCGGACACCTGGGACGAGGGGCTGGCTCAAAGCGCCGCATCAACTTTGACGACTTTTTCGGCGGGTGCTTTGGCGGCAAGGATCCGATGAACCCCGGCGGTAAACGCGGTCGACACGCTTGAAAGTGGCTGAAAACACAACCAGCAGCAACAACACCAACAGCACCAACAAACACGTCCGATTCAAGTACATCTATTGAACATATAGTCTGTAAAGGACTGGAGAAATGACAACAGCGGCATCTGTACATGCCGGGGGCTTGCAAACATTCGCGCCAAACACCTTTTTTTAGATCACGAATACGCATCGCTCATGGAGTACTCTACCGGAAAGGGAAATACCCGAGCATCTGGCATATAAGCGGAGTTTTTTTTTATATACATCGGTACCGGGAATTTGAGGTTTTCGCGTCATGGAAATGATCTCTTCTATTTTGTGTTTAAAGCGACGAAATGAAGGAAGATGAAATGACGGAGCTGACGATCTCTACGGCGCACTACGAGCAAGGGCATGGACGGTATACCTTATAGAAATGAACGATATTTAACGTGTTAAACATGCACTGTCAACTGTGCTTAATTTTGCCCTGAAAAATGGCCAAAAGCCATAAAACAGATTCGTATACTCGTACATCATAAAATAACAGAACCTTATCCTTTCCCGGCAGATTCGCTGGGTTGAATATTAAACGATACAGCTGACCTTGACATGGTCAGTTTACAGAGGAATGCCGTGCCCTTGTCTCACGGCTTTGATCTTGGGCCTTGGCTACCGCGGCGCGGAGATGCTTGTTCTCGGCCTCGATGTCGTCAATGTGGTGCTCAAGCATCTCCATGCGCTCCGTCGCGCCCAGGACGACCTCCTCGGAAATTTTGGCGAGCCTCCACAGACGCAAGACGACGAGCAGGGAGCCAATGGACTCGGCTGGGCCGCGCAGGCTAATATCAACCAGGAAGCTGAGGACGATGATGGCGGAGTCGAAAAGGTGAAACCTGGACGAGAGGTATCTGAGGGTGGGGTGAGCAATGTCAGTGAGGACCTTGTACAAAGAGAGAGAGAGAACAAATAGCCCCTCCGGTAAATGCAACGGGAAGTTTGTACCTCCATCCAAAGGCGTATATGCACGCCAGCAGTTCAAGCATAAAGGCAGTGCTAAATACCAAGCCCACCACCTCGAGCGTCGTCGTCACCGTCACGACCCACGGCTCGTCGGCCTGGTGCGTCTCGCAGGCGATGAGCTGGATAAAGATGTTGGCCAGCAGCGTCGCGACGTCGAGTGCGACGACGCCCATGACGAGAAAGTGCTTGCGGCGCGAGGCCAAGGCGCGGGCGCAGGCGCGGCGCCATGTCGAGACGCCCTCATCCTCCATGTTGTAGCCGTCGTCGTTGTCGTAGTAGTTGTCGTGGGTGTGGCCGCCATCACGGCTGTCGTGATACGTCCCTGCATCTGCGGTAGGGTGGTTCCGCGCGCTGCCGAGCAGAGGGGCTGATGCCGCCGCCGCGGATTGCTGTTCGGCCATTGAGAGTTTTGTGTGCTTTTGTTCGGGGTGAGGTTTCGCGCTCGTGCGCGGGGTGCGGTGTGGTGTGGAGGATACAATGGGAAGAAGCAAGCAAACGGAAGCTTGTTGCTTGTGTGCTAAGATTCCTGGGGAACTGTGGAGAAGAAAGAAAACTGAGAGAATAGCACACAGACTGGGCGAGCGATCGTCAGTAGGCAGCGACAAGTATATATGTGAAACGCGCAACAAAAGTTTAGTTTTTTTGGCGTGTGCTCTGCGTCTGTTTGTCGATGGTGGCACTACTTGCCGCGGCGGTCCCCCGCCTCTGGGCGGCCCGGCACTTACACGTGACGGAAGTAACAATGCAAGCGAGAGGAGCTTAGACACCATTAGTGGTACACGGCAGTAATTCCTTCGCCGGCGCAGAATGCAGGAAATAGTAGCGGTGAAGCTTTCCCGCTGAGCTATCTTACCTCTGTTGGAATGCTCTTCAGTCGGCTCATTACAGTATCTTCGCCGGCCGTTGGAAATAGCACGCTGACGCCGGCCCCGCCAAGGTCGCAGCAGCCGGCCCGGAGAAGCCTGCCAGTGGTTGCGAACAACTTATCAGTAACACTGTATGATGAGGAACCGCGATACTCCGGTCGGCCGCTTGTAAATGAATTGCCCTTTCTTGTGTAATTCTGTTCAAAAGTCAAGAAAACCCATTCGCAGGTGCAGCCACGCGGTAGTACACAAAGCTTCAATGCGGGTACCTGTCTAAGACCTTTGATACTGCAGCATAGACAAACACTGCATCATTGTGCTTTTCTTCACTGATTCATAAGTTCAGTGATGTACCCGCAGCTCATCTCGTATAGGTATACAATCATGAGCATCGAAGAAAGGGCTGTTTTGGCGAAGGCGACGGCGACAGTGGAGATACGAGCTAGGTACCGATTAGCACAGAGAGGAGCGCACGCCGTGACAATGCCATGCAGCTGCTACATTTTATCTCACAGCAAAAATCACAGCAAAAATAAAATAACGACAACGAAAGAGGATATAGGTGTTTCATAGAATGTACCGGTTTCTAATTTTGGATTTTCTATTCGAGCTGAGGGTAGCGTATCACGGGGCAAGTCCAAGCAAGCGCGTCACTCCACCGGCTACCTACTTACAGGCGTCCGACATGGCAGTCAAAGAACTGCCCAACGCCCGCCATTGCAATGCCACAAAAGAAACACTACATCTCTTAAACAAACAGTTGCAACCTGAGGGGCGTACTCAACTCTGTGATTGATCAAGTATTCACTTTGCCACAGTCATGGCCAATCACTGATCAGTGCACGTAGTCGCCTTCTACTTTATTGACCGGCCAAACTTCGGCTCCCCACACTGTCTATTTCGCGATGCGGCCGTGATTGCGACTCAGGTTTACATCCCTCATCACCTTTTTTTCTACATTGTCAGAAACGTCGAAGGAGCGCCTGTCGTTGTGTTTGAGAGAAGAGGATTTCAGTAAGAACTTGCCCCGTCATTCCTATTCTTTGCCTTGCCAACCCACGGGCCGGGGAAGCCTTGTTTGCCACACCCAGCTTCACGCCCGTACTACGTTTTCCAGCCAAGCGCGCGTCGCAATCAGGACAGCGAGTCGCCGGCGGTACAATCAGCTTTCAGGACGCATACTTACCACTTATAGGGTCTGATTTTTCGAGCAGAGGAATACTTTTCATTACCGCCGACTTACGGAACCCCCTTCGCGAAACAACCATGTCGGAGACAACCACCAAGCCAGAGGAGCCGATCCCGGCCGCTGAGCACGAACAAGACGGCGAGATGGCGGGAACAGAGGAGGTGAGCTACGGGTGTCTCTGCGGTGTATAAATGGTGCCCCAGGGAAGGGAACGAGCGAGACAAAAAAAAAAAAAAGATCAGTATTGCTTACGCTGCCCGTTTCATTTCGGATAGGAAGAAATTTCGGCCATGAAGCGTCGCGTAGCTGAGATGGAAGAGGAGGCAAACAAGCTCCGGGAGATGCAAGCCAGCCTGGAGCAGCAGTCGGCCGGCCTCGCCGACGACAAGGAGTCTGTGGACTCGCGCAGCATCTTTGTCGGCAACGTCGACTACTCCGCGTCGCCCGAAGAGATTCAGGCGCATTTCCAGAGCTGCGGTTCCATCAACCGAGTGACGATACTCCTGGACAAGTTCTCTGGACAGCCAAAGGGGTAAGTGTATCACATATTCCGCAGTTGCAAAGATCGCGCTTCTGCTCCCCGCTCTCCCAGAATGCCTTTGTGCTAATCGCGCGGTTGCAGATATGCCTACGTCGAATTCACGGAACCCAGCCTCGTCGCGCAGGCCCTCGTCCTCAACGAAAGCGTCTTCAAGGGCCGCAACATCAAGGTGACGCCGAAGCGCACCAACGTTCCCGGCATGGGCCGTGGTCGCGGCCGCGGCGGCTTCCGCGGCGGCAGAGGAGGGTTCGGCCGCGGCGGCGGCTTCCCTCCCCGGGGAGGGTACAGAGGTGGTGGCCGCGGCCGCGGTCGGGGCTACGCGCCTTACTAGGAGCAAGGAGATGGCATGCCCGGTTCCTTGGCCGAGTGATTTAGGGGACAGCCGCATGTGAAAAGCGGTACAAACTGAGGAAGAAGGACAGGTGCGTGTGATTTTGGCTCCTGTTGTGCCAGGGTCAGCGTCCTTGTCCAGAGCTTTGAGATGGCGCCGGCTGATTTTTTAGTGAAGTGGCTTTGACTTGCTTGGCAAAGGAAATAAAGAGTGAGGGAAATACCGAGACAAAAATAATATGGATATCCCAGAGCCCAAGGATCTAAGCTGTGGAAGGCGACTGCAGGGCTTCTACCGGCAGAGTCGATTGGGCGGTTTACTTCTGGAGTTTAAGGCTTTTTATATCAAGAATAGCTCGTAATGCGTTCATTTTGTAATTTTCGACTGCATGCCTGTTGGACTGGGCAGATGGCTGTACGCACTGCGTCTTATGCTACAAGTCTATCGTGAACGGGCTTCGGCAAGGAGAAGCAGAATCGTTTCAACTTTTTGACATCAGCCACAGTACAGTCTGATCCGGCACATGCAGACACATGCTAGCTCGCTCGCGCTGTGTCGCGCGACTGTGGCTTGGCGCGTCGTGAGACGATAATAGCAGCATGCACATGCAGGTTCGCTTGGAGGCAGCCCAGGGGGAGCAGCGTGTGGTGGCCATGAATCCGAAAATAGGAACATGACGGTCGACTTGGACAAGGATTGCGTGTGTGTGTGTGTGTGTGTGTGTGAATCCCGGTTCTACGAAGAAGAGCTAAGCCCAGATCTTGCGCTTGGGAACGGTGGGACGGAATGCCAGGGGTAAAGAAAGTGAGAAGAGGGCTTGGAATCTGCGCCTTCAACAACGCAACGACACGCGCTGCAGGCTCAGCGCAGAGCATATGTAGGTGGTTATCAGTAGCGAGGTACGTCAACGCCGTCATCGCCGCGCAAGCTCGCCGAATTCGCTAGTTCAAAGTTGAGCGGGTACTATTCTGGAGAGACGAGAGCTCGGAGAAGAAGCCCATTACGAGGAAAGCTAGACTGGGGGGCGTGGCGTGGCTCGTTGGTGCCGGGAGACCGGACGCGGGCATTGCGCCGTCTGATTTTTTTTTTTGGGGTTGTTTTTGCTTATTGATGGGTTTGAAATTGTTACAAGAGGGACATGAACAGGCAGGCTCGCGAAGGGGCGAAGCACAACCGCGGGTTCGCTATCCGTGGCTTGCTCGGCGCAGCCCTGCCGCAGTGCGTGTGTCTCATCACTGGTTAGGTAGTTACAGAAACGGCAAGGTTTGGGCGAGAGAGAGAGAGTGAGATGTTTGTGGCAGGTGGCGGATTGGCTTTGGAAGGAAAAAAAAAAAGCGAATAATGGCTCCATGTCTAACTGGACGTGACAATTTCGTGTTGATTATTTATTGATGTGGTGCTTTTGGAAGTTGTCCGCGTGTTTGCTGCGCCCGTCGTCGTGGTGCAGCCATGACAGCAAGTCTGACGTCTTCGAGGCTGCGGAAGACGGGCGCTGTGCTCTCTTTGCTACGGGGAGTTTTTCTAGCGTGGCAGCCGCTCAGTACTACCAGTGCAATAGCGGAGGTGTGCTACAACTAAGCTGCCCACTTTTAAGGCTTGCCAGGTGCAATTGGTGCGCAGGCACACAGGCCTTTGAAAGGTCAAGCAGGTCAGTGGCGGTTGGCTGCTGTAATCAGCTTGTAAGCTTGCAGGCTGACCCGGCAGTCTGTGGCCGAGGGGAGGTGCGGCGGTGGCTGCTACAGGGAGGCTTCAGTGGTTTGATGGCTACAGCTAGTGGCCCAGCGTTGGCTGCTGCAGGTGCTTGGCTGGCACTGGCTGGCACTGGCTGGCAACTGTCACGGTCACGCTGTCTAGAGGCAATCTTGCGCCTGTCCAGTCCCACTGCATCACGTGCCTCAAACTCTCTCTGCCCGCAGCGTGGCAAGCAAACCAAAGGTACCTACCTAGCTACAGCGGTGGTCGACGCCCTGTAGCCCGCTATCGGATGCCCTGTTACGGGCCGGCTGGTACTTAAAAGCTAGCGCTGTTGCGCCGCTGTAAGCTCCCCCGCCACCAAGCCAAAGCCTGCCAAAGGTGCAAAGGTACCTCTGCCTCTCTCGGCCAGCGCTTGGCCAAGCCCCCCCTCCAGCCTGGAAGCGGGGGAGAGACTTGCTCGCTCTGCCAACTCGCTGCTGGCCGTCGGGCGTTGCACAGCCTCAACTTCTCTCCAGCTTGTCATCTGCTTCGCATTCGCCTTTTTCTTGTTGCTGCGTTGGCCGCCCCCCGGAAAAACGAGGCCTTCTCTTGCTCTGCCCTTTGAATCATCGACCATACACTTGCTCCGGCGGCTTCCTGTCATCATCAATCTCCATCTACGCTTGGTTCTGCAGTGCCTGGTGCGCTGCCCAGCGGGACAATCATGAGTTCGAGCCGAGCCGAGTCTGGCTTGCCTAAGTGAGTCCTTCCCGCCTCTGCTTCATCCGCATCGCCAGGATCAACCTCGAGATGCATCTTTGCTAACCGCCGCCTCGTCGCTGCAGCAAGCCCAACGTTCGAGTCACCAGTTAGTCGCCCGCACCCGCCTTGCTCCGCATTCGAAATGCCCGCGAGAGACATGCCTATCGACGGGGCGCACCCATTTGCTGACAATTCCACAGTCATTGCCGCCGATGGCCTCTATAAGCGTGATGTTTTCCGTACGAATCACCCCTATCCTCGTCTGCCCCCGTCCCAAAGCCTTTTGACATGCTGACCAGCTATAGGCTTCCCGGATCCATTCGCCGTTGCTACCATCAATGGTGAACAGACAAAGACGACCAGCGTCAGCAAAAGGACGCTGAACCCATATTGGAATGAGAGTTTCGACTTGTACGCCACGACCCTCCCTGCCCCTACCACCCCTCTACATGTCTTTCACTTTACTCCTTGCCCTGCTTTGCGCCTCTTTTTTGAAATGTAACACCTTTGTCCAACACGCTAACACACCGTCAGCCGAGCCAACGAAGGCAGCATTCTTGCCGTCCAGGTTTTTGATCAGAAAAAGTTTAAAAAGAAGGATCAGGGCTTTCTTGGTGTCATAAACATTCGCGTTGGAGATTTAATGCCAGATATCAGTCCAGACGCCGATGGTACGTTTTTGTCCCCGACTCCGTCACTCACAGTTGCTAACCTGTGACACTACAGACCAGATGATTACGAGAGATCTTAAAAAGTCCACAGATAACCTCGTCGTCCACGGAAAGCTCATCATCAACCTGTCTTGCAACTTAAGCACTCCTATCCGCAACGGACAGGGCTCATCGAGTCGCCCAGCAGCGAACGCTAGCACTTCCAACGTTTCTACCCTGTCCGCTCCGGCCAACGAAAACCGACCCGGATCTGCCATGTCTTCTACCAACGGCAACGGCCTTGGTGTTCCGAGCGGCGCCGGCCCTCCTCATCCTGCCAGCGCTGGCCCGACACCGGCTCCGTCCCAGGGCGGTCCGGCGGCACCTCGACCGACCAGCCAACTGAGTCCATTTGAGGACGCCCAAGGTCGCCTTCCTGCTGGGTGGGAGCGGCGTGAGGATAACCTTGGACGAACATACTATGTCGACCACAACACTAGAACCACGAGCTGGAACCGCCCTACTGCCAACGGTACCGGGGAAAGCCGCAACGAAACCACTCAGGCCGAACGAACCCGACACCAGAACAGAACCCTGCCCGAAGACCGTACCGGTAGCAGCTCGCCCACCATGCAGTCTGGCTCGCCCAGCAGCAGCCCCCCGCCACCGACTGCTGCTGCGGCTAGCAATGCCGCTGCCATGATGCACACTGGGGCTACAAGCCCCGGAAGTGGCGAGCTGCCACCTCTCTGGGAGCAGCGCTGGACTCCCGAGGGCCGCCCATACTTCGTCGACCACAATACCCGTACGACGACCTGGGTCGACCCCCGTCGCCAACAATATATTCGACTCTACGGCGGTCAGAACAACGCAAACGGTCAGATTCAACAGCAGCCAGTATCTCAGCTTGGCCCTCTGCCTAGCGGCTGGGAGATGCGACTCACCAACACAGCCAGAGTATACTTTGTCGACCATAACACCAAGACCACTACTTGGGATGACCCACGCCTTCCCTCGTCTCTCGACCAGAACGTGCCCCAATATAAGAGAGACTTCAGACGCAAGCTCATCTACTTCCGTTCGCAGCCTGCTATGCGCAGTCTCAGCGGCCAGTGCCATGTTAAAGTCAGGAGGTCCCACATCTTTGAAGACTCTTTCGCCGAGATAACTAGACAATCGGCTACTGATCTGAAGAAGCGACTCATGATTAAGTTTGATGGCGAAGAAGGTCTTGATTATGGTGGTGTTTCGCGAGAATTCTTTTTCTTGCTTTCACACGAAATGTTCAACCCCTTCTACTGCCTCTTCGAGTATTCAGCCCACGACAACTATACTCTGCAGATCAACCCCCACTCCGGCATCAACCCGGAACACCTCAACTACTTCAAGTTTATCGGCCGAGTTGTTGGCTTGGCCATTTTCCACAGACGCTTCCTTGATGCATTCTTTATTGGTGCTCTGTACAAGATGGTTCTGGGTAAAGCCGTCGCCTTGGCCGACATGGAGGGTGTCGACGCCGATTTCCACCGTTCGCTGCAGTGGATGCTCGATAACGACATCTCGGGCGGCATTCTGGAGCAAACATTCTCCACTGAAGACGAGCGCTTTGGCGTCATGACCACAGAGGACCTTATCCCTGACGGCCGTAACATTGACGTTACCAACGAGAATAAAAAGCAGTACGTTGACCTCATGGTCAAGTGGCGCATTGAGAAGCGCATTGCAGAGCAGTTCCAGGCGTTCAAGGAAGGGTTCCATGAGCTCATCCCTCATGATCTAATCAACGTCTTTGACGAGCGTGAGCTGGAGTTGCTCATTGGCGGTATTGCAGAGATTGACGTGGACGACTGGAAGAAACACACCGACTACCGCGGATACACCGAGTCGGATGAGGTTATCCAAAACTTCTGGAAAACCGTACGCTCCTGGGACGGCGAGCAAAAATCACGTCTGCTACAGTTCACGACTGGTACCTCGCGAATTCCCGTCAATGGTTTCAAGGATTTGCAAGGCAGTGATGGTCCTCGTCGCTTTACCATTGAGAAGGCCGGCGAGCTTGTCAACCTTCCAAAGGCACATACCTGGTACGTTTTACTCATTCTGATCCGTCGAACTTTTAGTAGAGATGATGGCTAACAATGTTTAGTTTCAACCGTATCGATCTGCCCCCATACAAGGACATGGAAACGCTGCAGCAGAAGCTGACCATTGCTGTTGAGGAGACTATGGGATTTGGCCAAGAGTAAAACGATACGCTCCAGACATTGATGAAGCGAGTTGGTGTTTCCAGTACGGGGATCTCCTCGTCTTGTTTATTCCTGGTTTGGTCCCGGCTATCCGTTTTCTCCCCCTGGCGACTTGTCTTTCTGTTCTCTACGCATACAGAGTTCTTGCATTTGGGTATTCGAATTTTGTTTGTTCATATTGGTTTGAAATGGTCTTGAGACCAGGTTATGCTTGGCGCCGGCGGTCATTGTTCTAGTATGAAAGCAGCCGTGAGCTGCCAGCGAAAAAAAGGCCGAGTTGGAGAGCGAGAGAGAAAGGCCAAAGCGTGTTGCGAGTTGCCGACATCTTTACTGAAACATGAAATAGAATAAGCAGGATGAGCGGCGGGGTGCTCTGACATCAACTGCACGCAGGTGTATGAGCGGAAAGGGTACCAACTGTTGTTGATTACAAGGTATGCTGGGCTGCATTCTGGGTTTCAATCTTACCCTCTTCCTTCCCGCTAGACAATAGAATGGGTTCTTTTTTCTTTCTTTCGTTCCTCCTTTTCTGCCTTTTTTACATTTGTGAGATAACGAGATTGGACAAAAAAAGGCAACTGACGATGGATTGTTGACCATCGTCAGAGTGCGCCTGTATCGTTTCTACTGTTTTTAACGCTTGTTAATGACTATCTCCTTTGTTGCTTGTTTATCCTGGTATCTGTTATACTGTCGCATTGTCCCCCGCATACATACAACTACTCTAGTACTTGGGGCCCTTAGTGAGCTATGCTTTCTCCTCTCTTGAACCTTCTCTTGTTCTTTGCATCGTGACTGGTCCACCTACATCAACACATCGCTGGAGAGAATGGCGCGAATGTTTGTTGGAATTTTTGAACTTGTACAGTATATTTAGCAGACCGCTCTGCCAGATTCTACCAGTTTAAAATAGAAATAGAAGTTTTGGGCCGAAAAAAAAAAGGACACATAGACCCAAGGGAACCGATTCCCGCCACTTGTACAAAGGAAACAAAAACGATAAAGTGAGAAGATTTTTTTCAACTCGTGACCGCTTCTCCCCGTCGTTGGCACAGGCAATAATTCTAAATACACAGGTTACCCCTGCCTGGCCACACATGCGGTAGTAACAGCAGCATCTTACTCGAGAATACAGCCCACGGATGCATATTCATGTACTCTCTACACAACCCAGATTTCTCCAACCCTGCTCCCAGAATGCCCTCGATGTGCTTTTTTGGCGACTCTTTCGTAGATTTTTGTTGAGATTTGGTTTGCAAGAGGCCCAATCGTCTACCTGCGGTACCACATGCGGGTGATCTTGGTGTTGCGCATCTTGCGCTGGAGCTGGAAGATGCCGTACATGAGGGCCTCGGAGGTGGGCGGGCAGCCGGGAACGTAGATGTCGACGGGGACGATGCGGTCGCAGCCGCGGACGACCGAGTAGCTGTAGTGGTAGTAGCCGCCGCCGTTGGCGCAGCTGCCCATGGAGACGACCCAGCGAGGGTCAGGCATCTGGTCATAGACCTGGCGGAGGGCGGGCGCCATCTTGTTGGTGAGGGTGCCGGCGACAATCATGACGTCGGACTGACGGGGCGAGGCTCGGAAGATGATGCCGAGGCGATCCTGGTCGTAGCGGGGCGTGGAGAGGTGCATCATCTCGACGGCGCAGCAGGCGAGGCCAAAGGTCATGGGCCAGAGCGACGACTGGCGAGCCCAGTTGGCAATGACGTCGAGCGAGGTCCTGTTTGTTGGGAGGTGGCAATCGGTCAGTGCGGGTGTCCATCAGGTCCGCAACGGGTGGCGAGATGAGCGGCGGCAAAAGGAATTGGCAAACACGTACAGAGCGTATTGAACGACACCCTTGGTACCCTCCTCACTGCCCAGAGGGACTTCCTTGCGGGCCTTGGCGAGGCCCGTGGCACCGCTGTGCGGCGTCAGCGTGGTTGCGTCTCGTTTCGAGCTGGTGGAAAGCGCGGCAGCGGCACGGAAGGGAACCATGGCGGTCATGGGCTTGGCTGCATCAATCAATTGCGTTAGCGACCCGGCTCCAGCCTGTATACTATAAATTCGACGCGAGGGAGATTTTGGGTAGACGTACCTCGCAGGGCCATGGCGGCCGCCGAGCGGGTAGAGGCGAGCATTGTGGTGGCGGATTCGAGGCGAAAATAACAGGGCGGAACCCCGTTGGGAGACTTTTCGAGTGTGGCGAGAAGGACAAACTGCGTGAAGGAAAGGGTAATGCCCTTGAGAAATCGTCTTCCAAGCAATTGAATGCCGAAAGATACGAGACGAAGAGGATGGAGGGGGCGGAGGCAAGCCGGCGTTGAGGTTGAGAGACTGGAGAGAGAGAGAGCTTCCCGGTTGTGCGGACTGAGGCCAAAAGATGCGCTCCGGATTGCAATGGGGACTCGTGGTTTGGTATTGTCGACGCTGTGATTGGCTGGATTTATGGAGGCGACAGCGAGGTTTAACCGGGTGAGGTAAGCCACGGCCAGATCTACCCTACAGCATTGATCGTGACATAGTGCGAGGGAAAGCGATTCAGATTTCGAGTAGACAGGCCAATATGGGCTGGCGAGGCCATATCACTGCTAGAAAGGAGCAACAACAGCCATCAGAGAAGTGCTATGATGATAGTACGACCTGAGCCCATCTGGAGGAGTAGGCGGGCGACAATCCAGTTCTCCAGCGCGGGGAGTCTGCCAAGTTTCAGGGTAAAGGCTGACGTGAATGTCTCTTTTGAAATTCTCTTTCATCATCAATCGACAAGATATTCAGTCCTATCTACCTGCTTGAAAAAAAACAACTGCTACATAGCTATCTCATGTCAATTACAGGCGGCTTGGCTGGGCGTTTACATGATCGGGCAAGTTCAGCAACGCACCGTTGGCTTGAGACAGCTCTCTCGTGCGCTCTGCTTGACAATTTGAACCTGCCGCATCAGAGAGCAATGCCATACTCGGATATCAATCATTTCTTAAAACAGCACTTGACCGTCTTGAGAGAGAAAACCCACCGAGACTTGGCTAGGACGAAGTGCCGCCTCCGTGTCCCACCCCGTCGGAATGCTCCATTGTATAAGCTGCGACAGTGCAAATATGTGGCGCTCTATTAACACGCCGACGTGTACAGGCTCCAGGGTCTGCGCCGAGGAACCATTAAAACATCATCTTATCAGATTGATTAGCAGGCGCAATTTCCACGGCAAAGCTGAACTTGGGTCCACTGGCGGTGGAGCGAAAGCTGCCAAGCTCGTGGAAGAATTCCGGCAAGCGAATACAAAGGCCTTGCGACATCGGAATCACTCGGCCACATGCGGCTCTTGCCGAGCAAACAGACGCTCAGCACCAGAATTATGGAAACGTAAACCCTTCACATCGTTTGCCCTCACTCTCACATAATGGCGGTAGAGGTGACAGCGAACAGGCAGGGATACCTGCAAAACACCAGCGAATATATCGCACGGACAGAAAGAGGCGATTTCCTAGTGCAGGTGGCATGGCCCTTGTGCTGGAGCGAGGAACGTGTGCGGCCAGAAGATGACACCCGGCCGGTCTCCTCGCTGTAAGTGGCTATCCCGTCTTTACCAGTAAAATGCAACACGCCTAACCAGGCTTGGGCTGCGGCTATAGGTATCTCGTGGATGGCAACGCATTCTTCTTCACAGCAGTGGACATTACAAGGCGCCTGGAATTTACCCACAACTCGAGAAACGTGGTTGTAGCTGTCGGCTACCCCAAGTCCAAATGCATCTACGACTGGCGGAGGGGACCTGATCTCACACCGCCCACTCCCGATGGCCAGTACACTATGCCTCTCGGCCAAGACGGAAAATCGAGAACAGATCTGTCGTTTGGCGACGGCGACAAGTTCCTCGACTTTGTCCAGAACCACGTCATGGCACATGTACAGGACAACCTGTTCCCACGTGTGCCTCTGCGGAGCGGACGCAAGGCTCTCTTCGGCCACTCCTACGGCGGCATCTTTTCCCTACACACGCTGTTTACCAGAACCGAACTCTTTGACTTTTACATAGCCGCGAGTCCGACAATCTGGTGGAGCGACAACGCCTTGGTTAAGAATCAGGAAGCTGAGCTTCATCGTCGCAAGGATCCTGTAGATCCGGCTCCGTCTTTGTTCCTTACATGGGGAGATTGTAATGACGAGTTGGAGAAACGACAAGATGAGTCTGAAGAATCTTTTCAGAAACGGAAAGCCATTGCGGAAGGAAAAGAGATGAGGGAGAGTGTGGCTTCGCTGGTGAACCGCTTACAAGAGTGTCCAAGCGTAAAGGACATTTGGACCTGCCACTTCCCGGATGAAGATCACTGCAGTGCGGCGGTAGTAGGCCTTCAACGAGGCATGATGAAATTCCTTGTTGATATGAACCAATAGGATAATTGTGCATGCGGAAAGTTTCTTGCATTCTTTAATCTCTGACTTTTGCTCTTTTTTTTTTTTTTTTTTTTCGCCCGTCTCCTTGGGACACCAAATGTGAGCAACAAGAAGATGGACTGTCACCCAAACGAAGAGCTGAAAGCCACTGGATTATATTTGAAAATTGTCATGGTGAATTGCTTCAACTACAGCTTTTGCAGTAGTAATTACAAGGCATGTGACTACTCTATCGATAGTGTGTACATTTTGAAACCGAACTCAGCTCGTTGATGGGTAATGGTTGCTCTACAGCACATTACCCTTTGTCTGACTCATCTTCTTGACATTGATATTTTTAATCATTCCGACCCAAACAAAACCCAGAACCATGAATGCCGTACCGGCAGCCAGCATCCTAGGTTGGGCATAGCCGTACGACTTGACAATGGCATCACGCGTAGGGCTGCCCCACGGATAAGCAAGCTGCGCGGTATAAGTCGAATAGATGGTCACAAGGTTCGGCAGTTCGGACGCGGGCAAGTTCTTCTCTAGCTGTGGGTAGAATGTGTTTGTCCAGATCGCGCCCGAGATGGCACTGCCAAGTGCACCGCCTATGCCACCCATGGAAAACAAGAGGGAGAATGCGGACGCAACATGCTGATGGTCCACGACAGAAAGCACGGCGAGCTGGCAGCAAAGGATGAAGACGCTCCCAGAGGCTGAGAAGAAAACCTCACACATGACAATGTAGCCAATGTAGCCTCCAGGTTGGCGAAAGTGAATCATGAGCCCCAGACCAAAGATGTAAAGGGGGACGCAAACCCACAAAATCCACTTGAAGCGACCAGTCCAGCGAATGAGCCAGCCTGTGAGGAAGAGGAAGATGAATGCGCATGCGCTAAAGGTGTTGGCGACGTAGCCTGCGGTGGGTAGGTCGACGTTGTACACTACCATCA
Source organism: Akanthomyces muscarius (assembly GCF_028009165.1). Taxonomy (NCBI): domain Eukaryota; kingdom Fungi; phylum Ascomycota; class Sordariomycetes; order Hypocreales; family Cordycipitaceae; genus Akanthomyces; species Akanthomyces muscarius. The sequence goes on along the minus strand of NC_079244.1, from coordinate 3,241,675 downwards.
GGAACGGCTGAAGGTAGCTGGCGTAGCAGTAGTAGGAGATTTGGTAGGTCATGTTGAGCAGGCAGGCACCGAGAATAGTGCGGTCGCCGAGGAACCTTTTGCTCATAAACGGCACCGGTGCGACAAGGCACTCCCAGAGCGCAAACATCACCAGGACAACAAAGCCAACTACAATCATGGCAATGATGTACGGGGTGGACCAGCCCTGAGGAGCGGTCCGAGCTAGAGTGAAGGGGAGCAGAAAGACGACGAGTCCGCCAGCGAAGAGAAACACACCGAGCACTACAGATCAATCATCCATTAGAACCTCGTAAACGTACGCAGGGAAAGAGTAGACTCACGGTCAAACTCGGTCATGAACCACCATATGTTTTGCAGGTTGATCTTTCGGCTGGTCCTTCTCTCTGTAATGATGCCCTGTTTCTTCGCTTTGCGCAAGTTCCAAGCGAGCAAAAGATAGATTGGCAGCGCGAACACCGGCACGACAACTGCCCAGCAGCCATAGCCCCATCGCCAGTTGACCTTTTTGATGAACTCGGAGGCAATGTTGGGGCCGGCAAAGGCGGAGATGAGCGCGGGGGACGAGGTGAAGGCAAAGGCCAGCCCTCGATTCCGCAGGTTGGTCACGTCGGCCGCCAGGACGTCCCAGCTATAGCTGAGGCCGTTGAACCCGACCGCGTAAAAGACGTATCCGGCGCAGTACGTGGGCAGGCTCTGGGAGGACGCCAGGACGATGATGCCCAGGACGGCCAGCGACATCATGAGCAGGAAACCTTCTGCGCGTCCCCAGAGATCGAGCGCCTTGGCCATGGGAATGTAGACGGCGCTCCCCATGCTGCCGGCCACAATCTGAATAACTGTGAGTAGCGAGGACGCCGCAAAGTCACTGGTCGCAAAGGGTGTAAGGGCCCCGATGGTGACGCTCTTCATGTTGTTGGCCAGGGTAAGGAACCAGATCCTATCGGGGAGTAGGGGTCAGCTTTGGTCTTGGACTTGGCTTCATGTTTCTCGGAGACGTTGGAGACAGGTGACGGGCGGAAATGCATACAGCACCAAAACCAAGTAGAGTGAGCTTCTGCTCCAAGCCAGAGTCACGGCCTCGATCTTCTCAACACCATTCTGGGCGTCTTCACTCGGCTTCTCCTCGTCCTTGGTGAGCTCGTTTGCGCTATGCACCGGTTCCTTTTCTGCCGTGGTGGAAACGGCATTTGGGTCCTCGGTCTCAACATCAGCCTTTGTTCCGATGAGATTGCGGAATCTGCGGATTAGTGCCATGGCTGCGAAAGCTGACTATTGAACTGGCGGAGTGATGGGACTGAAGCAGGGTGATTAGATCTTTCAATCTCTCAACTGCCAGATCCTCATGACTTTATACATGCACCGATGCCCTTTGTTAACCAGAAGACGCGGCGCCAAGAAAGAACGAAAAAAAATTGAGTACCGCGCAAAACCAAGAAATGGAGAGGCCCTTTTAGCATATATTTAGTGGCAGAAGTCATTTGGAAGGCAAGTATTTCACAATGCTGCTCGGCCTCCGCGCTAAATCCGCCGAATTATGATTAATTTGCGACGGCGAGGGAACAAGACGCTATAGATCGGCGGTTTATTTTCCATGCTATGGAGGCAAAGCTCAGGACCAAAGACCCCGGATGGAGATTTGGTATCCATCAAGGCTGTCTATTTCATGGACCTAAGCCCGAGGGAGGATCAGATAAGCAGACATGTCGCGACATCGGCCCTCACGGTTATTCGTGGCTAATTTCTGGCGTGCCCACCAACCAGCCCCGTTCTGACAGGTAAAGCTTTTTACTTGGCTAAACCCCTGCGCCAAGCCAATGAACCAGCGGAGAGGTGAGAAAAGAAATACAACTCTGCCAAGCTGTGCCGCCGGCAGGCAACAAGGGTATAGGAAAAAAAAAAAGAAAGGACGAATGCCGCGGTGGGCAACAGTCGAACCAGTCCGAGCGTAACTCAAAGTTTGCGACTGAATCACGTTTTTTGCTCTTCATCTTATCTCCTCGAGATGAACAAGCTTGTCTTGGATGCCGTTGCATCGGAACTAGGACCGAGACTAGAAGCCGATAACCGAATACTGTGGCATGAAGTGGCGTTGCGCTCTGTACTGTAGTGTAACTATATGGAGGGCTTGTCAATTTCGGCGCGAGGCTTTTGAACTATATATTATTCAAGAAACAATTAAGACCAAGAGACGAAGCGGGCAGATTCGGCCTGCGGAGCACGCATCTCGAAGACTGGCAGCCGGCTTGGTCGTTAGTCAAAGGCACAACTACATGGCGGTTGTCTGATGGTGCTACTCACTTGATGCGCTTCAATTTTTGTTCTAGCGAAAAAGTGGAAAGCAATATGACCAGAGAAGCATTTTAAGCTATCCACTTCTACGCGAATGTGTACTATCCACCGGCACTTGAGTGGCTACGTGGCGTGCGTTGAACAAGATGCATAACCCAACAGCAAGGCCGGCTGGCAAGGACCCAGCCTTGCCAGCTGATCTGAAACAAAACTCCAGGCTTGATATTTTAGTGCTTTATGTATAGAGATGCCATTATTTTGGCGTGCTTTAAACCCGCTTTTTACGAAAGCGCGCCGCCTCTTTTCGGAGCTTCATTGCTTTTGTCACTCCCCTTTTACACGTGTTACGCGCCCTCTATTCTATTATTGGCTAGTTTTGAAGAACTTGTCTCGGCTACAGCTGTGGATGAGTACAAAGTCCACTCCGCAGTCTGTTGCTCCTTGATCGCGCTGACGGTGACTTTTATTATAGATTAGGGTAAACTGGGCTAAATGGATTAGCCCCCTATCTTTTTGTGGTCTTTTTTGGGCTACTACTATAAATGGACTGGCCCCAAATCCGATCTAGCATACATGATGGGCTAGGAATTCTTAGTGGTTTGAAAGCCAGCCTATAGGCCAGGATCTGGTAGTGCCTAGAAAGCTGGCAAAGCTGGCCCATGGGCCAGGAATTCCTGGTGGTGCCTAAAAAAAAGATAGTTTGCTACATCCTGACCCGAGCTTAACAGGCACGCAGACCCCTACGTGTCTACTAGGGCAAGAGGCTTAGGATATCCTTCGCAGACTCCGCCAGGGGCCAGATGTTATATAACACCTAAACATACACGGGAGGGGCCCCACGCAGTCAATCTAACCTAACTTGGCTTAAAAGTATTAGAAGAGAGTCTTGTGAATTGCAGTAATTATGCGGGCGCGCTGGGGAGCATCATCACCCTCAGTGAGCGGGATGAGCTCCTCATAAGTTCTAGCCAGCTCGATAAGACATGCTTCGGCACTATCCGAGTTTTGAATGAGGGCCTGCGCAAGCCGGCTAGCTGGATCATTAAGATCCGACTCACCAATAGCTTGACGAGCCGACTGCTTAATAGAGACGCCGTCAAGCACCAACGCCGTGAGCAGAAGAAGGAGCCTTTGTTCGGCACGAGAGACAGATGGCCAGAGCGGCAGGAGCACGTTAACCTGACTTACAACAGCGTCTCGAACCTCAGGTCCTACCGGTCCAGCATAGCGCAACTCGTAGTCCCAAAAATCAGCCACATTCTGCTGGCAACCGGCTATGAATAAGGTGTAAAGCAGATCAAGGCGCCTTTTGCCTAAAAGCTGAGGCGCTGAAGCTATACTGGCAATAAACCTCATTGTAGGGGCTGTCGCACTGTAAATGCTTTCTTGATGGGTAACTGAGCTGCAAAGTTGCTCGTTTGCTTCATTCCAGCGCTCATCGTTCGAGGCAAGTGTGTAAAGAATTCGGGGGATATCAGTCGCCTTGCCGTAAGCATGATCTAATGTAGACCAATCCACGTCTTCCACTCCTTGAAGGGTTATTGGCTGACCTGGACCGTCAGGCAGATCCTCGTCCACATCCTGCTTAAAGGGCACACGCTCCGAGGCTCGTGCAGGATAGGACGTCAGTACCTCCAGTCGACGTGTAGAAGCTGTCTTTGCATCGACTCTATACAACAAACCGTCTCGATTAAACTTTTGGACGGACATCGTTGTGTTGGAGAAGTGGATCTTCCAACAACTGGCTTCGCCGCCATGGCAGCGCGCCAGGTCTCGCAAGGCCTTCTCTTCCATGGCTGCCCACCATTCATGGTCCTTGTCTGGTTCTGGATCGACGACCAGTGAGAACACAGCCCACAAGCCCTCGGGTTCAGAAGTGTCTGGTGACTCTTTGCACTGCTTGCTTTTAGGGCCCTTCTTGGGATGGCCGACGACCTCACGGACTGCTACCAATCGATGGCCACGATGTGCAAGCGCTAGAGCCACATCTTCTGCTACGTGTTTCGTTGGTACGGTGACTTTGTATTCCCTTGCTGGTGGTTTATTAACCATAATGGCCTGGGCTTAAATAGGCCTCGGCGGGAACCAGAGTAGGGGTGCTCAAGTATGACGATGTCAAGGAAGAGGATTCAACGAGATGCAATGTAGCATGAGCTGGTTAGGGAGGCAGCCTAAGCTTGAGACTAGTGTTACGGACCAGATGTTGCGAACCAAGATGCACGCAAGGCAGATGGGGAAGCGGCCTAAATTGGTGCCCCCTCCACCGCCTTCTCCTTCGGGCAATCTGCCCCACTCTCAGCACATGCCGCTTTATAGAATTCTATAAGACCAGGCCGCCACCTTCCAACTCTCTGCTGAGGCCATAATGCGGATCCCTTTTTCCGCGTTTGCGTTATGATAATGCGATTAACGAGCCGGTCATTGTTGCTTCCGTCCTAACTTACGTTTCGCATATAGCAGTCAATATAGCATATCAGCCTCGTTTCTTTCCCGTAAGAGGCTAACAACATTACTTATGCTCTTTCTTTATAGGTAGCAGTCTAAGTGAGTCTATACATATATTGTCCACAATAATGCTTGCCTTCTCTAGCGGCCTACAAGAGTCTAGATATAGCTGCACAGCTCGTCTACTTTGAAATATGCGCCGGTTAGCGACTTTCGGATGCATATTATTCTGTTGACTTGTCAACGTCAGCCTCTTGCCTCAGGGCAGAACAATAACCGGGAATAGTATATGGCAATCAATCGAATTTCTATTCCGTACATAAAAGAGTACATTGTATGTGCAGCGTGGAGCAAGCAAGGCCTCGGCCGGCTATTCTCACCCCAGCCTCCGTCGCGGGGTGCATCGCGGCGAGTCATGGTCTTTTGACTAAAAACCTGGGTACCGAGCCACACAATCCCATTGTGGCGTGGAAATGCATGATATTGAGAGAGACCAATGCTGTCTACCTCTGTTGGCGTTGCGGCCACTCTTTTTCTCTCGTTGCTAGCTACCAGTACGCTTGCGCCCATGATCACCCGCGCATTTTCACAAGTACCTAGGTAGTTACAGGGTTGACTTGTCACTTGAGAGGATCCTCATCACGAGTCACCAACTACAACTTTAAAGTATCGAGGAAACAGGCCCAAATCTGAGTCGATATTCTTCCCCGATGCGATTCAACGCTGAAACGCTTTCCTCTGCGTTTTGCATCTGGATCATGGCGATGAAACTTGCACCAACGAATTGTACTGGTACTGGTACTGGTAAGCGTGACGCATCTTTTGCCGCCAAAAAGCGCCACCCGAGTCCACACACAGCCTTGGCACGTTGCGGCGAGCGAGCTTTTCACTCGCACATTGTTGGGACGTAATCAAAATACTTGCACCCCCCATGTCGCCAAGCCAAACGGATTGCGCACTGCTGCTCTGGGGCTTCTCAGAACAAAGGGGATCTGCCACGTCGACTCCATAGATAACACACCCCGTGCTAAAGACTACCACACCGTGCTGTCGTGTAATGATTACGTTGCTTTACGTTGCTTTTCTACCCGTTTACCCATTTGCGCAACGGTCGACAGAAAAAAAAAAAACCGTTGACTACTCAGCAAAGCCCAACCCCTAAAGCAAAACTCAAACTACCCCGGTTCCTGGTACAAGTGGTCCCCTGTAGCTATTCCTGGCACATTTATGAGCCAGGACCTTCGTCTAATATATGCCAAGCCAGGTTCAACTTTTGCCCCCCGCTCTCAGCCTTCTCGTCTTCCTGTGTGACACTCCTTTTTCTTCTCACGCAGGTTGAGAGAAGATTGCAGCCGCAGCTGTTTACGATGAATTAACTGCAGCAGCATCTTGCAAGGTCTGCCTGTACGCGCGTCCGCACTCTCTCTTCCCATGCCCACCACCATGGGGCAGCTCTTGAATCCAAAGGGCTACCCTTCGCGCGTCGTCTATCGTTATGCGCCGGTACTGCTTCTCTTCGCCTTTTGCTACGCCGGCTATCTGCTATGGGACGACTCTCGGATTTGGGGCAAGGCCAGGGCGCGCCTCCCCATCGCATTCGACCCGACGCATCCCATCAAGAAGCTCATGATTGACGCCCGAGAAGAGCACGAGGTCACCCTCGAGACGAAACGCACATATAATCTCACGGCGACCGCCGCGCGCTACCGAGAGCTGCGTGGCCGCCATCCGCCGCCTGGCTTTGACAAATGGGTCGAGGCTGCCGTCGCCGCCGACGCCATACTGGTCGAGGAATACTTTGACAGGATATACAAGGACCTCCGCCCGTTTTGGGGCCTCGACGCCGCGACGCTGGCCAAGCGGGCGGCGGCAAGCGACTTTGCTGTCAAGGTGCGCAACGGTACAGTCGCCGTGCGAGGTCTTGACAAGGATTGGGTGCACTGGCTAGAGCACTGGTCCGGCCTGGTCAAGGAGTTTGCCGAGCACATGCCCGATGTCGACATGCCCGTGAATATGATGGACGAGCCTCGTATCATCGTGCCGCATGAGACACTCGACGCTCTTGTCCAGCAAGAATCGCAAAAGCGCCAACTACAGCCCATCGAACAAGTGAGCACCAACTACACCGGCCTCCAGCACATTGACGACTCCAACCCCGAACCTTATGATGCGCACTGGCTCGGACCCGACAACGCCTACTGGGACTTGGCCGTCAAGGCCTGTGCCCCGGGGACGCTCGCGCACGGCGTCCCCGCGATCCGCGACTTCACCCCGGCCGCCGAGGTCCCCGACAACTGGAAGCCCAAGTACTCGTTCAAGGGCTACGTCCAGAACTGGACGGCCGCGATCGATCCGTGCGAGCAGCCCCATCTGCGGCAGCTGCACGGCTCCTTTGTCGAGCCCATCAGCATCTCGACCACCGAGGAGCTCATCCCCCTCTTTGGCGGCTGCAAGCTGTCCCTGAACAACGAGATTGTCATCCCGGGCGCCATGTACCTCACCGACGAGCTGCGGTACTCTGGCGGCGACACCCACGGCCCGGACTGGGAAAGGAAGCGCGACGGCCTCGTGTGGCGCGGCGTCGACTCCGGCGGCCGCGCCCACGACAACAACTGGTACCACCTGCAGCGCCACCGCCTCGTCGAGATGCTCAACGGCACCACCGTCTCCCGCGTGGAGCAGACCGGCGAGCGCGCCCTCGCCTTTGACCTGCCCCCCGCGTCCATGTACCCCAGCGAGCACCGCGCGCAGGGCAGGCTGGGCTCCTGGATCGCGCGCCTCGCCGACGTCGGCTTCACCGCCATCTGCTTCCCCGACGGCTGCGACTTCCTGCGGCCATTCCTGCGCGCCGCGCCCAGCGTCGACATGGCCACGCAGTACGAGTACAAGTTCCTGCCCGACGTCGACGGCAACTCATTCAGCGCGCGCTTCCGCGGCTTCCTCCTCTCGACGAGCCTGCCGCTCAAGGCCAGCGTCTACGCTGAGTGGCACGACGACCGCCTCGCCCCCTGGGTGCACTTTGTGCCCCTCGACAACACCCTCCAGGACCTCTACCCCGCCCTCGAGTTCTTCGCCGACGCGTCGGGGCCGGGCGACGCCGCGGCCCGGTACATTGCCGAGGAGGGCAAGGCGTGGGCCGAAAAGGTCCTCCGCCGCGAGGACATGCGCCTCTACGTCTGGAGGCTGCTTCTCGAGTGGGCGCGCGTCTGCGACGAGAACCGTGATTCGCTTGGTTTTGTTGACGACTTGACGGGATAATGTTGCCAAGCCAAAAACAAAAAAAAAGAAGAAAAAAGAAGAGGAAAAAAGGCGCAAAGGACGCAGGCTAGATAAGGGCCGGAAAAGCGGCGTTTTGTATATTATGGTTCCTGCACCATTTTGTTGTGCTGATATATCCCGAGCTTCACGCAGAAGCCAGAAGCAGGCGCTGTACAATTTGTTGATTTTGGCATGATGAAGGCGATGTGGACAGGTGTTTTTTTTGGTGTAATTTAGCGGTTTTCTTTGGGATCTATGCATAAATCTGTCCTGCCCGCACGGTTGCCTAGGTACATACATCATTGTTTGCTATTTGGCCATTCTGCATCACGTTGGAAAATCGTTGCCTGACAGGCTTAATGTCATGCATTGTTATTGATGTCTCGTCCGCTCTACTCCTTTCTAAAGACTTGTGAAATACCACGCCTCCCATGCAAAACTTTGCTCATTTTAGTAATTCATTCCCGCATTGTATTATATGCAAGCGTGTATCACATTCATACTGCTGCCCGAGTGTCGAGCGGAACATTGCTCATAGCTGCAGATCCGACAGTACCGATTTGGTCGGCCCGCCCTTGAGGTGCGCCGCCGACCCCTTGTACAGACTCTGCCAGATAAAGGCCTCGCTCAGGAGCAATTCAATGTCCTTTTCCGTCCAGCTTTTCGTGGGCAGGCTCTGGAGGAACATCATAACCTCCTGAAAGTCCATCTTGACGAGCTTGTCGGACCACTTGACTAAAAGTGCGGCACAAACGTATAGGTGGAACTCGGAGAACCCTTGTTCTTCCGCCTAGTGAGTCTATGTTAGTCGAGCACAAGCGCTAAAAGGTTGGTGAAAATGTGAGACAGAGCGTCAACCTACCAAATATGTATCCCACATGCGAATCGTGTTCTTGACACTAATCTCTCGCATCAGAAGACAGTTCATCCATCGGAAACTAAACTGGATAAACTCCACGCCTTCTCTTTCGAGATGCTTGGACAAGGTAGAATCTATTCTGGCAGTGAGGTCGCGCAGAGCAGTCACTTGACGCTGAATGCCTGGCTGCGCGACGATGTAGTGATCCTGGATGCCGTCCAGCAGTTTCGCCAGGCACCAGTACGAGTCTGCCTCCACAGCGTCTAGTACCGGCCGTGGCAGCTGTCCCGGGTCCATGCCGGTGTCGACATTTGGGTCGGCAATGTAGAGACCCAGGAATGTCTGCCAAAACGGCGTTACCAGATCATTGATGCCCTGGACGTATCCGCTCGCAGGGTGCCGCACGGCCCAGACGTACAGTATCCGCTCCAGAGAACGCTGCGTTGCCTCATAGCTGTACAGTTCAATATGTGGGTTGGTACGGGGCACATCAATGCTGATTTGGTGCCATATAGCTTCATCTAGGCCACGAGACTTTCCCGGCGTGCTGCTCGTTCCAACTCGCTCAAAGGCCTGCTTCACTCCGTCTAGGTATTCTTTTCGCTTTCTCTCAAGCGTCGCAACTCGTCGTTCGCTATTCGTCGGCAGGTAGCTTAGCAGGAGCTGCCATGTCATGGCGCGAACCTCTTCGGGAACTCCTGACCAGGCCAATGCCCGCAAGTCTGGTAGTGATAGTGAAGACGCCTGGAGTAGTCGTTTGAACTTGTTTATTCGTGTGATGCGAGAGTTGATCACATCCGCCTCTTTTGATGTGGCATTGCTAGGGACAGAGGGGTAGTTTATCAGGTGTAGCGCGTTGGCGGGATCTGATGCTCCTGGTTAATATCATTCAACTGGGGGCATTATGAGCCAAAATACCTTTTAGAATGTCTTTGTATTGCGGCCTTAGAATCTTTCCCTCACTCTTACGTGGCATAGGATAAGAGGACGCTGGCCGTTCAACTGCAATGTCTGCACTGTCAGACGGATGCCGTCCATAACTTCCAAATGAATTGCTGAAGGAATTTGGCGGCGGGCCAGAGCCGCCTTGTTGTTGAGCCGCCATCTTCCGACTTCTTCGCTTCATATTGGAGAGACTGGGCAGTCCAAAGTCGTCGCCATCGTCATCGTCGTATCCCATCTCATCTTCTTCGGTGTTCCAGTCGTCATTTGTGTTGGAGAGGAAGTTGATGTAGCTTTTGAAGGGCGGCGACTTGCGACCAGCATTGTTCTTCTGGGGTGGAGAGGATTCGTTAGGACGCGCCCTTGAGGACGAACTCGACGGAGGCGTTTTGGGTCGCGAGGAAGAGCTCGAGGCATTGCTGTGTTGGCCGTTAGCAATTGGCGGCGTAGGGCAGCGTGTCTTGCACCAGCGCGACAGAGGACCTACATAGCATCAAGTTTCAGCATGTCGGTATGCGAATACGACGCTCCAATGACAGCATTGGGGTCGCGAGCGACCGGGGCCGTTACACTTCGTCTAGAAGCATTTCTTTCGAGCTGCGGTCGCCAGAATGGTGATGGGGAGCTGTCAGCAGGTCAGCCGAGCATGTTCAAGAGGCGGCCAGCGAGCGGGGCGGTTGAGCATACTCTGATCGATCTGTACAAAGACGAGCAGTTTGGTTAGCAAGTATAAAATCGGTATGACCTCGCCACAGCAGCCTGGGGCAATCGACAGCTTCGGCAGCGAACGTACCAACTTGGACCATCTCCTGCGACAGCGGGGTTGTCAGTGGCCGAAAGAGCAAGCTTCTGGGCGCTGAAAGCCCAAAGATCAGCGACTTACTGAATTCGCGGGCTTCTTGCCGCTTCCTGAAGATGACCACATGTTTCACGAATACGATTCCATGTAATTCGGTCTGCGCCTCATCCTGTGAATCAGTCGACGGCTGAAGGGACGGCCCAGGCGTTCAGCGTTGAAACAGAGTGAGGATGCAGTCCGCCAAGTAGCACTGTTGAGGTACAGTGAGTGTCACAGTGGCGCGCTAGCGGTCCCGCCACCTACAAGGCAGTCCTACAGCGTGCCGAGAGCCCTGCAGTGCCTGTGCATCGCAGCGCGGAGCAAACTGCCCCGCTTGGTGAACCACCAGAGCTTAGTCATGCACACTCCACTGTGAATGGCGTTCATTGACTGCCGTGCCGCCTGTGTTTGCACTTCGAAGGGAAGGCTTCCCCCCAGTTTTCACTACTCATTGATTTAGCCTTTGCAACAGGATATTTACCATCGAACTGAAGGGAGTGGATTTAGCTGCATCTTTCTGGTAGTCAACACAGCGGCTGCCTTCTTTAGCTCTTTATTTGGAGTTAGATTTGCGCAATTCGACACGGGCTACGGTATCGTTCTACAACAACAAAATGGCTGAACCAGAGAACTTTGAGGAGGACCTCTTCGCCGACCTGTATGTTGACAGACCGCCGACTATGGCGTGCTGACTTTATTCTCCGACAACTACTAATTATGCTACAGCTACGAGGATGGTGACGGCCCCAAGGGCGCATCTGGCCCTCAGCCCCCCAAACCTGCCGAGCCTACTGGTCCCAGTGTACCAGCAGCGCAACCTGCCGCGACAGAATCAGCGAATAAAGAAAGCAGCCACGCCATGGACGAAGACGACGACGATGACGATGATGTCGATTTTAACTTAGGCGGCGGCGGCGCCCCTCCTTCAAACAATTATGCGCAACCAGAACCGGAAGAGGAACAAGAATTGTCGGCACCTCCGATGGGCACGGTGCACAAGGCCAGCGCCAAAGATGATGGGTAAGTCTACTATTGCCGATGTAACCCTTTAACACTCAATTATGCGTCCTTGTGAAGTTACCCTACTACCCTCCCATTCTATCCTCGAGTCAAGGCAGGCAGTATGGTGCAAAGTGTGGTGGCCAAGACTATCCTCCTCTGCCATTTCTTTGAGCTGCTGGCAAGCATGGCATGAAATGATCACAGAGGACATGACAAGCAAATTGGGCTTTCATGCACTGCAATGAGCTTGGTATGATCAGCTTATACATAAGGCTGCTTTGATTGCCACGACATTTGCGTCCGCAACGAGCAACGAAAGGAATATGGTCCATCCTGCCTTGAAGCGAAGCTTTGTCTCTGTGGAAGACTCAGAAGTTGCCGTCTCGGCATAGACAGCATAGAACACTCGTGTCTTCCATAGCTCTCAGACGCATACATCTGATAGAGTCCGAAGAGAATAGCCTACAGCTCTCAGGAGACGGTAATCAGACTACGGCGGGTAGCGCTCCAATTTCATATGAGCCTAGAAAAAGACAGTCAGACAGTCAACGATAGCAGAAGACGACAGAACAGCTCAAGAGACAGACAAGAAAAGAAAAAGATATATCGACAATATCTGATCTCGAGGCATTTCGCTTCAACTTGATGGTCGTGCTACGAGCTACCTGGCTCTCATGTCTCCCTACTCGTCTACTTCGTCTACGCTGGCCATCTGCAGCGCATACTGGCGTCCAGTTGCAACCCTGCGCATGAAAATTCAGCGTGCCAGGCTGCGACGAGAACCATATGTCCTACATAAGCTCTTTCAACTACCCGCCACGAGCCCTATCGTGTCTGTTGCTCTGGCGCGTCATTTCAAATGCTTTTTCGAAGCATATATGCCGGTCAACAGCATCTCGATACCCGTTTCTGCGCAGCAAATCTGCCCGTCCAGGCTTACTCGGGCCGTTTGGTCATGAATTCTCATCCCCATGAACTGCTTTGCATTGCGGCCACACCAACAATCGACACGTCTGAGCTAGACAGAGACCGACTAACATATGTAATATAGTAAAATGTTCATTGGTGGACTGAATTGGGAAACCACAGACCGTAAGTCACGCTTGGTGTTGTCGATCGAATAAGAGCTGTCATTAATATAATTCAGAATCCCTGCGGGACTACTTCAGCCAATTCGGCGAAGTTGTTGAATGCACTGTTATGCGCGACAGCAACACGGGAAGATCCAGAGGATTTGGTTTCTTGACCTTTAAGGATGCCAAGACGGTAAACACTGTCATGGTCAAGGAGCATTACCTCGACGGCAAAATTGTAAGTTGTATGTTAACTGCATCGGCTAGAAATGTCTAACCAATGATTCAGATCGATCCCAAGAGAGCCATCCCTCGCGATGAGCAAGAAAAAACGAGCAAAATCTTTGTTGGTGGTGTCAGCCAAGATACGACAGACCAGGAATTCAGGGACTTTTTCGCCCAGTTCGGCCGCGTTATTGATGCCACTCTTATGATGGACAAGGATACTGGCCGGCCAAGAGGTTTCGGTTTCGTCACATTCGAAAGTGAGGCTGGTGTCGACGCCTGCATCAATATCCCTCTCGAGATACACGGCAAACCTATTGAGGTGAAGCGTGCACAGCCCCGCGGTAACTTGCGCGAGGAAGAGGAGGCAGCGAAGCGCGGCAAATTCAAGAAGGCAGATGACCAATCGCAAGGCATGCAGCAGATGGGCAACAGCGGCATGACCCCCCAAGTCATGGCGCAGTACTTTCAGCGTATGCAACAATACTTTGCCATGATGCAGTCTCAGATGGCCATGAACCGCGGCATGAACATGAACCCAGCTATGTGGCAAAACATGATGCAAATGCAGCAGATGCAGCAGATGATGGGTCGTGGCGGTGGTGGTGGACAGGGCGGCCCCAACATGATGAACCCCCAAATGATGCAACAAATGCAGCAACAGATGCAGCAGCAGCAGCAGATGATGCAGCAGCAGCAGTCGCAGGGATCACCACAGCCACAGCAGCAAGGCGGTGCTAGTCCCACCAGCCAGGGCAATGGAGGTGGTAGCTCCCAAGGCGGTTTCGAAAACAATAACTTTGAGCAGTTCCAGCAGCAACCACCCCAGGGCCCGGGTGGTGCTCGCCGCGGTGGTCGTGGCGGCTTTGGCGGCGGCCAAGGAGGCTACGGTGGTATGGGCGGCGGCCATCAAGGCGGCAATGCGACATCCTGGGAGGGCATGTATGATGACCCTCAGCCCGGTGGTTACGGCCGTGGCAGCCACGATGCTCCTCCGGCCAACGCACCCACGGGACCCAAGAACCCAGGTCGTGGTGCCAGTGGCGGTAGCTACCGTGGTGGCGGCCGTGGAGGCAACCGAGGTTTCCACCCATATGCTAGGTAGTGCTGCTCAATCTCGGGGTCGGCTTAAATTCTTGGAATCGGCGATTTGCTCTTTTAATTCTTTCTATTTATTTTTATTACTATGCAGGAGACTTCCTGCGGTTTCTGGGGGTTTTCTGAGAACTGGAACTCGTTTTAGGTCTATTAGGAGGGGGCGGCAATCTGCAATGAAAATCCTTCTGCTTTAAATCTGCGAAAATATGCATGGCTGCTTGAATGTACCATAGTAAACACAATCAATTCAAAGGGATGTTTATCAATTTTCACTAGCTAAGAACTGTGAAAGCCAACAGGAAGAAGTATGCCACACCAACGCGCCATATGAATTCCAAAGTAGACAAGAGTTCCAAGCTGCCCAGAAAGAAGCGATCTGCGAGGAACAGGCGAGACACGGCAGATCGGTACATGCTCTTGACGCTGTCGCTGCCGTGTTCCAGGACGTACGCATCCATGGACGAGATGCGAAAGCCGCGAATATCCGCCGGCTTGAGCGACGAGGCCTGCGCTCCCGCGCTCGTCTCTGCAGATGTCAAGGGGCGCTGGATCGCCTCGGGTGTGCGGCGAAGGGCCTGTATCAACCTGAAGTAGAGGTACTCGGTGAGGCTGGACGCGTGGAACGGCGGCGCGCCCTTTTTCAGGAAAATGTGCGGCAGCATGTCGGGCTTATCGACGGCTACTGTGCGACTTTCGGCCAGCTCGTTGAAGAGGCCCTCGAAGTCGTGCGCGTAGTGGACGAAGCGGGCGTAGAAGACGGGAGTCAGCACGCGCACCTCGACGTCGCAGGCGGATGCCGCCGCGGCCGTCTTCGAGGCAAAGACGTCTGCCGTGGCTGGGTCCGCGACACCGATGCCGCTGGCCACGTAGCGGACGCGGATGGCCTTGGGCGACTGCTCGACGCGGTGGCGCAGGTAGTCCCGGAAGACGGCCTCGAGATGGCGCTCTATGGGCGTGGCGTGGCGGCCGAGGCTCTGCGGGAGCGGCTCGGGGCGGTACCAGACGTGCAGACTGCGGCGGAAGAAAAGCGCGGCGGCCTCCTTGACGATGCGGGGAAAGGTAGCGAAGCCGATCCAGAACCATTGGCACACGAAGAGGATCTTGCGGACGGCGGTCATATTTGCTACGTCGATGGCGTCATCTTGGTTGGCGAGACGGGCAACCAGCTTTGGGTGCCCCTTGGACGACTTCAAGTTTATGGTGACGTCTAGGCCACGGAAAGATGCCATGTCAGGGCCAAGAGGGTCTTGTGCAAGTACGGAGTAGGATCCTTTGCGGGAGTTGAATGGCGATACATGAAAGTCCTTTTCAAACGACGCCGAAATTTTGGGGACGCTTTTCTGGGTAGAAGGAGTTGGATTGGATGGTTGGATGTGTTTCGAATCTTGGTCGAAATTACGAAAGACGAGATATGGCCGCCGTTCATCAAACGTGTTGTTGACCTCGAGAATAATTGCGGACAGGACTTTGTCGGCCGAGTAGAGATACCAAAACGAAACGGGATTGAAGCTGTATCCAAGGAATTTGGGTGCCGTGACCAGGAACGCATGAGGATACTCGCTGGGGTCTACTAGCTGACTGGAGAGAAACTGATTGAGCTTCTCCCGCAGACCACCCTTGGCCATACCGCGGGCCAAGTAGTTGGCACTGTCCACCTCATAGAGCGGCGACGAGAGCGACGCCCACCAGCCTCGGGCGGCCCTTGGCGCGGACGGATCAACAGAGAGAATTCCATTGACATGTGTCCGCAAGGCAACGGGAACACCGACGGTGAGATAGGAATAGGCAAAAGAATGCTTCTTGGGGAAGAAGCGCGAATGCGTGGTGCGGCTGGGGATGAAGAAGCTGCCTGCAGACTCTGTCCACCCTGCCGAGGTACCATGAAAGATGCGAGGGGCCGTGAGAATCATGAATCGTATGGAGATGGCGCTGCCTGCCGCAATCAGGACGGCGCCGAGAATGGACTGTGCATGGCGGGCGAGCAGCTGCCAAAGCGCGCTGGGCGATGCGAGCGCTGCGGCGGCAGCAATGAGGATGACGTCGCCGCGGCCGCCGAACAGGGAGTAGTACAAGGCGAAGCTGGCAGAGAGGAGTATTGACCCGGGCCAGTTTTGGAGGAATCGGTCCGCGTAGTCGGCGAAGCGTACCACGGCCAGTGACAGCGGCGAGTCGTCGATGCTGTCCATGGGCTGGATGCAGGCGCGCAGCCGGTGGCTGTACAGTGGCCGTATCTGCGGATATGGCTCACGGGAGTTTGCCGGAGCAGTCCATCAAGGCTTTGGGTGTCGGAACATTGTATTGTTGGCTATGGTTGCGAAATAGGTTGACAAGCACGCCCACAAACCGTCTCAAACGCGATGAGCCTCAGTCATCAGCACGGGGAGAGGGCTGTGGTGGGCCATGAGCGCTGGCCATGCCGTCATAGCAGCAGTGACCAGCCTGCCCCCATTAGGTCAGCCTGGCCAGTGCAGTACCAAAAAGCACTGATAACTAGCGGGTGGAATGTGCTAGATTCGAAGCCGGCCCGTGCTAAGCAAACCGCTAACGCCAAAGCCTTGCAGTCCCCAGCGGACAGACAGTGGCGCTGGTCGTCTTACCGCCCGCCGGTTGACTCAATGAGGCCACCACCTGCGGCCAGCGGCCTTTTTTTCCCCACCCACCGATCCCGTCAACCCTTTGGATTATATATTACAAAAGGCCGGTGACTTGTCCCTTCTTGCCTCGTACATCATATTCCACTCTCGCCTTTCAATCGCAAAACAATCCACGATTTCTGTAGCCGCACGCCGCCCACTCGATCCGACGAACTATAGCAGTCTCGTCGATAGCCTCAATCAACCCCGCCAAACATAACCACCGTCACAATGTCTGAGGATTGGGATTCCGCCACCAAGATCGGTAGCCGCGTCCGCGGCCCTGGTGCTTCCGCTCGCGAGACTGTCGTCCGTGGCAACGCTGCCCTCAACGCTGCCCAGCGATCTGGCGCCGCCATCAGCACCGAGAAGAAGTATTCTTCCGCCAACTCGGTAAGTCGTGTCCCACCCTCCAACGAGGCCAGAGAGAGAAAAACCCCGCCACCCGCCCGCGCGCGACACCGGTGTGGGCAAACACCCATTGTCCACAATGATGTGCCGCAAAGGACGTAGTGACGCCGAAAAAATTACAATCTCATCTCTGTGTACTTTTTAGTGTTTGGTTTTTATCTTTGACTAACTCGGCTCGCTCACAGGTTGGCGGCGGCGAAGGCCAGCGACTCACCAAGGTCGACCGCTCCGATGACATTGTCAAGCCGAACACCATTGGCAAGGCCGTCGGCGACGTCATCTCCCAAACCCGCCAGAAGATGGAGCCCAAGATGACCCAAAAGGACCTCGCCACCAAGTGCAACACCACCCAGACCATTGTCGCCGACTTTGAGCGCGGCACTGCCGCCCCCGACCAAAAGGTTCTCGCCAACATGGAGCGTATCCTCAACGTCAAGCTGCGTGGCAGCGACATTGGCGCTCCCAAGTTTGCCAAGAAGAAATAAATGACACAAACCGAACTAAAAAAAAATTTAAACATGGATACTGGGGGGAGTTTTCTTTTCTCATGGGAACTACGGGCAGTGTAAGCGAGTGAAATTGAACGAAAGAAACACGGAAACCCATTCATCGTGATGGAGCTGGGTTAGTAGCTGGACCATCGTGGATGTTTGGAAGTTCGAACCCAGTTGGTTCGTACACATCAACTTTTAGATCTTTTTCTGGCATATTTAGCAAAACGGAAAATAGCAACGGCTCGTTTATACCCTCGTTGAACGTACTTCTCGGCTGTTGCCCTGGTGCTCAGATGGTACTCACCTTTGAGTGACTGATCCCGTCCACACCGCGTCGAACTATTCAAGTGCCCCTTCAATAGCTTTACAGTTTCTTCTCCTGCGTCTTCTTCATCCTCTTGGTATTCCATCTTCAACCTCAAGTTCAATACTAAAATGGAGGCATACACAAATGAAACTACCCATCGAGATTGACGACGGCCTTCTTCTTTATCTTCCTCTTCCTCTTCCTCTTCTTCTTCTTCAACAATAACGCTAAGAAAAAACCATAAACAGATGGAACTAGCCACCGACATCCCCGGCGAACATGCCACAAACTCCACGGCCAGTTCTCCAAACAGCATCATCGACCGCAAGCGCGAGCTCAAAGCCATCCCCGGCAGCTTCTCTTACAACCTCGGCCATCGTGGCTCCGGCCTGCCCCCTCGGCTGGACACATCTCTCGACCACAGCCCGAGTCGCAGCGTCAAGTCTATCGTCGCCTGGATCGAGTCGTCCGCCGCCAGCAAGCGCTCCTCGCGGCTGTCCACCAGCGACGACGGCGCCACCCTACGCTCCAACGCCTCGTCCTACAAGTTACTCGGAAGTCTCGAGGCATCTCCGTCGCGGCAGCTAGACCCTGGAACCATCAGCGCCGGCGTTGACTGCGACTGTCCGACATTCCTGGACTATCAACAGTACTTTTCGCAGGGGAGCTTGGCACGATGCCTGGATGAGCAGTACGTGACGGCAGTGAGCCCAACGAAGGATGCAGATGCAGATGTAACAATGCTCGGCAAAAAACGACTGCAAAATAGGAAATGCGAGATTCTTGCTGAAAATGAAGAAGGTACCGTTGGTGAGGCGAGGTCACATGCTGAAGTCGCAGCGCTTTAGAATAGCATCAGACAGCGGCTTTGGATACCAGACGACGAGTTGGAAAGCCACTCATCAGAGACTAGCTCCATGCTTGCCGACAAAGGTCCTGCAGGACTGTTTTAGCGAACA
This sequence comes from Akanthomyces muscarius, assembly GCF_028009165.1. Taxonomy (NCBI): domain Eukaryota; kingdom Fungi; phylum Ascomycota; class Sordariomycetes; order Hypocreales; family Cordycipitaceae; genus Akanthomyces; species Akanthomyces muscarius. The sequence goes on along the minus strand of NC_079244.1, from coordinate 3,222,821 downwards.
CTAGATAGAGCACCAAACGCAAGGCAAAAAGTGACACTGAAATTTTATTGTGTATTATAAACAGCCAGCAGAGTAGTTGGCGGGTTTCTTCCCAAATCTGTAGCTGCTCAACCATTGTCTACCAGATACGCCGTGCATCATGATGGTCATCCGTTCTTGTTTCGTCTTTATGAGTCTTCTCTCCTCCTGCTTTATTTTATTTATGCCGCAACCTTGGCGGAGTATTTGGATGCAGCCGCATCAAACGCGGCGCTCTTCTCTTCCAGATCGACGAGCAGCTGGTGCTTGGGGGCAATCTTTTTCAAAGTTCTAAAATTCCAAAACGTAAGCAGCTGATCATCACATACACCAGCTGAAAACATCACTTACGCTGTCAGCTCGTCCGAGTCGGCGCCAGACACAACCTTGAGCACCAGCATGTTGGCAATCGCATCGGTCGACTCGGGCGCCTTCTGGATGGCCTGGTCGAGGGCGGCCTGGGCCTCCTCGGTACGGCCGAGATGCAGCTCGCAGACGGCCTGCGACACGAGGCTGCTAATCGACGACGTGGCGGGTGCTTGGGCGAGCTCCTCAAAGACGTAGAATGCCTGCTGGTACTTCTCACCGCCCTAGTATAACGGAGTTAGCGAGTTTCCAGTAATCCTTCCCCTGGGCGACTGCTTTCTTACCACGCGCAGGCCAACCCATGACTCGGCGAGGTTGACGAGTAGGCTATCCTGGGCCCATCTTCTGGCGGCTGTGACTTCCTTGAGGGCGAGGTCCGTTCGGTTCTGCTGGAGGTGGATCTGGGCAATGAGGGCGACGGCGTCCACTACAGATGCAACTGTCAGTAACCGGACCAACATTGTGTACACGCCCCTTGTTCTTTACTTACGGCTTCCCTGGTGTTGCGAAAGCAGAGACAGAGCTTCCTCCGACTTGCCCGCCGCTTGGAGGACAGTTCCTCCTATGATCTGTACACCGACATTGTCGGCGTGTGAGGCCGCGAGCTTCTCGACCGTGCTGACGGCCGCGTCCGTCTTGCCGAGAGCCTGCTGTGCGAGGGCGCCCGCGGCCTGGAGCTCGGGCTCCGAGGCGCCCTTGACGTCGGCGAGGACCTCTTGCGCCTGGCCGAGCGCGATGCGGGCGCGCAGGACCAGGAGGCGGGCCGGCAGCTCGTTGTCGGGGGAAAAGGACGACGTGTCAAAGTCGACGACTTCCTGGTACTGGCCCTGGTGGAAGTGGTTGTGGATATTGATCAATTCGCCCTCGGCGGAATAGGGATCCATGGCTGCGGCTGTGGCGTGTGCGTGGATGTTGAAGTTGCTATATCGGTGTCGTTGGCATCTCGACGGACGTGGGGCCTCCTAGCTGAGGACACCACACATCGCGGGAGCTGGTCTGTTGAAGGCTCCACGTGATGGTAGCACTACCCGGAACATGATAACGGGACTTCAAATTACGTCAGAAGTGGTGATTTAAGTGTCTCTCCGAATATTGTTTAGCATGTCATTCCGTGTTTGTTTCCATTATCACCCACTTTAGCCATCTAGTGCATCGTTTCTCTCCGTTGGATGAAGTGCGCATTGGCGTCCGCCTGGAACCTGCTGTAGCACTGGGAACCAACTTATCGCCAGTTACGATGTACCATGACGTCCGTAACGCGAGCTTACACGACTGATATAAATTGACTGAACCAAGTTTAATAAGTAAACTCATGTACATGAAATCCACAGTTAACATTCCGTTCGGCGAATTGATGTCCACAGCAATCCTGCCTAGTCGCCAGTAGAAGGAGATTGTCGACCTACGGCAGCTCCGGTTTGTTCTTCAAAGGATATATCTTATGAGCTCATGATATCTTTCAATTTCTTAAACCAGCAAACGCAGTTTCTCAAATATATTCGAAGCACAACATCGTAACCGGTCAGTCGCCCGCTTCAACTTGCCCACTCTACTTGAGCCCCACCGTGCTCTTTGCGCCACAGGGAAAGTCACGTGAGTTGGAGGGGCAGAGCTTTTGGCGAGAAAAAACGTGGCGCACCACCGCTGCACCTGCCACACACTCAATAAGGCATGGCGCCGACCCTAGTCTCCCACAAACCTGAGAAATCACCAAAACCTCTAAATTTCGCCCCGTCCTTGGAACTTTGCATCACCAAACAACCGTAACGACATCCACACAGCGTCGTCAAGATGGTATGTGCCTACAAATCCGGCCAGCGCTCATGGCATTCGATGCAGATTTCGACGACAAAGAACATTCTCTTATCGGCTGGACGGTCCGCGCTCGCACAATGACAAGTTTTTCTTTTCGAATCCCAACGATGACGGCCACTACGGCGCCTTGACACGTCGAATTTCCATCTCGCTATGCGCCAACCTGTGCAATCACGACTACGCAACCGAATACTTTGCACTCGTCAAAAGAAGCGGCTGGGAACCTTTCCCGGACCGCTCGCGCCAACACTGATCGAAGGAACCTCGAAGAAAACTGTCTCGTGCGACCGGACCGATGGCCGATTGATAACTTCATAGTCGAACTCTGCATCCCATGCTTGAGAGCACCGCACACGCTGCTCGCGCCCGCGCCTGATGAGAAAGGACGAACACTGACTCGATTGGAACATAGGTCAACATTCCCAAGACCAGAAACACCTACTGCAAGGGCAAGGAGTGCCGCAAGCACACCCAGCACAAGGTCACCCAGTACAAGGCTGGCAAGGCCTCGCTTTTCGCCCAGGGAAAGCGTCGTTACGACCGCAAGCAGTCCGGTTATGGTGGTCAGACCAAGCCCGTCTTCCACAAGAAGGCCAAGACCACCAAGAAGGTTGTGCTGAGACTGGAGTGCGTCAAGTGCAAGACCAAGTGCCAGCTGGCCCTGAAGCGTTGCAAGCACTTTGAGCTGGGGTATGTTTTTATTCTCAACTGTTCGCCTGCGGTGTGATGATGCAACCATGCTGACGAAGATTCTTCTACAGTGGTGACAAGAAGACCAAGGGTGCCGCTCTTGTTTTCTAAATGCCTAAAAAAATTCTATTCGGGTTTCTCACGCTTTATTCGTGCTTTCCTTGACTTTGCATTTGGGGCATATGGAACAAACTGGCGAAGGGCAGGTTCATGTCCTCGATTGAGGAAATGGCTCATAGGGAACGAGTTATAACAAAAAGGAATGAAATTCTCTATGTCATGAAATAGCAACTTTCACATCTCGAGTGAATCTACGAAAAAACAAAAAATTACCGAAAAAGCTTGCACTACTAGGAACTGTGATGGTGACCTGAGAAGCGAGTGTTGATCTTCTTTTGCCTACAGATTTTGATTTCTACGATATATGGATTCTGGGGAGGTTCTTTATGAGGACAGGCAGGCTGGGAGTGGCTAGAAGCCTTCTCCGAGCTGAATGGTCCTCCCGCCTCCATACCATAATGTGCCGCTGCGAGCATCTAGCCCACGTTCCTGTCCTACAATCCACTCTCCCGTAAACTCTGCATCGTTCCTGTCCCAGACCTCCTCCTCGAGCCACCTGTTGACTTCGTCAATGGCCTCGATCCACCGCTGGCGCTTCGCCGGCGTATCGTGATCGGCCTCGCCAAGGTAGCGGCCCAGGGTAATGTGCGCGCTGGGCACCTGGTACCGCGAGCCGACCTCGACGCCCGCGGCCTGTACCATGTCAAAGACGTCCCGGCGCAGGTGGTGGTACGTGTAGTCGTCCCCCGACGTGATGCCGTCCGCGGAAAGATCCACGCCGGACGGCGGCGGCGAGAGGGTCGCCTCGCCCGACGCGGGGAGAAAGGAGAGGGCAAAGGCCGAGAGGTCATAGGACAAAAACGGCTTGACGAGACGAGAGCGGTGACGGTGCGTGTGCGACACGATGGAGGGGATGGCGGGACGGAGGGTGGAGGCGAGGGCGTCGATTTCGGCGGGCGTCTTGGAGAAGGCAGCCTCCAGGGCCGTGAGGTGCATTCTGTAGACAGGCATGAGCCAAAGGCCTACGGAGCAAGCTGTTTAGAAAACATTCTCCTCAGTGGTATATACAGAGCTGGAGCAGATACCTGGTGCCGTTTGCTTGAGCTTCTGCTGCACCTCGGCGGCGAGCAGAATGACATGCTCAGGCGGTCTGGCCCAAAAGACGAGACAGTTTCGCTCGTCTTTGAAGCCGGGCTGAATGGCCGGGTTCGCCAGGCGCAAGAGATACTGGTCAATGACGAGCTCTTTAAAGTCTGCGGAGAGGAACTTTTCTCTTTGTTGGGCGTTGCGCTTTACACGATGAGTCTCATACAGCGCCTGAATCTCGGCCTAAACATTTTCACGAAGGAATGTGTTAGCTTGATTGGTGTAAATGCCATTTATTCCGGAAAGAATGGTGCCTGAGTATCAATTGGATAACAGTTCGCCGATACAACGTACATGGGAGTCGTTGCACGCCTTGATAAACACATCGTAGGGGTTCTGGCCAGGCTGGATAACGATTCCCGACAGATCCTCGAGCTTGTTGCGTGCATCCACGGACACTAATTCGGCCGCCATGGTGCTGTTTCTCGAGTATTCTAAAGAGGAAGAAGAAAGAATTGGAAGAGATTTTTCAATTTACTATGTGCCACAATCTTTGTACACAGGCTGAGGGCAAAGATGAGAATCATTTCAGCGGCGGGGAGCTCAAGGGCGCCGATGACTAATCGTTTACACGAGTAACATCGCGAAGCACCCGAAAATGGAAATACGAGTTTCGTATGAAGACCAACTTGCTTTTATGTACTTTTCATACTCTTCTAAAATCTCATCCAATCTATGTACGTAAAGCATGCTTTTGAGAGGGACAAAAGTCAGATGCCCAACCTAGAGATGCCTCGGCGGCTACGCACTGGCTGTGCCACTTGCTATATACACTTTAGACATCTGTCTACATCATGATGTCCAATTCTTCTTCTTTTCCTCTACAGATTCGAGTCTCTCGAGGACGTGTTGGGAATCGGAATGTGCACTCTCAGCTGCGGCTCCGGCCGTCCCTGGGCCTCAAACTCGAGCAGCTGACAATCCTCGTCGGCGACGCCGCTCGCAAACTGTGTCACCACAAAGTCGAGCGTCGTCCCCGGCGCACCGAGCACCACCATCGGCGCGTGCCACGTGCCCGCGCCGTACGTGACGGCCTGGGCGCGCGTGGCCACAAACGCCCGGAGCTCCTTGAGGTTCGGCAGCCCGCGGCCGGGCGTCTTGCCGGCCTCGCCCGCGACCGGCATGTCCGCGTCGGCCTCGCTCGGGGGCAGGCTCGGCGCGACGACGACGAGGTACAGGCTCGCCGAGGACGCGACGGGCGTAAAGGTCTGCGTTGTGAAGGGGTGGCGCTCGAGGTGGCTCACGAGGAACTCGGCGTGCCGCCGCGACGAGGCGCTGGTGCGGAGCGGGCGCGCGGCGCAGACAAACATGCTCATGATGGGGTCCGAGGTGCCGCTCGGCGCGTGCTCAGGGTACAGGTTGGCGAGGCGGCTGACGTGGCGGTACTGGATCGCGAAGCCCTGGTTCGCGGAGACGGCGTTGGCGGGCAGGGTCGCGCCGTGGTGCGCAAAGGCCGCGGGGAGCACCTCGGGCCGCGGGTTGGCGACGACGTCGCCAAACGAGGCAAAGGCGGCCTGGGTGAGGGGCTCGGCGGTGACGCACACGTCGAGGTGGCCGACTTGGATCTTGCGCGAGGCCATTGCTGTGAGGATGTGGTGGTGGTGTCGTTGTGTTTGTGTCCTGAGCTGAGTGCGGGAGAGAGGATGAATTTGTAGATGAACGAGTTTATGGCGTGGCTGCCATTTCTAGGGCCAGAAAAAGGGGCGGCTTTGCTGAGGCAGCTCTTGCTTCCGAGTAATTATCTTTGTTGAGATTTTGAAACGGCTTCCTGTGAAAAGCGTGTAGATGGAAAGGGCTGTGGTGATGGTATGTACAAGATTGGCGGCCTCGTTGAGTGTGGCCGGGCTTGGAAGGCGAGAGAGGTTGCGCCGCTGCAGTGAGACGCCGGAGAGCTCCGGGCGGTTGGCCGTTTGGGCGAGGTGGCGCTCCGGTTCCGGGGGCGGCCGGGGGTAGCAGCGCGCGGCGGACGACGGCGCAAGTCGGCACAGGTTAGTGAATTATTCTGGATAAGGACCAACATCGAGTAATCAAGTCTAGTTGAGTTTCAAAGTCTTTCATGAAATGCGCTGCTGCTGCCATTGGTGCTGTGGTGGGTGGCCAAAGTGGCTGTCAAATTGTGCAAGCTCCGGTGTCGCAACAAAATGTCTGCATATATGAAGCTACTTTACAAAGCATCAAGGCCAGTCGATTCGACAAGTTTTCCACATATCTTTTTCCTTTCTAACGATTGCCGTCAATGGGCATGGGGCCGGCTGCTGGACACCCAAACGTGCCGTGTAGATGAACAGACAAACGCCGTGGCCTGGATCTTGCCCTGACTGAAAGCGACACATAAGTTGTAGAAAATATTTATGAAAACGAAGGGAAAAAAAAGAAGAAGAAAGAAATCTGACAAGTTCAGAGCCGTTCATTCGCGACAAGACAGCACAGAAACCGCATGCATCAACCCCGCAGGCTGTTCTATCGCCCTGTAGTCTGTAGTGGCACCACCACTACAACCAGGATCAACCCGTGATAATGGAAGCAAAGTGACTCCTACGCAAAACGACAATACACCAGTTGAAAAAGTGCAGTTTTGGAAGTGTATTCAACCTAGTAATATATTGCTTCTCTACCATTTCCACCTTCGTTAATGAAAGAAAAAAGTGTTGGGCAATCTCAGAAAGGCTTGTCAATGAACGGTGTATACTGCTGCGAACAGGTAGTGTTGGATGCGGGAACTGTGCCTTGAAAGTATGCCCGGATATGCTCAACGAAGCAATCGGATGGCCCTTGATTGACGACAGTGTGCTGAGTCGACAAGAAATATTACATATTAGATTGAATACTTGCTTGGAGCACCCAAGTTATTGCAAAGGGAAGACTTACACCGAGGGCTTCTTGCAGCAGAAGTACTGATTCAGGAAATCGCGAAGAGCTCCTTCGTGCCCTACGTGAAACACGAAATTAAAAAAAAACGCGCCATGTAGTGTCCTTTGTTTTCAGAGACTCACGAGATCAGTGGCGTTATGGGGTCGATGGTATTACTCGCGAAAACAATTGGAAAGTATGTCGGCGTATCGAGTCTAATCTTCGGCTCTGCAGGGAATAGTGATGATTAGCTTTTTCGCGTAGTGCGCAGCGACAAAGATTCTTTTTCCCGTGCATAAATCTCAATACACAAAAACGGTCTCAGCGCAGAGGAAAAAAAAAAACATCAGCTTACCAGCCACCACCATGCTATCGGGTAGCTGTGGTCGAAATGCCCTGCAAACAACATTGTCCACGTAAATGGGGTAGATGTCGCCAATGTATTTGCTCTTATGAACCGTGTATTCAACATAGCTCCTGAAGTCTTCGATGGTAGTCAGGCTGTTTGTGCGATACGCATCCGCACATTGGATAACGTGATTTGCATCAGAGTTGATGATTGACCGCTGAAATGCTCCCGTGAGGGCAGATGCATTACCTTGCTCGACTTGATGCAACACCTCGGCCATCATTGGGAAAGAGGCCAGAGGCGTGTAAATGGTCGTGAGAAAAAGTGCCTTGAGATCGGAGTAGGTGACCAGTGTCGGCAGATCTTGACTTTGCGCTCCACTGATGGGAACTGGGTGGTTCTGGAGTCGACGAACAATGTTGTCCAGTCTGGCCGTGATGTTTTCTGGCGTAGGCCCCCAGAAACAGCATTTTTGGGGGCCAGCGGAGTGGCATGAGCTCACAAATCTCTCCATTGTCTTGTCCATGTCTTCAACATTGGCGGTGTATGCATTGCGATAGTACAGCTCTGCATCCACAATCCCATCGAGCACCATCCTCTCTACTCGGTCGGGAAACATGGATGCAAAGGTCGCGCCGACGGCAGTCCCGTAGCTAATGCCATAAGACCACAGTTTGGCCTCTGAAGGGGCTTTGCCAGCCAGCTGGGCCTCGGCTTCCACAAAGGTGAGCAGGTCTCGAGCCACGGTGGGCGTAGTCACGTAGTAGCCATGAGGAGACCCGGTCTCGACAGCGTGGTTGCACCATTCTCCGTATATGGCACTCGAATAGTACTGCTCCTCGAGCGAGGTTGATGAGACGTTGGTGACACCGGTGTTGTGCAGCCGGTTGAAGGCTAGCCTTGCTTCTGGGTTTTCCGAGAAGCAGTCGAGGCTTGGGCCGCTGTTGTTGACACCGCGAGGGTCAAAGGAGACGATATTGTACTGTTCGCCAAACATCTGCCTCACAAGGGGTGCAGATGAAAGAAGCAGGTCAACACCAGAAGCTCCAGGCCCCCCTGATAAATTGTCAGTCACCTGATCCGATGGCATTCATTTGGTAAGTTTCGTGAGGTACTACCGCGATCGAGATCTTACCGGGAATGATTACGATGCTCGGAGATTCGGCCGTGACATTCGTGCCAGCGAGTTTGAGAAAAGCGATAGAGGTCTTGCCCAGCCCATTATTTGCGTAGTCCAGTGGGACCTGCAATCGAGAGCATGTGAAATTGTCAAAGCAAGGCTCCCAAGTGAGATTGGCGGATGGTTCGATCTATGTAGGCTGGTCAGAAAATTTCCAATAGGTTCGCCTGGAGGAAAAGCAATGTGTTTCCAAGTTCCGCTGAATCGAGACGTACCTTTCCAAAGTCATTGGCCATACCCCGGACGCGAGGACTGGTGGCGGCCGCCCCCAAGATGAGACTTGTGCTAAGAAGGAGGATTGATGTAACCGTTTTCATGGTCAATAAACTGAACATCTCAAAGCGCTTGGATGTAGTGAAAAAGAAGAAGACGGGTTGATTTGTTTTTCTGACAATACAACATAAAGATTGAGAGGCTTTTATATAGCCCGGAGAATACCAAGGGCTGCTGATCGTGCTCATTACATATGACTATTTTGGTGTTGAGTGGCTAGCATCCCTGAAGTGGGAGGCCCACCTGTACGAAGCAGCCAATTGACCAAAGTGAGCTGTGAAGCACGCTGACGTTGCTTTATAGTTGGAAATCATCCGTGCTGTAACTGCGTGGGCAGTGCTTCGGTATGAAGCGGCGGTGCTCAGTGGCGTTGTTCACCTTGCTGCCGACGATTGAAATAGAGTACAAAGTCGTCTGTCTAGCTTTCTCGTGTACCGATTCGTCTTCGCCCAAACTGGCGCATGGGTAATTTTGTGTGCAAGGTCATCGGTAAAATGCTGAGAATTCTCATCTAGGTCTCGCTACTGAATTATTCACACAATTATTAACAAAAATCATCGTAGAATGTGGAAGAATACGTTTAGAGATTTGACAGCCATCAATCTAAGAGCGATAGTACCACTTTATTTCATAGTCTCAAAATTGAATCCGACCAGGACTCGCGGCGCCCCCGTCAGCTTAACAGCCTTGCACTAATAATCCGCTTCTCTCCACCTGTACGAAGCAGCCAATCGATGATCGTCACGATAAGCACTAACTAGCCCTGCCGTCGAGATTCGTCCTCTTAAGATCACTTAGATGCCGCACCATGGCTACTGACCTTTGTTCTTGCCACAAATCCGGTCCCTTATTATGTGGATCTGACAGATGGGCTTGGGAACATCGTTCTCGCAACAAGACCGGATCGGTCGTGCCACTTGGCTATCTTTTTGAAGTGGATTGACACTCATTGCGTCACGAACACTAACCTAGCCCATGAGTTCCGCACCTGTAACGCCCGAGATCCATCTTCAGTGTCTGAACGGTAACCTTCAAAAATATTGGCCGCTTGACTGGGTTCAGTCAATGTAACCCAATGGAAAAAGTTCAGGAAGAGAAGAAGTCCGGATCAGCCAATCATGCTTGGAGGAAACGCCCTCGTCAGTTCGCTCCAAAGTCAAGACTGGGCTGTAAAACTTGCAAGTGAGTCCTGGTGCCTCCTGGATTGCATGGATTCGCGTTTCGACGACTTTAGGTAGCTGATTTGCTGCCTCGGCACGTACAATAGGATAAGACGAGTCAAATGCGATCTCTCGCAGCCGTCCTGCTTGAAGTGCCGAAGCACAGGTCGCACTTGTGACGGCTACGGTGAACTGCCCCTCGCCTCCGGGACCGCGGTCGAGGCAAATCAACGCTTCAATGAGAAAGCCGATGAGGCGAAAGGCCACGGCAGCAACGCGTCCTACAATCTCCTCAGAACGCATCACCCAATGCAATGGCAACGGCATACGGAAAACTATCACGGTCTCAATTTGCAGAGCCATGGATCGTTCATGATTTTACCTACGGCTGGATCATCGCAGTCAGAGGCCATGAGATTCTTTGAGCACATCTCGATCACGCATCTGAATAAATACCAGCCCTTGGAAGATCCATGGCGCAGGACGCTCATGTTCTTCTCACAAACGGTGCCATGTGTGCGACATGCAGCGATTGCCCTGGGCTTACTTCATAGAGGCTCCATGCGTGGTGATTCTGTTTCCAAAGACGACGTGCGTGCGACGCAGCCGCACGCAGCACAAGAGGCGCGGCTGCACCACTCGCAAACGCCCTTGATCTACTATAATCGCGCTATCCAACTTCTTTTAGAACATAATTCCGCCAATCACGACAGTTGTGTGAAGACCGCCGTCACCCTTCTAACGTGCTATCTTTTCATCTGTTTCGATCATTTGGCAAGGGATGACGCGCAGGCCATGAAGCATCTGCATGGCGGCGTACAGCTGTCGCATACTATAAGCCAGACTGCATTTCGTGGCAAGCAGGCAGATGGTGATGCCAATCTATCAGAAGCTCAGACCCTCCTTCACCATATCGCAAGCCAGATTCGGCGCCTCGACATGCAGGCCGTCTTGTTTCTGGTCGACTGGAGTCCAACTGAAACCGAAACCCAAACGACAACCACGTATCATTACCCGTCTCCCGATGACGCCTTTAAGTCACTTGACCATGCCGCTGACCAGCTCCAGACACTCGTGGCTCGTGTGATGGGGTTGCGCAACACAGCGGAGCAAATGCTGCCAACTGCGAAGACATTGCCGCCGCCGCCCCCTTTGCACTCCAAGGTCGTCTTACTCGGTCAGTTGAAAACATGGACTAGACTGTTTGAGAACATGTTGCGAAGAGAACAAGTTGGCGGTGATTTTTATAAATCAGATCTTGGCAACAACCCGGTTGAGACCCTGCTCCGCGCACAGCATAAAACCGCATGGATCTTCCTCAATAGCTACGGGCCTGGTAGAGAACTGGAGTATGATGCTTACCTACCGCACTTTCAGCAATGCGTGGCATGGGCGGACGAGGTGGCCGCAGCGCATCAACGGTACTCCGGGCCGTCGAGCCCGACTTTTACCCCAGAGATTGGAATACTCCCGGTGCTTTACATCATCGGGGCCAAATGCCGCCACCCTGCGGTCCGTCGCGAGGCTCTTCGGATCCTGCTGCGCCAGCCGATACGGGAGGCTGTCTGGGACAGTGTCTGGACAGCCCAGGTGCTAGAGCGAGTAATTGAGATTGAAGAAGGCAGATTCGAGGATGGCACAGCAGCAAAAAGCGCGGACCAGATTCCGGCCTGGCGCAGGATCGAAGCTTTGTCTTGGGTACATGTCGACAGAGACTTTGCGCCGAGGCTGGATATGACTTATACATTCTGCGCACAAGAGGGTGTACACAGTGAGTCCCTCATACTGTAACTGAGGAAGCCGAGCAATCATCAGCCGGCGGATTGGATATTGTGGAGGATGTCCGCCACGGATCCTAGCTAGCACGCCTCTCTATTTAGCTTTGAGCTGCTGTATAGACAGGAGATAATACCACTGATACTAGTACTGTATAAATTTAACTGAGTGTATTATTCGCTTGTTAGATTGAATCCAGCGGGCGGCTAACTGTTTATATCGTATTGTCTTCCCGCGCTTCAAGACCGACTGTCACTGTTCTGTGTGGGAACGTAATCGGCTCATCCACCACAGAAAGAGGGCTAATTGATGGGCTTCCTGCGAATGGTTGGTGGTTGTGGGTTTGGGGCAGAGGGGGAAACATCCGCATCACTGGCTGGCAGCTCGGCAATCTCGCGGCACGCGGGGATGTCTTTCTCGGGCCCAGGCAGCTCTACTGGCGATGCAGAGACGCTCTCGCCGCCTGCTACTCGCGACGGTTCATTTGGCGCCTCGTGTTTCCCGCCGGAGCCGTCGAGCTCAGGCCGCCTGGAGGCATCAGCAGCGGCCTCTGCTCCGGCTTTGTCGCTTGCGGTCCGGAGGCGCCGGCGGCGATGGAGAAAGAAGAGAGCAAGCACAAGTCCGATCACGCCAACAGGAGCACAGACTCCTATGGCTGCTTTTTGACCCGTGGACAGGCCAGCAGCAGGTTTTGACTGGGCTGGCGTAGGTGTCGGGCTGGGTGACGGGCTGGGTGAACGGCTGGGTGCCGGACTGGACGCCTGTCGTTCGGGCACGTAAACCACTTTGATCGCGCTCACAATGACTGTCGTAGACGCATCGGCCTGAAATGAGGTGATATTTCCGCCTTTATACGGGTCTGGCACCACTGTGGTGTGACCGCGCTCAAAAGTTGATACACAGCCATAGCCCCGCGCCACCCTGTCGCAATCATAGCCGCTGTGGGAGAGTTTGGCTCGTCAGCCAAGGCTTTTGCGACCCAGAAGCGCTTTTCGCAAAGCACGCTGATATCTTTGGAGGAAAGAAAATGGAAGCAATCTGGGGGGGGGGGGCCTTACCTAGGACAGCAGCCGATGGCAATGTCGCCACTTGCCAGGGGCGGCCACACCTGCACCGTCACGGCGGCGGAAAGGACGACGCCCGGGGCCACCGATGTGCACGCGGGTGCGTAGCCGTCCGGACACGCCGTTGCCGGGGAGAAGACTGGGTTCTGGTTCGCAATCGCCGCGCTCCAGTACGCGCGCGGGAGGCAGGTTCTGCCGCTGGAGCCGCCCTGGTCCGCCACGGTGGCTATCTGGTCGCGCTGAAGCATGACTGTTGTGGTGGGGGGCGAGAAGTTGGGGTCGAGCGCGGCCGAGTCGAATATGGCGAGGCTGCAGAGTCCCGACATGTTCATGAACGGCATCGCGCCGATGTTTGTAGTCGTTATCGGCGCGGCGGCCATTGTCCGTCCTGTGCCGCCGAGACGGGCCTGACAGCAGTCCGCCTTGATGTCGATCCCAGTCGAGCCCTTGTTCGGAGAAATATGTGTATTTACCTCAAAGAGGCTGTCGTCTGTATTTCGTCAACAGCCTTGGATCATCAGAACTCTGCCCGGACCGCGACAGAAGTAGGCATTGTAGCGATTTGGCAAGTTTTCAGTGCACGTTGGCTCGCAGCTCTTCCTTCAGAGCCCCTGCCCGCCACCTCGGCCTGTCATTGGCGGTCGACTTGTTCGCTCTGTCTCATGCAGGCTGCAGTAACCCTGTCTCTACTCCGTAGATGCTGCATGCGTAATTACCGCACATGGTATCCAACATGACGGTACAGAACTGTACCGCCCGGCAATGACAAAGAACTGTTTCTCCTGTGAATCTTCTAATACTGCATGCATCTAAACCCTCTGCCTGCTAGGAAAGTACTTGGCCCAAACACGTCCTAGGGTCAACATCCCACGCATCCTGTCATATCCGTAGTTCATTACCGTGAGCGGGTCTGCCAAAGGCTGCATGCAAGGCATAAAGTCGCCTGTGCCGTGGCGTTGGTGGCGTTTTCTTCATTCATCATTCGTTCGTTGAAAAAAGGAGAATGCCTGGATATTCATGATTGGAGTAAAGGTCTAGCGGCAGTCTGGAAATAAAGCGACGTGTCGCCGCTCGCCACTTATTCCGCTGCTTTGCGCCCGTCTAATGGCGCGCCCAAGTTGCCTCTTTGGCCCGCCCACCGTCGATCCGTCGGCGCCGGTCCCGGCGAGCCCGCCCAGTCTCTCGATGAAAATGTCTCCACGGACGGGACCAACATGGCTAAACCTTTTCTCTTCTCCTTCAACATGTATCCATTTCTTATAGAACAATTTTCTTGCTTCTATATGATCACCGTGCGATGCGGTACAGCACGGCCTTGACCTTGCAATGAGACACAGCTCAGACCGCCGTCGCAGCACGCCGCCACGGCCGTCGCTCGACAACGACCCCGATGGCGTGCTCCCGGCTCCCGTCATCGGCGGCGCAGCAAGCAGGCCGGCAGCAGCAGCGTCCAAGGAGCAGATGAGCAAGAAGCCCGTCGCTTGGAAGGACATGCCGCAGAAGCGCCAGCTCGCCATCCTGACGCTGTCGCGCCTGAGCGAGCCGCTGGTGCAAACGTCGTTGCAGGTGAGAGAGAGACGCAACTACCGAGAATGCCCTTCATGTGTATTGTCTAACCTGCCCTCTGTAAACACAGGCCTACATGTTCTACCAGCTCAAGTGGTTTGACCCTACGCTGCCCGACTCCACGATTGCCACCCAGGCCGGCATCATGCACGCCAGCTTCATGGCCGCCCAGTTCGTCACGGCCCTCCTCTGGGGCCGCATCGCCGACTCGCGCCGCGCGGGCCGCAAGACGGTGCTCCTCATCGGCCTCGTCGGCACCAGCCTCTCCTGTCTCGGCTTTGGCTTCTCCACCACCTTTTGGCAGGCCCTTCTCTTTCGCACCCTCGGCGGTGCCACCAACGGCAACATTGGTGTGATGCGAACAATGTAACCCCCCCGTCCCTTTCCTTTTACAAACAAGTACCGCTGACACCTGACAAAAAATAGGATCAGTGAGATTGTCCGGGAGAAGAAATACCAGCCCCGCGCCTTCATGCTCCTCCCCATGACCTTCAACGTCGGCGTCATCATCGGCCCCATCCTCGGCGGGTTGCTCTCCGACCCGGCCGGCAGCTACCCGGCGCTGTTTGGCCGCGTGCGCTTCTTCCGCGCGTACCCCTACGCGACGCCCAACATGGTCAGCGCCGCCTTCCTGGCAGCCGCCGCCCTCGCCGTCTGGCTCGGCATCGAGGAGACGCTCGACGCCCTGCGCGACGCGCCCAACCTCGGCCTGCGCGTCGGCCAGCGCCTGGCCGTCCTCCTCCAGCGGCTCATCTCCAGGCTGCGCGGGAAGAAGAGCACGGATCATCACCGTGGCGAGTACGCGGCGCTCTCGACGCATGACGTCGAGCTCTCGGGCGCGTCCGACACGGAAGCCGGCGGCGTGTCTTCGTCCGCCTCGTCCCTGCGAGGCGGCGGCGGCGGCGGCGGCGGCAACACGGGAGCGAAGCCACGCCGGCGCGGCGCACGCTATACCCAGCGCCTGCCCTTTCGCCAGATCTTCACCCGCAACGTCGTCTTGACCTTTTTCGCGCAATTCTTCCTGACGTTCCACGTCGGCACCTTTAACGCGCTGTGGTTCGTCTTCCTCTCCACGCCCGTCTACGACCCGTCCTCCGCCAAGACCACGCCGCGCATGCCCTTCCGCTTCACCGGCGGCCTGGGCCTGCCCCCGCAGCGCGTCGGCATGGCCATGGCCATCCTCGGCGTCATCGGCATCCTCATGCAGCTGTTCCTGTACCCGACGCTGTCCGCGCGCCTCGGCACCCTGCGCTCCTGGCGGCTCTCCCTGCTGTGCTTCCCGCTCGCCTACTTTCTCGTGCCGTACCTCGCCGTGGTGCCGAGCAGCGTGGTGCCGCCGGCCGCCAAGGCGGGGGCGGCCGTGTGGCTGGCCATCTGCGGCGTGCTGTTCGTGCAGGTGGTCGGGCGGACGTTTGCGCTGCCAAGCATGGCCATCCTCGTCAACAACGGCTCGCCGCACCCGAGCGTGCTGGGCACGGTACACGGGCTGGGCCAGAGCGTCAGCAGCGCGGCGCGCACGATTGGGCCCATGATTGGCGGCGCCGTGTACGGTTTCGGCCTGAACCGCGGCTATGTGGGCTTGGTGTGGTGGTCGCTGAGCGGCATATCTATTTGCGCGTGCCTGGCGAGCTTGCTGGTCAAGGAGGGTGATGGCCACGAAGTTTGGCTAGAGGGTGACGATGAAGACGAATAGACGACGTATATATGATTCACGTGTGGATGGTTGGACTGAATACATTACTAAGAGTATTCCAAGTATATATAATATTAAGATGGAGAAGATACTTCGAGTACTACTCATAACCTTCATTTCGTCCTACAACTCTTGGTGCCGCGAGTGTCACAGCCCGCGCAGTGGCCCATGCGCTTACCATATACAGAGGAACTACAGACCGCTGCCAAGGTATCCATCGTACTATATCCTAAAGGAGTTGTCTGCGGCGACGAGGGCGCCAACGTGGACGAGCATGCTATTCTGCTAACTCTGATAAGCTGGGAAGATACCTAGCAAGGCAGATCGGAAGCAAAATCTATTCAATTCGTTTCGGATTTGAACAGGTACCACATAAAGGACTCGCAATATAGGCTATTCTCTCTTACCATGTTTGCTTTTTCTCATCATCACTCTCTCACATATTATAACCGTCATCCAGGGACGTTCGTCCGCCTTAGCACCTTACGCCTCAAAAGGCAGTTTTAGTGTCAGCTGGACAGCCTTACAAGCTAGGGGTGGGGAGGGTTAGAATTAGTTAAGCTTAACGAATCTCAACTACCGACATTCCTGCGTACAAAGTAATCCAGCTGTTTTGCCGGGAACAGTCTGGTCCGGATTATAGTGATTTGACGGCCGCAGACTTCTTTTTTATCCATGGCGGCAGTTCCATTTCAGCTGCATTCAGGGCTGGCTTTTGTTGCGCCTTGCCTTTCAGCTGCTCGGGTAATCGGCGTGAAGCATGCAACTAGTTGCGCCACGTGTTGGAGTGTGCAAAGAGGACGGGACAGGGCTGATAATACCGGACGCAGGCTCAGCTCAGCTCATTTGCAATTTTCGGCAGATACAATAACCACAGGCCTGAGGCTCTCATGAGTGGGCGAGACACCCTCGCCGCTGGCTAGAGCCAATATATGGCTTCAGGGCTGAAAGATAGCCGCCGCCGCGACCGAGTCAAGTCCAAGCCACTCCGCCGCTAAACCCATCAACATGGGTAGACCCGACAAGCACAGATGTGGTGGCAAAGATTTTATGACTTTAAATAAAGATCCCTTGGAACCTATGGAAAAGTTTATGAGCTCACCTGGTCAATGGCAAATAAAAAAGCCATGGCATCCAAGCTTTGCAACGCCTTCCTTCTGCTGCTTGCGCTGGTGCTGCAGGTTGCTGCCCAGTCTGGCACAGTTGCTGTCGGCCCGCTACTGACATGCTCTATTACTACCTTTGCATGCGCCGGTGTGAATGGGTGCTGCACCATCGGCGGGTGCTGCGGCTCGGGCTGCTGTCCCAACGGATACACATGCATCAACGGAGGCTCTGCGTGCTGCCCAGTGACCGACGCTACTAAATGCGGCACGGTATCAGTAAGAATAACTAGGACGGACAGTGAAATCTTTTGGTCAAGGGACTTGCTAATAGCTGCTGTTAGTCCGGCTCCGGGTCCAGCTCTGGCTCCTCGGGTAGTTCGGGAGGTAGTCATACTTGTACAGGCATTCAGAATTGCCCGCGGGATCCAAAGGTTGGGTTGGCGTGGACTTGTCTGCTTGGTCAGACGTGTGGTTTTTCTTACCGGCAATGCAACCCTTGCCCGTATGTCACAGGAGCAGGGTCAAGCTCCGGTTCGGGTTCGGATTCGGGGTCATCTGGCTCAGATTCGTCTGGCTCAGGTTCGTCTGGCTCAGGCAGCTCTGACAGCTCAGGATCATCTGGCTCAAGTAGCTCTGGCGGCTCTGATAGTACAAGTGACTCTGGTAGCTCTGCTAGCACAAGCAGCTCTGGTAGCTCTGATAGTACAAGCAGCTCCGGTAGCTCTAGCACGCCAAGCGGCGGGTCAGGTTCTGGAGGTGGCTCGTCAGCCGCAAGTCGATACGGATCGCCAACTCTTGCTGCGATGTCAGTTGTGCTTTTTTTGCTGCTCTAATGAAACCAATCATGGCTATATCAGCTTCAATTTGACGCTATTTATCCCTGTAAGACACTCTTCTTCACCACTGACACAATGCGAGCAAAGTCTCTATACCACCTAGGTAATGTAGAGCGAGCAAGGTCAGTATTCCTAGGCCTGGCAACAGTTGCTTAGATTAGGTGGCGATACTGTCACGGTGCAAGGTAGAAAGACGGCGAGCTCCATTGATTGCAAGGTGCAAAAAATGTACCAATCGATATTCATAATCATCTTATAAAATTGATATTCGAACTAAATAGCGGGCAGAGCTGCCATCAGAGTCACAGCCCCCGTAGCAATATAAGAGGCTCCGGGAAGCCACGCGAGCAGTATGCGTAATACACGATAACCAAAGCACTACACATTTGTCAGACGTTCTGTTGGCGACCGCGTATCCGATGTTCTATACAACGTCAGCTCTTTTCCCGACCCGTCCTCCCCGAAGATGGATGGGCGCCGGATATTCTTCCGTGGGGATGTCACGAAAGATTTCATTAGTGCGTCGCTTCCAGGCACCGGCCCAATCTGGACCGTGTTCTTGTCTGTACTATAATATTTATTTATAGTCTCTTGAGCCCTATAAAGGCTATTATATAAAAAGAGGTCTATTAGTTATTCAGACTAATTAGAAGGCTCTATTCCTCGCCTTGGCCAGCTACTGCCACTAGAGGTTGGTCAGGCTGTCATAATACCCGACCCAAAAGGAATCAACTTGCCAAGATATGCTGAAGACAAGTGCATTGATACACATGGTTGAAGAAAAAAAAAAGAAAAAAGAAACGACACCCAATCAATGACAGTACCTAGACACTGTCAAGCTCCATGCACCAGAAACGCCCAAACCTCAGGAGAAGCAGATAGGATTATAAATTACACTGAAAAAAAAGTTGGCAGATTTGCCTAGGAGGAGAACTTGCTTGTCCTGGTCCCCAGCTCGTGGCCTTCGTCCTCGTAGGACATGCGGCCGCTGCCGCTCTTCCACGGCGATGGCGAGCCGGGCGGCCTGTTGACGTTGGGGTTGGGGAGAGGATCATGATCGTGGTTGCCGCGCGTGGCGCCGGGCTCGTTGTCGGTCCACCGGTCGTCGCCGTAAGAAGCGGCCTGAGCCGCTCCAAAGGCTGCAGCGAGACGGCGTTTCTTGGCGGCGCGAATCTGGCGGATGCTAAAGAACAGGGCGGCGAGGCAAATCACCATGACGGTGATGCAGATGGCGAGAGCGGCAGTGTAGTTCATGGCGAAGAAGTAACCGCTGCATCCAAGTTAGAAAATTGGTGGACCCATTGGCTGACGGACCAATACTTACTATAGCATGTTGAACACGGCAAGGAGGAGAACGCCGTTGCCGAGCCAAACGTGAATTTTGCCATACTTGGTCGGAGAGCGCGTCTGACGGTATTCGAGGTGGTGCATGACGCCGAGGGTGAACTGGCCGAGCAAGAATGCGACGACGAGGATTCCGACGATTTGGTGCGCCGAGTTGAAATGCTTCGACTGCGATGGGCAACACGTTAGCCTTTTTCTTGGTCAAAATCGAGGCCATCTCTTCTACTTACGCGGTTGTAATGGGAGCTGGTGGCGATGCCCATGCCGAAGCCTGCGAGGACGATAATGAGAGCCACGGCCTGGTTGACGCCGTGCCAGCTGGCCCAGCGACCGATGCGCAGCAGCACAATGCCCAGCGGGAAGAGGACCAGGATGGCCAGCGTCATCAGCGCGGCGTGCATGGACGACTTGACGTCAAACAGCTTGGTGGCGTGCTCGACCTGGGTGATGCCCTCGTCGACCGACTTGTCCGTGAGGGCGGGCGCGTCGGCGACGCCCTTTGTGCGGGCCATGTCGATGCTGAAGACGCCGTGGGACTCGTGGTAGCGCAGGGCGGCCTTTTGGTCGTTGGAGCGCAGCTTCTGGCGGGGGCCGAGGGCCCAGATGGACTTTTGGCTGTTGGAGTTGAGGTCGAGGTAGCCCTTGCCCGAGTTTGCGCCGGGCCAGTTCTGGCAATCGATGCAGCGGAACGAGAGCGTGGCGTAGCCGTCCTTGACGCCCGTGCCGGGCAGGTACTCCCAGCGCATCGTGTCGTAGAAGTAGGGCTCGTAGTTGCCGTAGGCGAGGCGCGGGGAAAAGGTGACGTTGTCGGCCTTGTCGTTGAGGTACATGACAAAGTACAGCGCGCCGGCCATGTCGTCGCTGCCGAGGCCGATGGCGCCCCAGGAGCGCGACGTCTTGAGGCGCATCGTCACAAAGTAGTCGTTGTCATCTTCATTGCCAATGGTGAAGGCGAAGCCGAGGTCCTTGTCGGGGGAGATGAAGGTGGACTGGCCGCTCGGGTTATCTGCGTCTTCGGCGGCCGCGAACGAGGGGACAAAGGCTGTCGAGGAAATGCTCGTTAGCGAAACAGATCATAGGCGCGCAGTTTGCGACACCACCAGAATCCATCTACGGGTTCGTCTTCTTGGAGGGGGTCCGTTTTCCTCAAGGGGGGCGAGGGAAAGGCTTACCAGCGAGAGCGGCGGCACAGCGCCAAAAGGAGGATGGACGCATGGCTGCGAAGATGGATTATAACATGAGCGAGCGGTTGTTTGATTAAAGAAAAAGCAGAAAGGCAAAGAGAGTTTAGAAAAGAATGTACTTTAGGATGGCCTAGGCCAAGGAGAGACAAGGAGTTCGTACTGGTGCTTGTGGGATCGAAAGAGGGAGCGACGCGAGAGGGACCGGACAGGGGTGTAGCGTGCTGGTGCTGGTGCTGGTAGCGCAGCTCAGTGTGGCTTTGGCATGCCGAGCCAAGCGTCCAATGCTGTCTCTGCCCGGGTACGAAATATAGGCCTGCAGACTGGTGGGTTCTGGGGCCGATCTTGGCCGCGTCCTGCAGTTTCTTTTCTTTCTAAATTCCAGTCCAGACTCTGAGGGAGGGAGCATGACGTTGCTGGACATTGTAACTACCGTGACTGCCTATCGACAGCGACATACCCCGTCACTCGATTCTCACTTTTCCGCTGCTCTCGCAATTAACACTTGCTTTAAAAATATAAATCATGCATTGACTTTCCTTGCAATTGTCCGTGCATTGGTGTGGAACCATCCGACATACCACCAAGGCACAATACGGGGGAAGCTAACTAGTTAACTAAGTTAGCGGGCGGCCTGGCCTGGTGTGGACCAGGCATTGCAATTCGTCCCCCTTTAAGTGGCTGCCACATTTACGCCCAGCTCAAAATAGGTCTTTCTAAGATCACCAGCTGTAGCAAAGGGAGATCCGCAGCGTACACGCCGGCCGTGTGTTGTGTTGGCGCGACGGTCTCACAAGTCGGGTGTCGACTTGTAGCTGCCGGTTGAAATATATCAGCTACGGCCTGATGATTCAATGACACACAAGCAGTTATGCCAATAAGGAATAAAGTACAATACTAACTCGAGCACCGTACGTAACGTCAGGCCAATGGTACGCGCCACTTATGGCAGCCCAAGCCGGGCGCCGACAAAATGGCCCCAGTCCAGCCCTTAGTTACTACTGATTTTACCCTAGACTTGTTGCAGAATTTGAGGGACTGACTTGATATATTAATTCAGCACAAACTACTATTCAACAGCAAACGTCCATCGCCCACGACCGCTGCATCAAGGATCGGCGCCACTTACACCGACTCCACCGTCTGACAGCCCTGGTAGGCTTGAGGTGAGCCATCAGCACTTCGCGCGGCAACCTCGGCTGCGATTATGTACTGCTTTGGTTTGTGGGATAAAATATTCCCTAGAGCTCTAGTGATGTTATTGTATTGTGTTTCGGCTTTTAATCGACTTTGTGTTGAGCTCCGCGCCCCCACCAGCAACTACCACAGCGCTCGGCCAGCTGGTGCAATGCTAACTAACAAGTCAGCTTTTTAGCAGTTCTCTCTTTAGTAAAATCACGTTCCATGGTTGCTTCAAGAATACGTTCCGAATAGCCGAACGTCCGCTACTCGGTCCCCGTAGCATGTCACAGTAAGCCCCAATTTGATACGGCCGGCGAGTTCTCAATTAATTAATGGAAGCAATGCAGGAAACTTCCCATGTGGACGGTAGTCACAGCATCATCCCGACGCGCCGCCTGCTATATCGATGATTTTGAGCCTAGTATCGTGTAGTAAGTTGTCACGCGCTTATCAACCTCCATAACCCAGACCAGAGCTAGGATCTCACTACCTCTCGATAACGGTTGTAAAATAATCCTTCGCCTGAAGACTAGTGCTTTTTTCCCTTTTCGTCCCTGGAAACATTGCGTCGCTCCACTTGGTTGGTTGTAGGGACCGTTGGCAAGTCGCGCTCATGTCATGGCATGCCCACTATTGATGTTATGTGAGACGGCGTTCAACGTGTACGCCCCGTTTGGCTTTGACATGAACTGGTCCCATTAATTCTTAATAGTATTAATCATGATTTATTGTTTGAATCGCTTTCGTAACGCCTTTATGCCTTGCCCTTGCGCTCCAACTCGGCCTGCTCCTCTTCCAAAATCTTGGCATCAATCTTGGCTCCGCGCGAAGGCTCGTTGCCGTGCTCTCTGGCCTGTCATCAACGAGTCAGCTTCAAATATCCTCACTTTCACGTGCAAATTCTCGGCCACTTACGGGAGCGGTAGGGTCCTCCTTCATTCTGGTGATGGCGGGGTCCTCCTTGTCCTCATCGGCTTGCTAAGCGTCTGTATTAGTCGGCCTGTTCTTGGGCGCAGAGTTGTCTGGGAGGAAAAACACGAACCGTCTCGGCGGCCAATCTGTTGGCAATGGAGCGCTGATCCTCTGTAGAGTTGGTTAGTATTTGCTGGCATGACTGGGTTGATGCCGAGCACACGCACTGGGATCGGTTTGGTTGTGAGAGTTTTCCTTGCCCTCCTCAAAGGGTTCGTTGTGCTCGCTGTGCTGGTGGTGCTCGTTGGACGACATTTTGAATTGGAGTGATTAACACAATTCGATTTCGAAGAGAAGAAGGTCTTTGGATATTGTAGAGGAATGAAAAATTGAACAGCTCTCGAGTATTTGTGGTTGTGGTAGAGCGATGAGCTGCAGCTCCATATAAGTAGTCGAGGGTTTAGCTCGCATTACATCATGACTTCGTCACCACGGATCTTGCCAACCCTAACAAATCCACAGTTGCATCTTGCAAGACGCCAAGTTTCGGGCCCGTTATTACTCGCAACAGCTATTTCTCTTCAGTTATCCACGCGAGTGGATTCTTCAATTGAGAGTAGGAGGTTCTGGAAGATCTCGTGGCTTGCAGCTGGCCGACCCCTGGCAACTGTAATTACTCCAACGGCGCATCTCGATTAGCGCACCTTGCGTCACTGGTCGCGTGCCCGGTGGACTCGACATCAACGCTCATGGCCATTCCGGGTAGGCGAATATGGAATTTAAATATATACATGATCTAGATGGATCTCTCCATAGAAATGCCATGCCGTATGTGCACGACATGATATATACGCCGCGCTCACGACAGCCCATTGAGAGCAAGCCCCTCGGCAGCCACCTCGCCGATATTCACCCAATCGAGCTACACACCTTGTTAGCTTGTCACACGATCAGAGTACATGTGCTTTTTCGTCATTCTTCCTTTCAAGAACTCACCAGTACTACGTTGGGCTGATGCGACCACGCCGCGACGCACCGGTCCACCTGCGCCTGGATAGACGCCTTGGAGTTTGTCTCGGCGGCGTCGACCTGGTCCGGAAAGACAATGTCGCCAATCTTGTAGTTGAGCATGTGGTTCATCAGCCCCATGAGCTTGCCCGTGTCGCCGTTGGGCGGGCGGTCGACGACGCACGTCGGAAACGTCTTGTCGGTGACGCCGTACGGCGTCTCCCAAAAGTAGTCAAACTCGTTGATGATGTAGTCGACCTTGGTCTGGTCCATGTTGTAGTCTAAACCATCCGACGCATTAGCCTCTCACACGCACATGCACAAGTTGCTTTGTCTTGTGATGTTTTCGGCCAACGCACCCATAAAAACAACAAGCCTCGTGCCGGCATCAATCATCTCCTGCAGCGTCGGCCACTCCTCCCTGGCCATGACCTTGGTCGGGTGCAGCACATGCTTCGTCAGGCCCGCGCCCTCAAACGCCGCGTCAAAGTCCTGCACGGGGATCTTGTCGCCGTTGGTCAGCAGCAGCGTGACGACCTCATCGGCGTGGCCGTCCATCCACGCCGCCAGCTCCTGCAGGTACTCGCCGAGCGTGCCCTCGTCGAGCTCCCAGCAGTACGTGTGGCACATTTCGATGGTGCCGTTCTTGGCGTGCGTCTGCGCCTCCAGGAAGCGCACGCCGAGGTCGAGCTGCGCCGCGACGGAGACGTACTGGTTGTGCGTGGGCAGCTCGCCGACAAAGGCGCTGTCGTGCGCGCCCATGTACGTGATGTTGGAGTACTTGCGGCCGCAGTACTCGTCGCGGCCGTTGCACGCGGCGAGCGCCGTGCCGGCGACGGCCAGGAGCGTTGCGAAGCGGCGCATCATGGGCTGTAGTACGAGATATTCGGCGCGCGCTGGTGATGTTCACCTACAAGGAGCCGGGGTTTTTTTTCATCTCAAGTACAGGAGCGGCGGCATCATATTTATAAATCACGACCTAGGGTCAGAGGAGAGTTCTTGCATGCAGCCATTCCCAAGGATCGCCCAAGCTAAGCATTGGAATGGCAGGTCGCTTCATGCAAGCAGTGAGACACCAGTGCTGGAGCGGTGTCATTTCGGCCGCGCGAGCGCCGCGACGGCGCTGCGTGGTAGCGCTGATAGGTCGTGTGAGATTGCTGACTGGGCCGCAGATCTGTCGGAGGCTTCTCTTCTTCCCGCTGTCGTTCAGGATCATGCACGGCACGTTAGCCCGACACCTGACGCCCACTGTCAAGCGATGGCGGGGGCGAGAAAAGGCACCTGCCCATGTGCTCTCGCCGCTATCCTACCGCCATCACGAGCGGCCCGGAGACGCGGCACGCTGGTGTACATGTGCTTTGAAAACAGACTTTTCGTGTTTCAATTCGCTTCTAGTAAAATATGACTCTTGCTATACTTGATAAAATATACAAAAAAAGTGGTATCCAAAAGGATGAGGTCCGAAAAATGACGTCCAAAAGGTAATGTCCAAAAAGATGACATACAAAAAGATAAAAATAAGAGAGATGCATCAAATTTATGCCTTGTACAGCAGGTCGAGGAAACCTGTAGCCAGATCTACGACGACGCTCTTGTTGGGGAGCGAGCCGGCCACACCGTACAGAGCGGCCGAGTCGCCAACAGCCTTGCCCTTGGCGCCCTTGCCCTCGACGATGCGCACGCGCTCCTTTTCGCGCTCGTCCTCGACGACCGTCTCGAGGTCGCTGATGAGCTTGGACCAGACCTTTGTGATGGGCAGGGTGACGGCGACGTGGATGGCGGGCGGGTTCTGCAGCGCGTTGAGGTGCCAGCCCTTGGTGGACATGGCGTCGGCAATGTCGTAGATGTCGAGGTTCTGCGCGGTGAAGGCGACGACGGAGACGAGCGGGCGGCCGACAATCTCGAGCTCGCCGGCCAGCGCGGGCGACTCGCGGATGGCGTCGGCAATCTTCTTGGCGGAGCCGACAATCTTGGCGCACGAGTCGACGTAGCCGGCCTCGCCCATGGCCATGAGGCTCGCCCAGCAGCCGGCGATGAGCGCGCCGGGGCGAGAGCCCGCGAGGCCGGGCGAGGCGTAGACGCCGCCGGCCCAGTCCGGGCACACGTAGTACTGGTAGGTGCGCAGCGCGGCGGTGCGGTAGAGCACCGTCGAGTTGCCCTTGGGCGCGAAGCCGTACTTGTGCGTGTCGACGCTGATGCTCGAGACGCCCTTGAGGCGGAAGTCGAACGGCTCCGACTCGAAGCCGGCCTTTTCCAGGCAGGCAATGACAAAGGAGCCGAGGCAGCAGTCGACGTGCAGCCACAGTTTGTTGCGCACCGCCAGGCGCGAGAGCCCCGAGATGTCGTCGATGATGCCGTGCGGGAAGTTGGGCGCGGAGCCGACGAGCATGACGGTGTTGCGGTTGATGAGGCGCGAGACGCCGCGCAGGTCGACCTGGTAGTTGGGCGCGGGGCAGTCGACAAAGTGCACCTTGATCTTGAAGTAGTCGCCGGCCTTGCGGAAGGCCGTGTGCGCGGTGATGGGGAGAATCCTGTTTGGTCGTGTTAGGTACGAGACACGTCTTTCTTGGGGTTCAGGGCTTACATTTCAGGCTCGGTCACTCCGCGCTCGATGTAGGCCTTTTGACGCGCCGCCAAACAGGCGAGGAGGATGCTTTCGGTGCCGCCGCTGGTGGAGGCGCCGGCCGCACCCTGGGGTGCGTTGAACATGTTGAGGACCATGCTGACGACCTCGGCCTCCATCTTACGGACGCCCGGGAAGACGTCCGGGTGGATGGGGTTGGAGACGGTAAAGAGGCCGTATGCGTCGGTCTGGAGCTTGATCAGCTCCGCCTCGCCGTGGTAGACGGCGCCGGAGACGTAGCCGTCCTCCCAGCGGGTGTGGTCCATGTTCGCCAGACTGTCGAGCTCGGCGCGAATGTTCTCCTCGGGCATGCCTTCCTTGGGCAGTGTCAGGTAGCGCGTTTGCGCAGGCGGGACGAGCTTGGCGGCCATCTTGTCGAGCGACTCCTTGACCTTGGCCCGGACCTGGCCGCGGACGCCGGGAGCCTGCAGGAACCAGCCGTAGAGGACGCGGCGGATGTCGCGATACAGCTCGAGGATGGCGCCGATGACGCCGCGGCCTTTGAGCTTCCAGTAGAGGCGGCGCGTCCATCGGGAGACAAAGTAGACGAAGATGATGTTGCGGATCCTGGGAGGAAGCAGCCCCAAGTTAGCAATGGCTTTTTTTTGGTCGGCTGTCGTCGAAATGGTGATGGGAGGAAGGGGTCATTACAGGTCCAGGTTCACCAGGCCCAGGGACAGCGCAGAGGAGGCGGCGCCGGGCTTAAGAGGGCCGGAGCCTCGAAGGCTGATCGGCATGCGCGACGAGCCGGGCATGATGCTGATTTCTCGTTCGGCCGTGCAGACGGAGCTGGGTTTTTAGTTCGGCTATATGAGCTATCCGGAGAGTCGGAGCGAGGATATCGGCGCGAGCAAGGACTGGTCGACGGAGAGCAAAAGAGCCAATTGTATAGGAATTAAAACAAGGGAGACCCTTGGATGGGCATGTTTAATACGGGACAGAAGAGGAACAAGAAGAAGAAGCGGCGACGTGGGAGGGGCAAGGTTAAAAAGTATGGCGTCTCGGTGACGTCGAGCAATGCTGTGCTTCGGGCGGGCGTTTCCCTACGGTGGGCGGTTTGGACAGAAGGGTTCAGGCGATGCAGGCGCTATAAATATCGGAGAGGTCCGCTGTAAGCTGCCAAAAAGTCGCTGTAAGTGGTTGTGGCTAGCTAGGTACATATGTCGCTCTAGGCCGGCTGTCCAAGTTTGGATAGCTTGCTGGCGAGGACCGAATTTTGGACCAGTTCTTGGACAAGTTCTTGGACGCGGGGAGCAGCCTCTACTTGGACATTTTTATTATGGGGCCGGCCGACTCGGGCGGCGGCGCTCCGCTCCACGCTGCCAGCAAGCCAGCAAGCCAGCAACCAGCAAGCTCAGCCAGGTAGCCCTGCTAAGCCTGTAACGGCTTAGAGACCCTCGATAAACCTGTAATCCCAGCCACATAGGCAATAGTAGTGCTTCACTAAGACCCCCAAATGCCCCCAAAATTGGTCCTGATGGCGGTCCTCCAGCGCTCTTACAGGGCCGCCCGCCTCCGCTAGCGCCAACCCTAGGCTCGGCTTTTCCCACAACGGCTGCTCCAGTTGGCATGTGCTTGACCAGCCAACGAGAGAGACCCAACCCACGGTTCGTATGGCATGTCCTTTTATAGATGAAGGTTACGATTCTAAAGCGGAGCGCGGTTAAATTACAGCCGCGTCAGTTTTTTTCACTTGCTTTTTCTCGTGTCGTACATAATGACCCGAGCAAAATCGGTTCTCGTTGGACGACGGCGCACCGGAGCATCCCGTTTGGGCAGTCATTCCCTGCCTCTCCGCGTGGCAGCCCACCCTACCCTACATCTCTTCGTCCGAACCTTCGCGTTATATGACCTCGCAGACTAACTCGATGTGTGCCTGTGACTTGCCTGTGCATCTTCACCTGTCATTGATTTTGCCACTGCAGCCACGGTTGTGCGAGGTATCCACCGTCTCGATCTTGCGGCTCACGCCACGGCCCTGAAATCGACCGACGTGATACTAACAGTTAGTCCCCATCTCTGTATTCAAGCGTCGGCATTATAGTCACACCGACATGCTGTGTCAACACTAGGAATAGTATACAGCAGGCTTCCCCTTGCCTCTCCGGGTCTCAAGGCACAGTGCGCCATCCGTAAAGCCGCCGCTCAAAAGGTCTTGCCTGCACGGTCCACGGCCCTCCTGCTCGTCACTCGTAAACAGCACGCAGCTGTCCGTCAGCGTCATCAAGTCAACCCAGTGTTCCTCCCAGTCCGACTGGAAGAAGCTCAGCGAGAAGCGTGCGTTGGCGAAGAGACGGACCAGAAACTCAAAAAGCTTCAAATGCAGCGGCGCGATGGGGTTATCGGTTCGGCGGTAGTGGTTGGGCTGGCCAGAGCTCCCATGCATCCAATCCAGGATATCGCCCCATCCTGACGGTGTTCCCACTTTGACATACGTCTTCCGGAAGTCGCTGACGCTGACTCCCTCAGGGGCTGGGGCGGGAGCGTAATCGTACGCTGGAGACGGTCCGTCCTCTTTCCAAAGATGCATGGGCACCGGGCGAAACGCGCCGAACGGAACCACGTACAGTGTTTTCGAGGAGTTCTCTTTCGCTTGTTTTCCAAGCTCATTTGCTCCGAAGGAACAGCAAACACGTATCATCTCGACGGCCCAGAGCAACTGCATCGTCTCCCATATCAGAAGGTGTACATCAGAATGCGAAAGACTGTCGATATCTTGTAGAGGGCAGGCCTCATCTTCGTCCTCCTCAGACTCTTCATCCTCATCGGACCCCTCATCCTCATCAGGAACCTCGCCTCCGTCATCAGATGCAGTTGCATCATCATCTTCTTCACCGGCTTTGGCGCCGTCGACCCTGCCAGCGCAGCACAGTCCTCGTCCGCGACGCTCACGGAAGCGTTCTGTCATAATGGTACGGGAATTCTCCGTCAAAACGGTATCTTGATACCATCTTGCGAAGCCATAAAACATGGCATGCTCATCTTCCGCCCGGCAAGTGGTCTGGTAGGCAGGAAAGTGTCCAAGTCTCTTCGCGTCTTCGGTGGAAAAGTTCTCTGGCGTAATCGCCGATTCCGCCTTGTAGATAGGCTCGTTGTATACACCTGATAAGGCTGCGGCCGCAATAAGCCCCCGGTACATTGATTTGACGATTCGGTCGCGGCATTGAGGCAGATGCCCATGCTGCTCGAGTCTTTCGTCCACGTCAAACGCGCCGTGCGGTAGCCACGCACAAGCCTGATTACACATCAACGCAACAATGCGACTCAAGTTCCACAGCGCGCTCAGTTCCGATAGAGTCGGTTTCTGGTGCTGTGCACTGAGACGCGACAAGCTCATTGCGCTAGGCGGTTGCTCACGACGAGCTTCATGATCAACGACAATCTGTGTCGCCCGGATCTGCCGAAAATTGGTCAGCGACACGCACAGCATAACCCATCCGCAAGCTTGAACCCACCGCAATTAAAGCTTCGTCGAGACCAGTCATCTCCTCTTTCCAATAAGACCAAATGATTTTGACTCCGTGCTTGGTCCATTCCCGATACAAGTGCTTGCAGGTGGATGCAAGTGCCAAAGCGTCCTGGGCGCTGCTGCAGCTCTCGAGAACCACGCAGACGACCTCGGAAGGGATGCAAAGCAGTGACATGACTGTGACCGTTCAAATGAGACACCAAGCTTGGAAAAACGAACCACCCGGATCCTTGAGGAGTTTACACGCCGAGGGGCTGTAGTCTCTTTTCTACAAATTACTTTTTGTGGATTTAGTTTGTGTTAGTCTGGAGCCGCAAGGCTCCAAAGCACGATGGATGCAGAATCTAGGCCTCAGCGCAGGGTGGAGTTTTTATTGATTTATTTAAACAGCGATAGTTCCAACTAGAGATGAGTGTCATGACTCGATTTAGATTCGCAATGAGAAACAGTTGGCTTCCCTCATACAGATCGCGTCGGTGGGATCTCAGCAATATCAAAATAGCCGTGTCAAATACCATCACCAGGTAGCGTTATCTCACAAACACATGAACAAACTGCATTTATTCGACAGAGAGAACGGGTTTTGCACTGCAAAAAATAGGTACACATATGATGCAAGCTTGCTAGTGAATTGACTCGCGCGGCTGACGATATAGATAAACCCAGAGCCTCGTTCGGCTGCCCTGGACGATGCATGAGGATTCAGCGCCTTTTTTTAATTACCAAAAGCTTGCACACATGGCAGAACTAATGATGGCTATGCGTTGAAGCCAAAGCACGTTGCCAGCTGAGAAATTGCATGTGAAAGATTTGAAAAAAGACCTTGTTAGGCCGCTATGCATCCCCGGATCTAGATCCAATGCTGGCTTAACAAGGGCCTGCATCTCGGGGAATTTGGACTGGGGAGTCCTAATCAACTAATGACGATTATGCAAGAAGTCAAAGCACGCTGTAAATTGGAAACTACGTGTAAAAGATTTGAACTCGCCAGGCAGCCATGCAACCCCGGATTTAGAGCCATAGACTGGCTAAAGCGCCTCGCTTCTTGGGATTTGTCTGGGGACTTGTGTTCTATCTGATGCAACTCTCTTACCACGCCGTAGAAAAAGGCAGCAGTACTCCGAGGTTGCGTCGCTATACTCCGAAAATGTTGTCACAATATTTTTGTATTAATTTGTGTCATGGTTTCACAGCATCTCAGGGAGCGAGTCTCCTGATATTGTGAGCTGTTAATTGTTTACTCCCGTGCTTTTTTTGTTTTTTGTCGCGTGCATGCTGGGCAGCCACTTTGCTGACACGTCAGTACGCGAATGCAAAAGCACGTAAATGGCTGAACCGTCGGTGAAACAACAGACAAGGTGCGTCGATTATTGCACAAGGCTTCCCCCGCTGCCCGGGCAGTGTAAGTGACCCAAGCCTTGTGCAACCACACTGAATTCAAACAAGTGTTGCCAAGAGGAGGCCGTCGGGGGGGAGCCGGGCGCTTGACTAATTCTAGTTTGACTAGTTTGACCACGCGCCCAGATTGAAATAGATGAAACGAAAACGAAGGAACAAAGTTCTTGCAAATGAGACCGTCAACGACTGCTACGCCATACAGGTAATGCAGGTCGCAGATGAGCGATGCTAGCGGGGTGAGTGGCGGCTTAGCCTGTCGGGCCCGAGACCGCAGCGCCGATGAAGTCTAGGCCGTTGGCCGGTCGTATATAGTGCACGTTATCAAGAGGCAAATAGTGACAACGGACTTTGCCTTGATATATGGAGTATATGTACATGAAAAAGACTGGGCGACTTTGGATCATCTTGGGTGGTATTGCCGGGGCGATGCATGAGGCTGGCTCCAAGGCAGAGCAGCCATTCGCCCGGATCACCGCCCACGCCACCACGGGAGGTGGGCACCCGCACTGGGTAGCACTGACTGGTCCCCTTGTTGGATGTCGAGCAGGGGAGCTAGCAGGGAAAGGGCAACCAGATAGATAGAGCTTGAACAAGATTCCCGTGCATAACTCTCAGCCTGATGGCCCTGTGACTCTTAAGGCACCGATGCAAGTCTCAAGTCGAGTTGAGAGTACGGATGCATGCAACACGAGCATGAAAGAAAAAGCTTCACCGACAAAGTGTCAGACCCGGGGAGGGGCTTTTGTAAATTTATGCAGTGACCAAGAAAAGAATGCATATGCACAATTGTGAAAGGGGGACGATTTGCATCTTCTTACACCAGAATGCAGAGCAGGAAAACAAGCCACCAAACCACTTTTGTTAAAAGGCTCGGGCAGTGTAGTGGCTTGCGCCGTCAGCCCTTTCCGCCTCATTTGCTCTTTTGTACTGGCCATCATCACCTGCGCAAAGCCACTCGTTAAAGTGATAGGTAAGCGGACATCCACTGCCGAACGAGCAGAGGTGACACGGGGTGCTTTCTTTACCGACCTCAGCACTTACTACAGTAGTATACCGGCGCCGTGGCGGGTGGTTTTGATACCGAGAGGTTGCTTGGGGCGGGCGGCGCACGCCGGCTTCTTTTCCCGACAGGGCCGCTCGCCTTTTTGGCAACCATGTCGTGCGTCCAGGCAAGGCGACCCAGACGTGCACACGTGGCCCACCCTCTTGCTTCAAGACCGCAGATGGCGGTTGCTGCTGAGGGTGTGATGATGATCGGGCTGGGATAGGCCAGCCGCTGTTGCAGCAGAAACAGATGTGTGGGATGACTGTTTGGGTTGATTGCATTGCTGCGGTGCTGGCTCGATTCATGGTAGAAATACCGAGCTGCTCCCAGACTGCTTGCAGAATAATCTTTTACTTTTACAATTAAGTAGATATCGAGACTAGCAACGACTCTGACTTTCATCCACAATTTCCTCATCTCAACCCAACCTAAGCCCCATACTTACATGAACCATTATGGCCCCCGGCCTCATCTCTACCCTGGCACCGGACGAACTGCGGGAGCATCACCGGGATGCGCCCCATAAGGGACGGGCCGTCGCGTCAAGCACAACATCGTCTAGTCGGGCTCCCTTAGAGTCACACGCTGTCGAGGTTGAGGCCCGCGTGACGAAGGAGGCATCGACTAGTGCCGATGTCCATGAAACACAAGGAGCCGAAAAAGTGCTGCTACTTGAGAGTGGTTTTGTCGAGCAGCTCAAGAGCACATTCGCCATTTCGGCCGTGCAAAAGCGTCAGCTTGACGAGTTTTTGAACACATGCCCAGGTATGTTACATTGCTTCGATGGCTACTTTGCCGCCTTTGCAGCGCCATACTGATTACCTGTTCAACAGTAACTACCAAGCCGCTCCTCGCCAGAGCGTACTCGGAGAGTTCGCTGCTCCCCAGAGCAAAAGAGACGGCCAGAAAAGAGGCACGATATCAAGCTACAGTTGAAGATTGCACAGAGTCCGAAGACGATGATAATACCCCCACCCCCTCCTGCACATCCAAAGCCCCTACACCTAAAGACCCAGAACTAGACCACGCCCGGCTCAGACGACATCACACATACGCCGCGTCTGCACCTACATCGCCCGTAGCAGCCTCAGCCACAGCTACAGAGCCGTTGGCTCCCGCAGCTATCCCAGTCGTCAAAGAGGTGCGGTTCTCGGATCGCGTCCCGGCTGTGCTGCCGCGGAGCTCCCCCGTCCGTCACACAACCTGGAGTGGCGGCACATCTCAGCCAGCCAATATCCATGTGCCCCGCGAAAAGATTCACTTTGATGAGAGATGGGGAGTTCTTTTCAATTCGCAGGGCAGGCCAACACCCAGAATGAGGAATGTGCTGCGCGGTCTGGCCATTTATCTGGTGAGTTGCCTGACTTACACGCCACGTCTACGCCACAGCCACGCTAACAGAACACCATTCAGACTGAAGTGTATAAGCCAACCTACTCTCTGGTGTTGACGCCGGAGAAGCTCTACAAATTCTATTCCAGGTACAGACTGGACAGAGAGCCTATAGATCTTACTCGTGAGTCGTAATTGTTCACTTTATCGATGGTGATAGATACTGACTGTGTCTAGGGATATTTGGCCTCACATCCCGCGGTGCCATGCGGAGTCTAGAGGACCTCTACGCGGACATGAAGTGCCACTACCACCTCGTGAAAGATGATCCCTCAGACCCCAAAGAACGAGCCTGCATTCCTGCCCTGACCCCAGACGGCTTCGTGATGTGGACTCTCAAGCTCATCTGCGCGTATCCCGACCAGGAGGCCGCTCGGCTTGCCCGCGTCATTGCAGATGTGCCGCTGGACGCCGTGTCCGAGGATCCCTCACTGGAGTGCGAAGGCCAGCGGACGAGACTGCCGCGTCAAATATCTCGGCACCTGTTTCCCGCAGAGCCGGATCCAGACGTGTTGCATCTCGTCACACGCGCTGTCCGCAGCTGGAAGCACGACACTCCCGGCTCGGACAGGCCACCACCACCATCACCACCACTGCCACACGCCACATCATGCACCGGCGGAGGACGCATCGCCCAGGTGATTGTGCAGAGCCACTCAGCACTTCCACCGCCGTTGATTCACTCGGATGCCCGTAGCAGGCAGGAGCACCTCAATCGCTGCCGACGGGACTATGAGAGCGAGGTGGAGATTGTGGTGCCGGGGGCCAGGAACCCGGATCGCGAGGGCTGCCGGTCGTCGCGCTATACGAGAGTGCATACAAGACAGGAGAGCCCTCGACGGAGCTCCAAGAGATATACCAGACGGAGTGGTGACAAGGAATCAGAGAGAGACCGCCGTCGCGGAGATCGCAGATGGAGCGATGATGGGTACGAGGAGTCGCGTTGTAGGCGTCGCGAGGGAAGAGGATCTCGGGCGTGAGACCAGATGTATTACCTTTCTGTAAGATCAATAGTACAGCAGTATCTTAGCGAACGAGTAAAATGAATCAACGGCCCATGATTCGTTTGTCCATTTGCGCGAATCTGCCTCGTGTGGCCTGGGGGTCATGACAAGAGGCGGCGCATCATCAGGCGCTCACTGGATGGGATCGCCTGGCCAATCGGCCTTGACACAAGAAAAGCTGCCGAAGTATGTGCGGAAGAAAATAAATACGCCCAAGGATTAGTGAAGTGGAAAAACAGCGCCCCATTTCGACCAATGCGGCATTCCTCACCTCAACTTGCATGATTTGCCCTGCGAAGGTCTGGACGAATGTATACCTACCCTGTCTGTCGGCTCGGGCATTGGAGCAGTAAATTTCCAGAACAAATGTTTCGCAAATTCTGGGAAAACATAAGGTCCCTGAGATGTGGTAGAGCCCACGCTTTTTTTTGTCGGCGGTCTCGTGCCAGTTGTGCAGTTAAAGCTGGGTCAATTGCTAACCTATGCCTTTTAAGACGATGCGACTTGAAAACGCGGCTTACGCACGCAGCCAGCAAATAGTGGATTTTTTTAAGCAAGTAGCAAAAAGAAATGAGGAGCAGTAATAAATGCTTATAAGTCGGAAGACTCCCACCGGGCGCCCTTTAGACGGCGGAGTAATTACTGACAGGACAGGCAAAACACCACGACCTGGTTTAATACCCGAGGCCATGTGTCTCAAGCGTAGAAAGACTGAGACTCGTATGCCGTGCATTTTGGAAGTCCAAAGCTGTTACGGAGTTTTGTTTTGTTATTAGACGTCATCCAGCGCATCGTATTCCACTCCCAGCTCGCTGCGCTTGTCGATCGGCCACGTCTCGGAGCCTGACCTGCTCGCAGATCTCAGAACGATGTGAGAGAACTCGCCGTGCTCTGCCGGTGCCCCATAACTACTCATCCTGCATTGTCAGCCGCCAGGACGGGCCATCTTGCCTGATAGTCCTGCGTTGCTGAGCAAACCTCTCTGTGTCCCCCCACGAAAAACGCATACGTACCCCTTGCCTGCATTCTCACATTAAAGCCACCAATCATAACTTTCGCCGTCTCATGGCGCATCGCAATACGAGCCAGATCTGATCCCTGAGCGCGGCCGACGTCACAGCCTTATGGCCCGGCTCCGCTGCGCCAGGGGGTGTCTCCTCCGTGTCCAACTTGCCAAGACTCTTAGTAAATGCGCAGCGGGAAACTTGAACCGATTAGGATAGGGTCTAGGGTTTAGATCCATCATGGAGAGAACAGGTTTGGTGTGTAAGGCTGGTGCGCGAGGATGAGAACGCGCGTCGTCTACCCACCCTGCAGCTCGAGCAGGTGGACCGAGTCGGGGGCTGAGAACTCGCGCCGTCGCGATGTGCAGCATCGCAGGGCTGTGCTCCTGTGATGGGAGGAGAGAGACGGGGATAAAAACAAATACGTGTGGCTTAAACGAGCCACTAATCCCAATTCTGATGTTGCTTATTTTGGCCCAGCCTTATATGGTTTTTGGTGCTGTTTTCTCCTGATCGCTTCATACATAAGTACTTTGTGCCGTCGGCGTTCTCTTCTGGTGTAAGTCAATGGCTTGATGGAAACATTTTGCGCCCGGGGCCTCTCTTAATTTCTTGATTTACCGCTGCCCATCATGTCGTTTCTTCGCCAGCTGGGCGCTCTCGTCTGGAAGAACTTCCTCTTCACCATCCTGCGCCATCCCATTGGATTCCTCTTCAAGTTCTACGCCATCCCGCTCGTCATCTTTGCCGTGCTCGCCCGTCTGCCCATCTGGGTCAACGAGCAGCACTCGTTCCGGACAGAGCAGCCCGCCGCGCTGCCCTCGCTTAGCAGCGCCATAA
Organism: Akanthomyces muscarius; assembly: GCF_028009165.1. Taxonomy (NCBI): domain Eukaryota; kingdom Fungi; phylum Ascomycota; class Sordariomycetes; order Hypocreales; family Cordycipitaceae; genus Akanthomyces; species Akanthomyces muscarius. The sequence goes on along the minus strand of NC_079244.1, from coordinate 3,186,471 downwards.
ACGGCAAGCTTGCCATTATCCAGCCGCCCAACGCCGGGTCCGACATCCAGGCCATCGTTGCCAAATTCACCGAGCCGCTCGGGAGCGGCAAGCTACTTCATCTCGATCGCGATACCGACTTGATTGCCGCGTGCAGTACGGACAAGCAGGGCTGCCATGCGGCGGTTACGTTCTTTGACTCGCCAGAGACGAGGGCCGCCAATGGTACCTGGAACTACACGATCCGCGCCGATGCTGGGATGACGGGCAAGCACAGCGGCGGGCTGGAAACGGTGTACATGCCGCTGCAGCTCGCTATCAACAATGCCATTACCAACACGTCCAGTACCGCGGTGGAGGCCTTTGCGTTTGGGTCCACGCAGACGTTCAACGGGGACGAGATTAAGAAAGGCGCGCTCACGGCCATTACTGGTGTATACGCCTTTGTGGTCTTTGCCTGCCACCTCATCACAGTATACAACCTCGCCAGCTGGGTCACCAGCGACCGCGACTCGGGCGTGTCGTCCCTCATCGACAGCATGGGCGGTCGCTGGGCATCACTAGCACGGACGCTGAGCTGGGTTATTGTTCTTGACGTCGTCTGCCTGCCCCTCTTCATCGTGTTTGGCATCCTCTACTGGCAGTTGCTCTTCCCGACGTCCAATGCAGGCGTGTTGATTGGTTGGCAGATTCTGTTTGGCATGGCCCTGAACAGCTCTGCCGTGTTTGCGGCCGCCTTCTTCACCAGAGCTCGCGTGTCAGCCATCATCGTGTCCATCTTTTTCTTGGCCCTGGCCATTGCGTTCCAGTTCCACACTACCAGAATTCAGCCCCAGCCCGAGCCCAACACGGTCTTGGGCCTTTCCACCGTATTCCCCAGCTGCACTTATATGCTCTACCTGTTTGACATGGCAAGATGGGAAGGAAAAGACCAGGCGGCTCACATCTCTAGCCTCCCGCCAGCCCGTGATAGCTTCAGCGAGACTCCCGATCTGTACCACATTACCCAGTCGACATTGCTCGCTGTTCTTGCCGTTCAAACCATTGTGTACCTTGGGTTGGCTATGCTGACAGAGTGGTTCATGCATGGCATCCACTTCAAAGGCAGGCACTTTTCCGGCGCGGTTGACAAGTCATCCAAGCCCGCCGTCTCCGCCACTACTCTCAAGAAAACATTCAAGCCCGGTTTCTGGACAACTATTTTCTGCTGTGGCAGAAGAAAGGGCAATCAAGCCGTCGATGATGTGAGCATCGAGGCTCACCGTGGCCAGATCATGTGTCTGGTAGGCCAGAACGGCTCCGGTAAGACGACGACGCTGCAGATGATAGGCGGCTTCCTGGGAATGAATGCCGGCCAGGTCTCGTTTGACGCGTCGCCATCTCAGATTGGCATCTGCCCGCAGCAGAATGTCTTCTGGGAGGAGCTCACTGTGCGCGAGCACATTGTCTTGTGGTCTGGGATCAAGTCTGGCGGCGAGACGGCCGAGCAGATTGACGCGCTCATCGCCGACTGTGACCTGGCACACAAGAGCGACTGCATGGCTAAGAATCTGAGTGGTGGGCAGAAGCGCAAGATGCAGCTCGCATGCATGTTTGTTGGCAATTCATCCATCTGTCTCATTGACGAGTGTACCTCTGGCCTGGATCCCCTCTCTCGTCAAGCCATCTGGGATCTTCTCCTTCGTAACCGGACCAACAGAAGCATGATTTTCACCACACACTTTCTCGACGAGGTAGATGTGCTTGCCGATCATATTGTTGTCTTGAAAAACGGCAAAGTCAAGTCCGAAGGCTCGCCTGCCGAGCTCAACAGCACCCACGGCGGTGGCTACAAGGTTATTGTTGAGCGGACGCCCCAGAGCCTGGCGGTTGACGTGCCCCAGAAGGCCGCCGTCTGGCAAGATCGCCTCGTCTACAATGTCGAGGACTCTGTTGCTGCCACGCAGCTATCCAACAAATTCTCTGCTGGTGGCGTTCACGATGTCGTCATTGCCGGGCCTCAGTTCGAAGACGTCTTCCTCAATCTCGCGGGCGAAAACGGCGATTCTGCTCTCCTCAAACCCCCGACTCTCGCCGAATCAGGACATCAAATGAGCCCCGGTCGTGAGACGAGTTTTGGCACACAGGTTGGTATCCTATTCGGCAAGCGTTTCAAGGTGCTCCCGCGCGTCTGGTGGGCGTACTTTTTCCTCGTCGCCATTGTCGTGGCCGCAAACTGCGGACTCTTGACTGTGACCACCAAGCTCAAAGTCGAGGATTGCAGCAAATACCAGCCTGAGTTGCGGTCAGGCTACACCACGAGCTTCCAGTACAATGCAGCTTGCGCTCGTGGCGACCAGCCGTATGGATGCGAGAAGCTCACCGTTGGCCCGGCGAGCGCCAATGCCACCGTCTTCAAGGCGCTGCAGCAAGGCTATCATGATTTTGCCGGCGTCGACAAAGATGCGGCGTACGGCTTCGTCAACGCACTTGGCGACAGGGCTTCATGGCTAGATTACATGCAGAAGCAGACGGGCTATGATCAGATGGGCATCTACTTTGGCAACGGCAAGAAGGACAACGCAACTGTTATCGCATACCAGTATGCGCAATACATTGCTGAGCCTACAGGCGCGAAGCTTCTGAATATTTGGAGCCAAGCTACCGGTAACATTGAGATTGACACTACATACGGTTCTTTGCCGAAAATTCAAAAGGTACGTCTTTCAAAGCTACTCATGGTTCTTGAGCACGAGGGAAAAAAGGCAAGAATAAACACCTAACCTAGAAGACAGGGAACTCAAGCCGGGGCATGGGTCTTTGCGCTCTTCATCGCACTCGTCCAAGCCGCGTATCCTGCCTTTTTCGTCGTATACCCGGCCATTGAGCGACGCAGCAACACACGTTCTCTGCAATACGCCAACGGCGTGCGCAGAACGCCGCAGATGGTTGCCTACATGCTCTTTGACTTTTTCTGGATCGCTGTCATGTCTGTGGTCAGCACTATTGCAATTGTGCCCATCCTTGGCTGGACAGGTTCGCCATGGCTCATGATTATCATCTTCACATTGTACGCCATTTGCGGCAACTTCATCTCTCAGATTGTCGGCCATGTCTCCAACGGACCACTCAAGTCGTTCCTTGCGGCCCTGACTGTCAACTTGATCTGCTTTGCCATTGGATTCGGCACCGTTTTTGTGAGTCATCTACCGCAAGTTCCCAGACCCCTCCACAGGTCCAACTAACAAAAGTTACCTGCAGGGAACGCTGAGCAAGCCAGATCAAGTCAATTCTGGTGTCACATGGGGTCTTGGGTTCTTTCTTCCCACGGCGAACCTCGTTCGCGCCCTCCTTGTCGGCCTCAATGCCGGTGGACTGGGTTGCAGCAACGGTGGCATCAAGCAGATGGGCGCCATGGACGCCTACGGCGGCCCAATTCTGTATCTTGTTCTTCAAGTCATCTGGCTCGGTATCCTCTCCGTTTGGGTTGACGGTGGGCTGCCGTACATTCCCCTGCTTCATTTGTTTAAGCGCAAGCACACCACCGCAGCATCGTCCACTTCCGGCACCGAACTGCAAGAGCTGGCTGCTACTGGCCAAGACGACGTTCGTGCTGAAGCTACTCGCACGCTCGGCACCGACTCTGATCTACTGCGCGTGCTCAATGTCACAAAACGGTTCGGCAGCAATGTTGCAGTCGACGACGTCACCTTTGGACTGTCCCCGGGCGAGGTGCTCGCGCTTCTCGGCCCCAATGGCGCCGGCAAGTCGACGCTCGTCAACATGATTCAGTCCGAGTTTGCCAGCACGCATGGCACCATCTACCTCTGCGGGCAAGACTCGCGCAGCTTGTCGGCGCGCAAGCACCTCGGCGTGTGCCCGCAGCACGACTGCCTGGACCTGCTGAGCACGCGGCAGCACCTGACGCTGTACGCGCGCATCAAGGGCGTGCGCAACGTCAAGGACAACGTAACAAGCCTCATGGAGCGTCTGGATCTCGCGCCGCACGCCCGCACCATGGCGGCCAAGCTGTCCGGCGGCAACAAGCGCAAGCTGAGCCTCGCGATTGCGCTCATGGGCATGCCGCCGGTGCTGGTGCTCGACGAGCCGACCACGGCCATGGACGCCATGGCCAAGCGGTCCTTCTGGCGACTGATTGAGAGCATCGCCAACGACCACTCGATCCTGCTCACGACGCACAGCATGGAGGAGGCCGACCGGCTCGCCAGCCGCACCGCCATCATGGCGAGCCGCATGCTGGCCATTGGCTCGACGGCGCAGCTGCGCAGCAAGTACGGCGGCGGCTACAGCATCAGCCTCACGCTTGCCTCGGCGCCCAACTCGACGCAAGAGGAGATGGGTGCGGTGCTGGCGTGGATGCGCCAGCACGCACCGGGCCAGGTGAAGCTGGAGCGCGAGATGCTTCGCGGGCAGATCCGCTTCACGCTGGCGCCGACAGAGGTGGCGGCGGGTGTTCAGAAGAAGCCACCGGCGGCGATTGCCATGTGGAACCTGCTGGACGAGAACAAGAACGCACTCGGGATCGCGTTTTACTCGATCGGTGGCGCGACGTTGGCAAATGCGTTTAACAACGTGGTTCGGGCGAATAATGTGCGGGAGGAGAATAGTGAGGCAAAGAAGAGGTCGGTTGGCCAAAAGATTCGAGACTTATTTTAAAGAACGAGAGTATAAAGAACAATAATAGAATCTGAAAGTACAAGAAGCACAAGAATAACATAAATGATAGGAAGTATAAGAAGACCAACGAAAAGAACCATGCAATAGCTATGAAAGTCAGTCATTGGCCTCAATTGCAGCGCTTGCCTAGTGCGTAAAATGCTCCAGTGTATCAAAGAAAAGCAGGAAAATCTAAGCAAGGAGAATGACACTCTCGAGTTCGTAACAGCATAACCAAGGACATATCCCAAAGCGGTCCAATAAAGCCCGCGCCATGCCCGAAATATCATGGCCAACATGTCTCATAAGATGCTGCCCCGAGCTTGGAAAGAAAGAATCGCTTTTCCGTCAATATATTGTAACAAGAAGTGACAGAAAAAAGACAGTAGGAAAGCAGTCGTGAGAAAAAAGGTCAAACTAATGCGTTGTGCGTCGCTGCTCGTGGTATCATGTCGAGGGTGAAAAACAAGTCGTGTGTATGTGTGTGCTGCGCGCGCGCGTGTGTGTGTCAGATCATTTCATGTCGTTTCGTGTTGGTGTCGTGTACATCTTATAAGAGGCAGCGGCAGTGGACGGTCGTTTGCTCCCACCGCCGCCGCTTCCGGGTTTGGGTGTTGTCGGCGCCGAGGCGACGAGGGTATGGGAAGAGGAGGCGAGACTCACGCCACGGCTGGCGCGGTTGTGCTTGAGCTGGCGAAAGTCCTCCTTGAAGACGTTGATGCAGCGCTGGAGCTCATGGTCGGGGTTGGGCGGGAGCTGGATCTCGACGGCCTTGAGGCAGATGCGTAGGTGCTGGAGCTCGTCGTCGTTTTCGTTGAGCTCGCGTTCCAAATAAGACACGCGATTCTGCAAGAATACGATGCGCTCCGCCGCTCTTTCGGTGCGCTCGACGAGGAGGTTGTTGATGTGCTACACAGAATACGGTCAGCAAGGGGAGGGTTTCCAAGGCTGGGACTAGCAAATGATCGTGTGCATACCTCCATCTCTTCCTGCCTTGCCTTGAGGTTTTCGGCAACTTGTGACAGCTCCTCATTCAGCTTGTTGGCTTCGGCGATGAGTTCTTTGGCCTGCGCCTCGGCTATGCCCCTCTGCTCGCGCAACTCGCGCTCCTCCTCGGCGATGCGTTCCTGTTCGCGTTCGCGCTCGCGCTCGCGCAGCGACGATATGGACAGGTCGGAAAACTGCGATCGGATCAAGGAAACCGGGGAGCCGAGCACGGAACCAGCGTCGCTCCTCGACTGCGGCGACTTTGGCGTTTGAGGGTTCGATTGGACGCTGGCTCGATCGTAGCGCTGCTGTTGTGGCGGCAGCTGTCGCCGTCGGGGGTTTGGTGACGACGGCGGGCTGACGGTCTTTTCCATCTGCTCTAGCTGCCCGACCAGGGCTAGCTCGTCCATGTCGTCGCCGCTTGTGAGGCGCTGCGCGAGGAGGGTCAGGCGGCGGGCGAGCTCGTTGCGGCCGGCGTCGGTGTCGCGTGGGCTCGGGGTGGTCGCGCCGGCGGCCTGGCTCTGAGACGGCGTAAATGAGGGCTGGCGGTGCAGAGGACTCCATCCGCCGGGGACAGAGGAGTAGTTGATGCTGGAGACGAAGCTGGGGCTGGCCTGGTCGTAAGCGGCTTGCGACGGCGGCGAGGACGATGCCGGCACATGGCGATAGCTGCCGTAGGAGCTGCGGAAGCTGTTGGTGGTGCTCGGGGTGTGGCCATCGCTGGTGCTGCTCCCAGCAGTGCTGCGGCGATGCAGCACTACAGGACCGTGGAAGCTGGTGCCATGGTGGTGGCTATTGTGGTGGTGAAGGGCTTGTACCGCGTGCATGTCGTTGTCGTCGTCGTAGTCCTCCTCTTGCTGCCACTCCTGGTTCAGCCATTCCATAGCCAGAAGCAAAGGACACTGGCCACGGTATTTTCTTTCTATTCCTATACGCGCTCCGTGAGATTTTCGAACCCACTTCCCCTGACGTTTGTCTGCAGACCCTGGGCTAGGGCGGGCTGCGCGCGTTGAAGCTGCCCGGTCAGTGCCCAACCTCGTTGTTTTCAAGAGACACACCGCCACTGTGATGTGCAGATGATTGTGGAGCAGTGCTGCGGCGGCTGCGATGAACACTTGTGCCGCACACAACGAGGTGGAACATCAAAGATTACTTAGAAAAAAAAGTTGCTTTAAATCAATTTATTTTTTATTTTGTTTCTTTTATACTTGGCTATAATTCCTTTTTGCCTACCAAAATATTAATTATTTTTCACTTCATAGATGTTGTATGTAAAGTACTCGAGGCCTACTAACAGTGTCGGTGCCGACCTTCTACCTACATTAACAGTTGTACACCAGACACCATGGCGTCTACCGTCACCTACGCCTCTTCTGAGATTAACGCTGCTATCGAATCGCGAGATGTAGAGCAGGCCATCAGTCCGTCTTACCGGGCGCAATGTGGAGGCCCGCCCTGCTCCGAAGCTCCATTACCCCTTTGGGAAACAGACCGCATCTCCGAGTCCAATCACCACCGATAGCTTCATTTTGGCTCCCTTTTCTGGCATTGATATGTCATTTTGCTTTGAAAGCAAGTTTGCTGACATTCAATTTCTTATCATAGTTTTAGAGTTATTATAGCATATGCTTCAGATATATAACACTGACCCTTCCTTCATCATCTATCTAAACCAATCGCCGTTCATTCTTGAGATATTATTCGTTCTTTACCATACGTCCAGGATATCTTCGACATGTTCGAGAGCAGATCAACCTCGGTCCTTGAAGCCGAAAAGTCGGCCCCGTTTCCGCCACACAATCTTGAGGCAGAGCACACCAATGCAGATCCAAAGAGAAACATCACAGGATGGCGATGGTTTGCCGTGTGCGTAGCCGTCTTTTCGGCAAACATTCTCTACGGCCTCGACACGACCATCGCAGCCGATATTCAGGGCCCAATAGCCGCCACCTTTGACAGCGTCGATCAGCTTGGCTGGCTGGGCATTGGCTTTACACTGGGGTCTACGGCTTGCATCCTCCCCCTGGGCAAGGCATTCGGCATTTTCGACGCAAAATGGCTGTTCTTAGGCTGCACCACCATGTTTGCAGCTGGCAGCGCATTGTGCGGCGCCGCTCCCAACATGAACGCGATGATTATCGGCCGTGTGTGGGCAGGAGCAGGCGGTGCGGGCATGTATCTGGGGTATAGGCGTTCCTCTTACTACCCATGCCGATATATATGCTGAAACTATCAATAGTAATCTCAATCTTCTTACCATGATGACGAGACCAAAAGAACAACCGCTCTATATGGGTCTGGTCGGCCTCGTTTATGGTACGGGGTGTATCCTGGGGCCGATTGTTGGCGGTACGCTCTCTGATAGTGCGGCCACCTGGCGCTGGGTAAGTGAAGCCAAGTCAAGTATGAAATATGAAATAAGAAAAAGGACTGAAATTTTCAAGGCGTTTTATCTCAACCTGCTCATTTTCGCCCTCATGTCACCTATTTATATCTTCATGCTCCCTTCCCTCCCACAACAAGTCGGCACGACCTTCAAGCAGAAACTCAAAAGGCTAGACTGGCTGGGAATAGTCTTGAACATGGCTACATACTTGACTTTTGTCATGATCTTTACTTTTGCGGGCAGCCAGTGGGCCTGGGATGACCACCGTATTGTTGCCCTATTTGTGGTCTTCGGCATTTGTCTGATTGCATTCTGTGTTACTCAATATTTTGCGACTTTCACAACCAAGGAAGACCGGCTATTCCCATGCCGATTCGTGACGGACAAGCATCTACTCCTCCTATACATCTGCATGGCATGCGGCGGAGCTTCTCTATTTGTCGCCGTCTACTACCTCCCGCTTTACTTCCAATATGTACACGGAGAGAACGGGACCATGTCCGCCGTTAGGCTGCTGCCTTTTGTGTGTTTCTATATTGCATCGATCTTGTTGGTTGGCTACCTCATGCCAAAGACTGGCTATTACATGGTATGGTATCTAGTCAGCGGCATCTTCATCACGGTCGGCGCTGCTCTCATGTACACCGTACATGCTGAGACTCCCGTTTCCAATATCTATGGCTATTCTGTCATACTTGGTCTTGGTATGGCCACAAGTCAGTCCGGATATTCGGTCGGCGCAGAATCGGTTGCAGCTGAGGATGGCGCAGAGGTAATACAATTTATGAACATCTCCCAGGGCCAGGCCCAGCTTCTCGGCCTCGTCATTGCCAGCTCGATCTTTCAAAGCTTAACCTTTAGGGGTTTGAAGAAACTGTTATCGGAATCCAACTTCACGGATGCCGATATCCGAGCGGCGGTTGCCGGGGCACAGAGTAAGGTCTTGGGGAAGGTGAGCCCCGAGTTGAGAGCAAAAGCCCTCGAGGTTATTGTCAAAAGCATCAATGATGCCTATATTCTTGCGATTGCCGCTGGAGCACTTTATGTTATTTGTTCACTGTTTCTCAAGCCCCAAAAGTCAGTTCGACCATAGAGGATGTTTTGTGGAGAATCATTCACCAAACTTAGGTGCAAAGAAACGAAGTGACAACTGAGATAGCTAAGATAGCTCAAGTCTATAACAATGATTCGCATTCTACGATAGGCCTTTACATGTTTAGACAGTAGTATAAACGGGAAGGTCTTTGTGTTCTACTGTTGAGAGCGTGGTAGACTGACCGCTCAGTCAGTGACACAGGAGAGGGCAGCCGCAGCGGACTGGAAGGCAAAGTGGACCTTTTATTCGAGTAAGTAAGACGACAGTATTCATGTCACTAAATCAGTACAACACTATGCTGGTACTTTATCGTCCCTAATGTTTGTAATTGTGCACATGAGTAGGGGCGCGCGCGAAAGTTTGTCAGCACGGGGCGCGATTCTAAATTTGTGCCTGGGCCAGTGAATCATTATTAATCCACCACTCCGTTCTGTCCAACATCTTGAACGCCCTTCTGATGTCAAGCGCAGAATAATACAGAGTTTAAGAGCTGGACTCAAATTGAAGCGACCATGTTCAACAAATTTGTAACTCCCCCTCTTAGTATATGAGCCAGCCATCACGCTGACAGAGTCGCAGAAGCAGAACTCGGACAGCCATCGCCGCCAAGTGACGAGAGCCTGCGACCGGTGTCGCCTGAATCGCATCAAGTGCGACGAGTCCACCTCGTGCAAAAACTGCAAGAAAAGGGGTGTGAAATGCAGCCGAGGGGGAAGAGACCTCCCGCTCTCTCTCCCGCAAGCAGTGAAGTTGGTTTTTGAGCGATTTATGGTTGATAAATACTCATCATACGCAGCGAAATCGAGAAGCTGAGGGCTCGTGTGAGAGACCTAGAAGCACAAGTAAATGGGCCGGAAACCGCGATAGGGACGGTCCCTCAAAGCAAGGGGCTCCCTGTATTGCAGGAGAAGGAGTGGGAGGGGGTCTGGATAAGAGGCCCTGGAGGAAGCCAACCACAGCTCTACGGTCCGCTCTCGTCTTCCTTTTTCATCTACCGCATGAACTCTTTCCTCGGCGTTTCCCTGCAGCGGTGGAGCCCAGAACAGCATCTCATCCCCAGTACCACGAACAAGGTCTTTGCAAGTCCTGAAATGCCAACCGGGACACACGGGGGCTCACACGGCTTCCTCTCTCAAGAGCAAGAGTCGTATTTTCTCAGACTCTTCTGGCAGACATTTCAAGTGACAGTTCCCATCCTCAACGAGGCTGGCTTTAAGGACCACCACGAGTCCCTCTGGAAAACAGAAACGCACGCACGCCCAGCCTCCCCCATCATCGATATCGTCGTGGCCTTGTGCATACAATACGGCATGGGCTTGGTCCCTGGTAAGCCTGGTGATGGTTCCGCCAAATCAGATATCGAAATCAATGACTCGAGCATTGCGGGTCGCCAGTACTATCGCCGATGCCAGAGCCACTTAGCTCTGGAGCTAGAGAGACCGTCCATCTCAACCGTTCAGTGCCATATTTACTCTTCTTTGTATCTCCACAACGCTTCATTTGTGAATATGGCGTACACGACCCTGGCCGCGGCCGTCCGCATAGCCCATACACTTGGCCTTCATCATGAACCATCCGAGACGCTACCAGCAGCCGAGAGACATTTGCGTCGGAGGATCTGGTGGGCCATTTCCGCTCTTGACGCCAAGATGTCTCTCTCTCTTGGAGCGCCAGCGCTGACACGCACGTCCTCGATGTCATGTCGGCTCCCCGTGGCAAGCGCCGGAGAGCATAAGCTGTCTCGCAGCCAACTCGTTTCCCCAAAGCCCGATATTACCTGGCTATCCTATCATGATTTATGTATAAAGATGGTCCACGCTGCGCAAAATGTCTCAATCAAGCTGCAGGAGAAAGGTAGCGAGCTGATAACTATGCATGGCGATGGTATCTATAGCAACCCCCGCCTGCTAGAAGAACTTGCCGGAACACTAACACAAACCGCATCCTGGGCACAGGAATGGATCAAGTCCGTTCCAGATAGTCTTCGCAACGAAAGAGAATCCGGAGCAAAGAGCTTCTCTCCTGGAGAGACCACCTTGGTATTGGACCATTGGTTGCCATCTTGGCTTCAGCTCCAGCGCATCTTACTGGAACTGCGTTACCATGACCTGGTTTTAAATATCTACCGCCCTTTTGTGCGCTTCTCGGCCCCGGATGGTGCAACACCCCTTGCAGACAGCCATGCTACAACGTGCCTCAGCCACGCTATCTCGAACACCTTCATCATCCATCAAGTTTTAACTGAGACGAATATTCTTCATGGTTGGCACGAGATATACAAAATCCAATGGAACTCTGCCATATCTATTGCCGGCTTCTGCTTTAGCTATCCGATCAGTCCGGGCACACTAGCCGCCCGAAAAGCGCTCGATACAACGGTTGAGGTCTTTCGCATCATGGCCGGAAGCGTGGCGATTGCCACGAGCGCAGCGAAGGTGGTACATGATCTCGCTCAAAAGGTAGATATAATCGCTCAACGCCTTCAGACCGGGCTCTCTACTATACCAGATCAAGGCTTTGGAGACATTTCCGATGGTAGCTATGCGGCATACGCAGACGGCAATGCGCAAGTCTCTGCGGCCTCGAATACTATTGGCGAAGATACATGGAGCGGGGGGCCTCAGTTTCACTTTCCTCTTGAATCGTTCGTGGATCTTGACACTTTGATGTATGATGGCTCCTCGACAAATGTGTGGCAAGACTTTCTTAGTATGTAATATACATATATGTTGCGATATTACATGAGCATTGCGACGCTCCAGGCGTTTGACGAACTGACAAACGAAAGACCAGTCGGAATGGCCCCATGCCCGTCGGCAGCGTCCGAAACAGACGGCGAGGAATTGAGCTTGACAAACGAGGACGATTTTCCGCTTCCAATGAATAATCTGTTCAATCAAAGCTATGGGGCTCTATATACGAAAGACGCAACCTATAATAATCGGGAATTACGAATACCATAGCCTCTCCGTAGTAGTCCTCCTGGATCTTGTCGAAGCGAGTCCGTCGCGCATTTATTCACCTTGGTCGCCGCCAAGGTTCTCGTTGTTGCGGTTCTTTTCCTCCAACTTCTGCTTTTTAATCTTTCTGTTCGCCATGAAGACGAGGGTCAGCTCTGCCGAACTCATGTACATGCCGAGCGCAAATACGAAGACGATACCCATGCCCAAAGACACCGCCAGCTCAAAGGTCACCACCGCGCGCGTCAGGCAGAGCGTCACGCTGCTCAGGTCCGCAAACCCTGTGAAAGCCGTTGGTAGCAGCAACGCCATGAGCACCTGGTTACACGCGTGCGAGGCCCACGATGCGGTCCCGAGTTTGGCGGTGCCAGATACCGGATCGCCGGGCGTGAGCTCCGCGGGCTTGGCGAAAAAGGAGAGCGCAATGGCAGCGATGGCGACGAGCAGCGTGATGAGGCCAAGGATCTGGGTTTCGAATCAGCTCTACTCTTGAATATACTGCGCATAATTTGACAGCCTGGGACTTGGGAACTTACACCATGTGCTGTGCGGAAGTGACCGGCTGCTGCGCCTGACAGAAGACCAAATACGAGAATAAATATCAAGGACGGGGCTACGACAAACAGCCTGAGAATCATGGTTGTTCTCGGCGTCCACGCACTGATGAGCAGCGGAATGCGAAGGCGAATCGCCATGTTCTGCAAGCTGCCCAGGGTCAGGACAAGAGGCCAAACCACATATAGGCCAATGATGGCGCTCGCAACTAGTTGCGAATGCAAACGTTAGCTCAAGACGCACAACTGACACCATACTCTTCTTTTTCGCCGACTTACTATGCACAGCCAAAAACGCCGCGTATCTTCCAAATGGCGAGCCGTTGATGGTCAGTGTTCCAAAGAGGTTAAAGTCTGACTTGCCCAGGTTATCCGCAAGGACGCTCCCGTCAACCTCAAATGTGCTCCCCTGCGACTCGACGCGAATCACATCTCTGGGAATCAGCGTCCTCACCGAGTCCAGCGTGTTCTCGCTAAAGTCGCCCGTGGGCAGCGTGCCGCTTTTTTGTAGTCCGCTGAGCAGCAGAAACAAGCCGCCGATGCCGTCGCATGTCAGCACGTCGACGCCCTTTTGCCCGACAGTGGAAAGAGCCTTTGCGCTGACCAGTCGGGTTAGGTTGAGCGGCGACGGGGCATTTTCCTGCCGCCGAGCGACGACAAGATCTCGTGTGTTCGGGTCGCCGGCGTCCCCGTCATTGTGCCACTGCAACGAACGCCGCAAGTTGATGCCGCGCGCGAGCAGCTTCTGGAGTGTCACGACGCCAGACGCCCCGAGCCCTTGACCAAATCCTACGACCGCGCCACCCGTTGAATCATCAAATTCAACCTTGGTGTCCGCAATCGGCCCGACGGGGGCCGCTGATGTCCCGTTGATGATGGCGTTGATACCGCCCACCGCCTGTACACCGTCTCCGGCGCCAGTAAGCAGGCCCCTCGCCAGGCCGTTGGCAATACGGGGCACGTCTATCTTTCCCACGAGATCCGTGATGCCGCCAGTGCCGTTGCCTCCCGATACACTCTTGACGAGCTTGCCTGCAGTGTCATTCGCCAGGAACCGTGAGGTCAGCCCCTCTGCAAAACTCTGCGCGAGAGCTTCGGCGTCAATATCCCCGCCTTGGGTCGATGAGCGTTGCGGTGACGCAATGTCCGTTTCGGGCTGCAAACCCAAGCCCACGGCGCTTCCCGTTCCTATGCCTTTTCCAAGGCCAGAAGCCACAGGGGCAGCAAATTTTGCGAGCATTCCTCCTGCATTCTTTGTCAATCCACCGAGTAGCCCAGTTATGTTCAAGTTTTTCGTGAGGGCATCGCTCAAGCCAAAGGAAAAGGTACCGGCAAGCTGCGGGATGTCTTTCAGAGATTCTGGCATCGGCGGCGCCTGGGCGTCCGCCTTGGCGAGACCAAGACCCTTGGCGCTGCCCAATCCGAGCCCCGAGCCGACGCTCAAGACTGTGGCACCAAGATCTACTGGCGGCAGATTCGACGCTAGGTTCTGCGCCTGAGAGGAGATGTTGATCTTGTCCGTGAAAGAGTTGCCCAGGCCAAAGGTAAACTTCTCCACCAAGCCCGGCACGTTTGAGGAAGAAGAGTTGGACTCGGCGCGGGATTTCAGCATTGTCATGCTCGCGAGCCCCAGCCCCATGGAAGCACCACTGCCCAGGCCACGTCCGGCACCGAGAGCAACCTCGCCGATATCCAGATCCGCAGGGATCAAGTTGCTTATGCTCATGCCGCTTCCATTGATTGAGCCAGTCAGGCTCTTGCTCACGCCAAACGCGAGCGTGCCCGCAATTTTGGGAATATCTGCCAGCGACGGCACAGACGGCGGTGCCGGCGTCTCAAAGCCGCTGGCATCTTTTTGCGTCAGCTTCAGCCCGAGGGCTGCTCCAGACCCGATGCCATTGCCGACGCTCAGAGCCGCCGAGTTGAAGTCGATGGGAGGAATCGCAGCGCCCAGGCTCTGCGCGCTGAGGTTGAGGTTGTCTGTCAGGGAGTTGCTCAGCCCAAACGCAAAAGTGCCAGCGATGCCGTTCAGATCTGCGTTGGACTTTGGCAGCGCTGGGGCCAGATCCGCCTTGGTGAGCTTCAGCCCCCGCGCCGCGCCATTGCCGATGCCCGTGCCGGCACTGAGAGCGAGGCCGCCAACGTCGAGGTTCGCGGGGACCAAATTGGCAAGGCTCTTCTGGCCAAGGGCGTCGGTGAAACTTCTACTCAGCCCAAACGCGACAGTCCCAGCCAGACCAGGAATATCCTGCGCCGCCTGGGGCACCGGCGGCGCTATCGACGAGTCGTTTGTGAACTTGAGCCCGAGAGCAGCGCCTTTGCCGACGCCGTTGCCGACGTTGAGCGCTGCGTCGCCAAAGCTAAAGTTGGGCAGCAGACCACCCAAGGACTGCGCATTCAGATCGGCGCCGCTTGTAAAGGAATTGCTGAGTCCAAATCCAAGAGTCCCAGCGATGCCAGGGATATCCGACACGGCCTTGGGCGACGGCGGCGCCAGATTCTTGTTCTTTGCAGCGAGCCCCAGGCCCTGCGCGGCGCCGCCGCCGAGGCCGCTCGCCAGGCTGAGAACAGAAGCGCCAATGTCCAGGTTCCCCGGGACGAGGCCCGCAATGTTGCTCACGTCGATGGAGTCGGTGAAGCTGCGGCTGAGGCCAAACGACAGCGAGCCGGCCACGCCGGGTATGTCCTGCAGGGAGGCCGGCGGCGGCGGCTCGATGCTCGCGTTCCTCGTCAGCTTCAGGCCCAGCGCGGCGCCCTTTCCGATGCCGCTGCCGACCCCCTGCACCGTGGCGCCAATGTTGGCGGGCGGCAGCAGCGACGCCAGGCCGCCGGTCAGGTTGAGGTTCGAGGTGAAGGCGCGGCTCGCGCCGAAGCCCAGGCCGCCGACAATGTCCTCGACGCTGGACCCGTTGAGCGGCGGCGCGACGTTCTTGCTGGTGACGCCCAGGCCCATGGCGCCGCCGCTGCCCACGCCGGCGCCGAGGGACGCGGCGAGCGCCGCGATCGGGGGCAGCTTGCTGAGCAGCGGGCTGTTCATGGCGGCCTTGACGGCCGTGGCCGTCAGCCCCATGGCCGCGTTGGAGATGATGGGGTTGAGACCGGAATTCTTCATGCCATTCTCCTGCGCGACCTGCTCGCCGGTCGTCTTGGCCTTGGCCGCCGTGGCGAGGTTGAGCGCCTGCGCTGCGCCCTGGCCGGCGCCCACGCCGCCGAAGAAGCCCGCGCCGGCAAAACCGCTGCCTGTCGAGCTGAGAAGCTTGCCAACGACATCGCCCGCGACGTTTGAAATGATGCCGCCTATCCCTCCCTTTCCGGCTCCTCCTGCCGCTGCTCCTGCTGCTCCGTCTGCTCCTCCTGCCTTGCCGGCATCGCCTCCCAGAATGTTGCCTAGAAGACCACCGAGCAAGCGTTTTCCCAGAGTCGTCGCCCCGGAGTCTGGCTCTGTTTGTTCGCCGGTGCTCGTCGCTTCCATATCAGTTTGCGCAATGTCCAACTCGCTCTCCGTATCTGGACTTGGGCTGGAAAACAGCCTAGCGAGTATCCCTTCCGCCCCTCCCTCTCCGTTGTCGTCGTTGTCGTCGGAGACGCTCCTCTTCAAGTCGAGGCGGTGTCGCTTGTCAGTGTTGGAGTTTACGGTATGTATATGACTCTCCAACTCATTTGAGAGCGTGCGAAGCTCTATGGCACCATATCTTGTTGCGGCTTCCCTGGTCGCATCGCTAAACATGCTCATCAGTGCCATGTAAGCTCTTCGAAGTTGAGCGTCATGCTCTTCGGAGAATTGTGCGAGCTGTTCAAAGCCATTGACCCCTTCCAAAGCATCGTGATTCAGGTCCTGCTCTGCTAGTGTTGACTGTAGAATCGTAAGAAGTAGCAGCAGAAAGGGTATCAAGTGGCGACACGCTCGCTGGACGGTTGTGCAAGCCATCTTGGTACAAGTCTAAGCGTTGAGAACTATTAAGTAATATGTCGACCGGCGACGGGCAATGCAAGGGGCGTAGAAGAGAGTGGTGAGGCTGGAACTAGCCAGCAAGAGGGAGTTCTAACAGCAATCCGGCGGAAGCAGCATAATTGGCGAGCCACTATTTCAGCGACGCTCATCTATATATATCCCATCATGATCGCCATGACCAAGCAACACGTTTGCCAATGTTGAGTTGAAACAGCGGGCTGCTGCCGTTTGGGAGCGGTTCGGCCCCCGGTTTCACCTTGACTGGGCGTAGAACCTGGGGCAAGTGCTGGAGAGGCACCGGAACTGAATTTATTCCAGTTTCGCGAGTGTGTGGATGCTGGAATCGTTTGGGTTTCAGGCAGATCTTAAGCGACCCTTTGCCAGCAAGACCCTGCGCCGATTGCTGTGCTCGGCTCCTGCGAAGATGCGCAGACGGGGTAGATCTCCAGGGCAATTAACGTTGAGTCAGTGATAGACATGCGACTGTCGATTGCTGTTTATAGAATTCATGCGCGATGCTCTTTGGCGCACAAGGCGAGCCCGTCAAGGGTCCATCCGATGATGCTGTGGATGGCTACGAGAGAGGATCTACTGGCAGCAACAGCACGAGCTGGGCATACTACCTACTAAACAACAGAGCAACATTGATGCAGGTTATCAAAATTAGCAATCCCGCTGAGAATTACATTTTTTTGCTCTTTTCTTTTCTTAGACACACTTCTTATCGGCATTTCGCAGGCATTGACGAGCCTTACTCGTGAAGTTGTTTCCAGGAGCTTGTCGTGAAACGTGACGATGTAAATGCATGGTTGAAGGTGCAGAACACATATATGGCCGCGGCAAACCAATAGGTGAGGGGTATAATAAATGCGCCCACGGACAAGTCTAATCTGGAGTATGGCAATTCCGCTTGACCATGTCATTACCAATAGTTTTGATTTCAAAAAGTCGCGGTGAATGAGCACGAGGAGGCGGCTTTTGTGTTTGCGACAGGGATTGGCAAACCTGCGTAGCAGTAGGCCGGCCGGCCGAATTTCGAGAGTCCCGAGCATCGCCGAGAAGGCCGAGATGCCTACGGAAACCCGAGATGGAGGCGATGCGCAAGCACGACAAACAGCACGTGAATGATTGGCCGCGGCGGAGTGGGAAGTGAAGTGGGGTGGCTTGGAGATGGGCGGGCGGGCGTGGCTTGTGAGCTGCAGCCTGGAGCCTGCAGGTCACCACAGGCAGGGGACAGGGCCTGTCTGTACTTTTTTTTTTTTAGTGAGCACACAAGCACGCAACCGTTTGCAGACGATTCCCTCAGCCCTCAAGCCCTGTAGCTTGACCGTAGTTTCAGTGTGGCTTCCCGCTAGAAAGAGTAGCGTAGCGAGAGCCCGCCAGCCAGGCAAGACCATCGGCTCAGCACCCGCCTGAATGGCCAATGGCCAAATTGAGCTCCGGTCCTTTCCAGCTCTTGCCGAAGCAGTATCGTCCTCCCTCAGTTACGTCGTGACTTGCAGCAAGGTCAGGAAAATTACCGCCGGCCACTGAATTTGTCAAATGTTTTGGTGAAGAATGTTTCCCGGGCAGCGGTCAAACATACTCGTCGCGAGATGTACAGGTAGGTAGGTAGTGGTGAACTTGCTATCGTATCGTGTTTGTGTGCTGACTGTGCTGCCAAATAGAGAGACGTGCCATCGGCAGTAATATCCGATGCGGCTCTCTCAAAGCCTGCCCATCTAGTTAAAATAGGGACGAGACGGCGGAGCTAACCTTTACATGACTACCAAAGTACAGGAGCATGGCGGCGTTGCCAATTGGTCTTAACCTGCAGCGCCGCGACATGCCCCGTCAAAACATCACAACACTGTTTCGATATAGTCTCATTAAAGCCCCCATTCCAAGCCCGCCAACAATGCCTCGGTACTCTCACGTGCTGAGACATGGCGCAACCAATTCCCCTTCGTCTGCCGTGTATTTAAACTAATTTACCCGTACAAACTGTCAAAATAGACTTCCCCATCATTGCCAATGCCGCGTTGCCTTGGCGAGGGGTACCAGTAGTCAGATTCTCACGCAGGTTACTACCGTCTTACTCAGAAACTTAGCCAGGCGACTGGAGCCCAGCCCGAGTATCGCACTAACACGCAGCTCCCGCCCCACGATTCCCTCCCCTGGCAGGGCTAGCAGGATCGCGAAAGACTGCAGGCCGGGTAAATAGCGCTGCCCAGAGATCAGTACTCAGTAATTTGCACGGGCGAAAATTGTGCGCCATCAGGAGACCGCGTGGGTGGTTCTCTCATCTGCTTGGCTCTCTCCGGGGGGCCGGACATGGGTGGAGGGCGAGACCTGGCGGGCTTTCAAGGTCCCCTCTTCTCACGTAAAAGCATACTAAAGGTGAGGGACACACGCGACACTGGGTAAGAATAAAGGAAACGAGATGCCCGTGTGCCTTTGCTTGCAGTTTCTCTCGTAATCTTCATATGCCATTTTCTCGATATTTTTTTTATTTCCTCTTGGGACCAGTACGAAAAGGAAAAGGAGGCGAACCGAAGACCTACCACTACACCACTACACGACTACACGTCATAGCCACCACGACAGCGTCCGACGCTGCAACCTCGGCTCTCAAGTCCCCCTCTATTCCGGCTTTTCTGCGTGCGACCGCACCACTTGGGCACCACTTTCGCGCCAGAAACGCACCTTTGAATGTCCTAGTGTGGGCGCGCCACTCCGATTCGTTCCCCGGCTTTGACTCAGAGCGACCCAGTATTCAGGGCGTTCAGAGGCAGTCTAGTTGCTGGTGCTGGGCAGTTTGGCTCGCCTTTATTTTTTTTTAGTCAACTGGTTATAGCGGGTGTTGCGCTGTGGCACACACCCGCGCCCGCCCTGCCGGCCACTGTGACTTCCCCTCTCCCGCAGGTCTGGGGCCGGTTCGCCGCGCCGCCAGGTGCCCCCTCGACCGCCGCCATGCGTCTCCTCCGTCGTCTTCTCTCCGACACATACTATCGCGCGAGGAGCTACCTGCCAGCATCACAACCGCCCGAGATGGCGTGGAAGGCTTCGGAAAAGTTAATGGACACCATCCGTCACTATGCCCAATTCCCTGCCACCGGCGTCAGTCTGCGCCAGATGGTCCAGTTTGGCGACAAGCCCTCCACAGGTTAGTGTCCGACTCTTTTGCTTTCCCCAGACAGGCTGGCCGCCTGCGCTCGTGATGGCCGCAAACCACCCGTCTTGCCCGGCAGGCCGCAGCAGAAGCACTCCGCGCAGCAGCCGCGCAACAGCAGCTCGGTTCTAACGCGCACTCACTAGGAACCTTATTCCGAGCTTCACAATTCCTTTCCGAGGAGCTTCCCATCCGCTTAGCCCACAGAGTCCGCGAACTGGAGGACTTGCCCGATGGCGTCAACGACATGCCCTCGGTTATCAAGGTCAAGGACTGGTACGCCCAATCTTTCGAAGTGAGTCGACCAGTCCACCCGAGCCGATTCTTTTGTCTTTTTTTTTTTTTACACAGACAGTTTTGCCTGCATTTTTCCCGAATCATTTTCGCTGACCCAGACTCCCCCAACCCAGGAAATCACACAGCTTCCCCGCCCCGAGCTCGACAAGGAAACACGAGATCGCCTGATGAAGCCCTCACGGCACGCCCTCATGGGCGGCTACCAACAGCTCTCCGAGGCCACACCCAATCCGTCCATTGACGAAGATCCTACCGGCTGGGGCCACACAAACGGCAACGGCAATGGCAACGGCAAGGCCAAGTCCCTCTCGCGACGCTACTACGCCACCGTCGACGACACGGGCGCCTGGCCCGCCGAGCTGCACCTCTACAACCAGCGCTTCGCCCAGACCCTGCACAAGATCAAGCGCCGCCACGACGGCGTCGTCACCACCATGGCCCAGGGCATCCTCGAGTACAAGCGCAAGCGCCAACGCCTGCAGATTGACAGCAGCATCCAGTCCTTCCTCGACCGCTTCTACATGTCCCGCATCGGCATCCGCATGCTCCTCGGCCAGCACATTGCCCTGACCGACCAGAGCCACCACCGCGACCCCACCTACGTCGGCGTCATCTGCACAAAGACCAACGTCCAGGACCTCGCCCAGGAGGCCATTGAGAATGCCCGCTTCGTCTGCGAGGACCACTACGGCCTCTTCGAGGCTCCCAAGGTCCAGCTCGTCTGCAACCCCAACCTCGACTTCATGTACGTGCCCGGCCACCTGTCGCACATGCTCTTCGAGACGCTCAAAAACTCCCTGCGCGCCGTCGTCGAGACCCACGGCATGGACAAGCAGGAGTTTCCCGTCACAAAGGTCATTGTCGCCGAGGGCAAGGAGGACATCACCATCAAGATTAGTGACGAGGGTGGCGGCATCCCCCGCAGCGCCATCCCGCTGGTCTGGACCTACATGTACACCACCGTCGACCGCACGCCCAACCTGGATCCCGATTTCGACAAGAGCGACTTCAAGGCTCCCATGGCCGGTTTCGGCTACGGTCTGCCCATTTCTAGACTGTACGCGCGCTACTTTGGAGGCGACCTGAAGCTGATTAGCATGGAGGGGTAAGTCAATGGCACTCATGCAGATTCGCCGAATTCTTGTCAGGCCGCTAACCTTGGACTTTTCCTCTTCTTAGATACGGCACAGATGTCTACCTCCACTTAAACCGCCTGTCGTCGTCCTCGGAGCCTCTGCAATAGCAACTAAACACCGCCGGGGCGTCCAGCCCATCATTGGTTCTGCGCAAGCGCCTCAAGGACAAGCAACGCCGCGAGGTGACGGAGCGCAAGCAAGTGGGTGACGCCGAGGCGGTCGTCAATGCGCCACCGAGCAGCTACAACCGTAGCGATGATCGGGAGCTGTAGCGGGAAGCCGAAACAGCGGCAGAGACTCGTCCGTCTTTGCAGGGGAGGGGGGCGGCAGCAAGAGGGGCTGCAGCAGATGGCATGTGGAAGACTCAAACGCCCCATGGTCGAACCCGGGTGATCGGCCATCAGACATACTTATCCACCCTTCTTTTCTCGTCTTCTGTTTGGCATTTTATTTTCAATTTGTTGAGCGGGCACAACAAACTTTTTTGAGGCTTGCAATGTGTTTTTTTCTTCGCCTCGGGGAAAGGGAAAGGGAAATTCAAAGAATTCGGACATCAACCATACAGCATTGGGGGCTCATTTTTTTCACTTTTTTTTCGCTTTTGTTTTCGGGATATTGAAGGGCCTCGGGCACAAATTGTTTTTCCTCTCTTTCCCTTTTGACTTACAAGGTGGCAAAATGTAATTTAGTTGGCGTATATCAAAGGATGGCGGCTCTTGAAGCAGAGTTCGCGTTCTGAAATGGAGTAACATTGTCTTTTCGCAACTATTCGCATAGCGTGACTTTCACTAAAGGTGCACACTGAAAAAACTCCTTATCGAGGAAGAACGAAGGGATAAATCATTGTAGACGAGCCACGTGAAGAAATTGAACGAGATTGGGAACAACAGCCGAAATCAGAAATGCAACCAGAACAAGAGGCACATTAACACAAGCCCAAGCGCAAAGAAGAACGGGTTATCCTGTAATTGACGAAACGAACAGCATGCGATATGCTTCAGAAGATAGAAGCCCTACTCAGAGTCAGAGTCGTAACCGATCGGGCGGATGCGCTTCTGCGTGTCGATTTCTCGACGCATGTAAGTTGGCTGGATCTCACCACGGTACTCCCGCATCTCGGCGGAAGACATCCGAGCCTGCCAGATTGATTAGCAAAACGGCGTCTTTTCTGACCGCAGCATGATCACAAACATACCTCTGCATCTTTGACAAAGCGCCCCTTGCCTGGTCTCGACAACACTGCCGACTTTGGTTTTCCCACGCGGGTCCAATCGCCCACCACGTTGGGGTCGTTGTTCTCTGCAGAGACAGCTTCCGACGAAAGAGACGCTGCCGAGTCCAACACGGAGTCGGGTCGGCGCCGCTGCAGCTCGCCATTTGGGCCCCAAGCGTTGAAATTGTTGACAATGGACGCGACGTCCGAGTCAGTGTCGAGGAGCGTCGTGGGCAGCGACAGGTCCCCCGCTGTCGAGGAGGCGGCCGACGAGGCTGCTGCACTCATTGTCTTGTATTTTCCGCGCAGATGCGGCGGGAGAGTTACCTCGCTGCTACTACCAGCAACAGACGAGGTCTCGGAGGCGGCGGCAGAGGCGGCGGCTTTGCCTTCGAGGTGTGGCGGCATGTTAGATCGAGTGGAATAGGTGTCGTCGAATCGAGAAAGGAGCTCGCCAATTGAGGTAGAACCAACAGCTGTAGCGTACGACTCGTCGAGGCCGAGGGAGGAGAATGCCGTGACCGGAGCCTGTGGTACTGGTGTCAGCGATGTGGTAGTAAATGAAAGACAGGGACAAACAGAAATAGTCAGGCAAGGAAAACGAGGGGAGGAAGGGGAAAGAAGCGAAATGAGATAGGAAGAGCCGCAAAAGAAAACAAGAATATACCTGTGGGAGGCCTTCGTCTTCGCCATCAAAGAAATCATTACTCAGTAAGAAACGGTTCTTGAGCATCTGCTGCTCTTCCTCCTCCGGCGAGATATGCCCGGTTTCAAGCGGCCCCGGCGTGAGGGTCGGCTCTTGGATCTCGATCCAAGCCACACAGCGTCGGCATTGCTAGCAGTAAATTGTTTAGAATATCAGGCGTAAAAGACTGTCGGCGTCATGCAACTTACATATTCGCCTTTGCGGCGCGAGCTCTTGCTAAACTCGTCAAGCGGCTTCACCAGGTTGCACAGCTCACAGCGCAGCTCGGAGCGCGATCCTGATGCGTGCTGCTTGCACGTCATGCCGCTGTGGGCGGGGTCAACGACGCGCCCTGTCTGCAGGTTTCTTTGCTGCGCGTTCGAGAACTCGGAAAGGTTTTTCCACTCGCCGCCGACTTTGCAGCGGAAGCTAAACGTCACGGTGTTGGTTGGAGCCGTGCGGAAGGATTGGGAATATAACTTACCGCGTGGGGGCGCGTTGGGTCATCGCTGGTTCCGGCTGTGGAACGAGGAACTGATGAATTTGGAGATGGAGGTACGAGGAGTAAAAGTAGGAGAGAGGATATCTACCTATTTATTGGTGTTGGTCGAGGCTGGCAGCTGGCGGCGGCGCCACACTGCCAGCTGGCAGGTGTCAAATTCGCCGATGCTCCGTTTGCCTAGGCCGGTGCCTACAACAGCTTACTCTTGTCATTTACCTGGCTGCACGGAAGAAGGGTGTTTCTTACTGGCAGAAGATATGTATACCCATCTACACGCATGTGGAGGAGATGTAACTAACATTACATGGTAGCTTTACACCTGCAGTTATTGATCTAAACTACAGCGAGATAGTCCTCATATCTTTTAATAAAGACCGATATAAAGAACGATCTGTACGACTTGAGGGGGGCAAATTCTTCCAGAAAGGAAAATAAAATATAAAATTCATTACATGGCAAGCACGAAGCAGCCACTTACAGGTTGGCCGCGCTAGTTTCTTGCTCGTCGAGACATCATCACAGTTTAGCAACGCGGAGGAGTGACTCGCAAAAAGAAATCAGTGATGTTCTATCAATTCGTAGAGCTCAATCCCTGGATTAATATACACAGGTATAACCGACCTCGGTCTGAATTGCTGCATAAGCATCAACGATTGCAGCGAGGCACCCGCTGCCTAAGGAGGCCCCACATCTGGAAACCAGGGACACCTCGAACTCTCATGCTCGATTCCTCATCTTTCCACATCCTGCTGCCGGAAAACTAAGCAGAAACAAACACGACCAATAAATTGATCAGTGATATAGAATAAAGGAAGGTCTTTCACGCACATCTGTGATTGCTACATTGCCATGGCTTCCAAGACTGGCGGGCCTGCCCGAAAAAAAATTGTTCACCACCTTGGGTCACCGTTCACCACCATTTCCTGGTACGCGAATATCATGGCGCATACTACCGCGCATTCCTTCTAAGAAAAGATCACAGGCCAGAAATATCCCAAGAAGACCAGGATACCATACTTGAGCTCCTGTGCGAGTAAGTTGTGCGCCGCGGCAGCTTACTGGTGCAAAGACTTACCGTATTCCAGATATCTCAGTCCAATTGGCAAGCATCGACAAACACACATCAAGCCTTCCAAGGGGAAGCGAGCAGAAAAGAAACGGAAACGTTTGGATAAAGGCGCTGGCAGAAACACTGTACCCATGGCTGTTGATCAGCCGGCTAAACCAGAGATTGCATCGCAAGTGGATGTTGGCTTCAATTCAATCACTACTGGCCTTCAAAATACAAACAAGGAAGGGAAAAGTGATGGAAGACCAGAACGAGAGCAGAAATATTCCATGGTTTTCGTCTGCCGTGGCAACCAAACTGCTGCCTTCAACAGTCATTTCCCTCAAATGGTGGCCGCCTCTCCAAACGATGTGCAGGCAGATCAAGCAACACGGTTGGTGGGGTTCTCAAGGCCATGCTCTGACAGGCTGAGCAGCAGTCTCGGGATAGCGCGCGTTTCATCCGTGGCCATCGAGAAGGATGCAACGGGCTCCAGCGCGTTGTGTGAGCTGGTGAGGAGGTCTGTCAAGCCTGTGCTATGTGAATGGCTTGACGAGGCTCGGAGTCAACAATATCGTCAATCTAAGATAGTCTCCAAGGAGATTTCAGTTGGTGGAAAGAGGAGCAAACCAACGGCGGCGCAGTAGATGCAAATGGCATGTAGAGGCATGCAGGGCAGCACATCACACCATTAAGACTTCGCCTCCCGCCTGTAATTACAGCTCAAGTTTTTATTAACTCAAGAGCGGGACTTCCTCGTTCCTACAATATCAATTCACTGCTTGAGCATATCGTTTTTTAACACGCGCATTTCCTCTTCCGTTGCTGTAGCCACCTGCAAACGGCAAGTGCAGTCAAAGGTCCTGCTGCCGGCCGGCCGCCAGCTGGCAGCTGCCAAAGGAAAACAAGTCTGAAAACAGATCTGCCACTCGCCTTTTCCTTCTGCACTGCCTTCTCAGATACTCTTCAGCTTCGCCTTTACATCATCACTCTCTCTAACAGCAGCTGCGAGCAAATTCTGTTGCCGTTCTCGTCTTCAGACTTTTGCATCCATGGCGAATTACAGTTATAACGACAAACAAAAGCTTGCTGATGCCATCGCTCTTGCAAGAAGCTTCTCCAAGCCGAAGCCAGCTAAGAACAGGAGCAACTCTCGACCCCAGGCATACTCAAAAGGCCATAGCAGGCAGTTGCGAAGTGCAACTCGGCAGCAGCTAACGCAGTCTATTGTCCGTACGTATTCCAGTAAATTGTACCGTACTACAAACGTCCTAACATATTTCAAGGACCCATGGCATTTATCCCCGCTGCCGCAAAAAGTCACAGGCAGCCACCTCGGGAGTTTCAAGGTCGCCGGCCAACGATTTCAATGGCTGCATGGCAAGAACAGAAGAATGTCCCATCCATCACTGGCGGCCAGGGGGTTGATTTTCTAAGTCGGAAAGATGCTCCGACCAGCGCTCCAGCAGGTAATTGATCGGCGATTATGTCCCAATCGAATACTACTAATAGTTCCTGCCATAGTCCAGCCTGCAATGGCGTCCACACCCGCAGTACCGCAAATCTTGTCCCGTCCAGCACAATCTCAAGCCCTGGCCGTGACCACTGCCCCAACTTCAGTGCCTACAAGTTCGGTCCTGGACGAGTTCTTTGCGCTCATGTCTAAGCATGAGAAAGAGATGGCAGAGGTTGACCCTCTGGTAGATCAATTGCAGCAGTGGAATCTACAGTCCCCGGCTGTAACAAAGCCCAAGGCCGTGTTCAGCCAGTCTGCGAAAACTCCCCTGGGAGACGTCAGCAATCTTCCTCAAAAACCGCCTGCTAATACCATGATCAATCAACCTCCCCAGTTGGCTGTAGGAGGAGTCGGGGGTCTCCCTCCAAAACCGCAGCTCAAGACAAGATCCGCTGCATGCTTGTTCGAATCTCCCGAGGCACATGTACGTCTGCCACCCAGTAATGCACAGAAGGAAATGACGATCGAGTCACCATTGAAAATGAATGGACAGCTCTTGACACCACTGCAAAAGAAAGCATCTGCCAGGTGCAATTGTACGCCAAAAATCAAGCCCCAAAAGGGCCTGGCAGCATCTCGTTTCGCATCCAAAGAAACGGAAGGCTCACCATTTGCAAACAGATTTTCAGTCAATTTGCAGATTGCTATTCACCAAGAGTTCTGTCCTCTGTTCGCTGAACAGAACAAATCAAATACTAGTCAAGGTAAAGATACGAGCAACGCGCAGCGAGCACTGCGAGCTGACGCAGAACCGTTCACCCCCCAAAGCTGCAAGAAGCTGATTGTCGATTCAGGATTTTAGCTGCGGGAATGGATGAGTTGTTCTGCTACAGAGTAGAGCACAATATGGGTTGTTGATGTTTGTATTTCATGAAAGTTTATATACATCTATTTTGAGTTCATGCCTTTTACCAACAGCTGATGGCCTTCTCTTACTTTTGGCGAATAGTGTTTGCGTAGTAGCTCGCCCTCCCAGACAGTCGTCGCGAAGGGGTTGCTTCCCTCCACACTGTCACTGGCAGGGTTAAATCGCCCATCGCCTTTACGTTCGTCTGTGTTCCACAAGCTACGGACCTTCTTCCCATGTGTGTGCGCGACATCCCCGAGCAGCGCTAACGTGCCTTGACACGACTTTTCCGGTAACTGCAGCGCGGAGGTCATGAGTTGTTTTGTAAAGGCCGCCAGTCTCAGCGGGGGCACGGAGCGAATATTCCACGGCGGCAGGAGGATGGCGGTCAGGGAGCGGAGGAGCAGGACGGTCGTGGTTTGCACGTTGATGCGCGAGTAGCGATGGGCGGCAAAGGTTGAGCTTGGGGGCTTGGTGAGCTCGAGGTCGGGGTTGGTGGAAAGGTCGAGAAGAGAGCGGTAGAGGTGGGTGGTGAAGTAGGAGAGGTCGAGATGGAGGTCGTTGCGCGAGTTGTGGGCGTCTTGCCCGGCGAGAAGCGTGTGCGCGGTCACGGTGCAGAGCAGCGCCTCGCGGGTGAGGTTGCGCGGGGGCTCGGTGCCGTCGCCTTCTTCATCGTCTTGGTCGTTGTCGACTTCGGCAGCGTCGTCGCCGTTCTCCTCTGCCTCGGCAGCGTTGGCGTCCTGGATGCTGTGGCGGATCAGGTCCTTGAGGGCTTCCAGCAGGTCGCCGAAGAAGTCTTGGTTAATGAGACGCGCGTACTTGGCGAGACCCTCGAGAACTGCTCCCATCAGGTGCGGCTCGCGCTGCTTGAGGACACGGAAATAGCACGCGAACACCATCTTGAGCGTCTCGGACTGCATGCGCTCGCGCTCCTCGTGGCTGACGAGGGCGTCGGCCTGTGTCATCTCCTTGGCGATGGACTTTTGCTCCTTGAGCACCTTGCGCTCGCGCTTGGTGCGGAATTCGCGCTGCTTCTTCCTCATCTTGTACGAGAGCTGTGCAGTCGCGGCGCCGTCGTCGGCATCCTCGCCCTCCTTGTCGACGCGGTCCTTGGAGGCGGTGCCGCGGAACTCGGATAGTAACCGCAGAGCGAGGAACAGGTTGAGCACGACCTGGTCGACCTGGTACTCGCGCGACTTCATCATCTTGGTGAGCAGCGAGACGGCCTCCATGGTCGGACGGCCCTCGTCGTCCTGGCGAAAGAGCGTCTCGAGGGCCTGCAGGCACTTGTCGGCATCGTCGTCGATGCGGCGCTTGCTCAGCTTCCAGACGAGAATCTTGAGCAGCTCGGTGCGGAAGTTGAAGTGCGGCGCCGCGGTGAGGAGAGCGCAGGCGCAGGTGTAGGCAATGTTGGAGATGCTCTGCGCCCCGGGGGTCTTGGCCCTGACGCCCAGGCGAGCGATGCGGTTCAGCTCCTTGACGTAGTGCTGGTAGCCAGAGACAAGGGACTGCTCAAACTGCCGTAATTTTCGAACGTCTTTTGAAATCTCTCCTTTTTGCTCATCTTCTCCGAGTGGTCTTATACGGTAGCCGGGGATAATGTCCTTGTAGACGGCCATTTGCGTCATGAGCGCAAGCATCTGGATGGCTGTGATGTCCGCCTCGCCGTACTTGGCAAGTGCCTTCAACGAGGCAATGTTATCCTCGGGATTTTCGTTCAGAGCCATGGCGAGCTTCGCCATTTCTTCCTGTGCCTCGAGAATTTGCTGCGATTCGGGGATCGTCGGAACTGCCTCTTTCTCATCCTCCTCGGGCTCCCATTCGGCATCTTCCTCGCGGCCTTCAAGCCAGTCGGTGTCGCTCTCGACCGAAACGTCGTCGCCCTCGGCGTCGAGACTGGTCAAGATCTCTAGTCGACCGTCGGCCGTCTTGATCGGCAGCTTGTTGCTCTCCTTCGGCTCCTTCTTCTTGCCCTTGCGCGGTCTCGACTCGTAGTCTTGCTCTAAGTTCCAATTTGAAGCATTCTTGAAAAATGCTTTCTGGGCAGTCTTTTCGGGTGCTCGCGCGCCGTCGGTGACCTCGGCGGCCACCTGCGCCAGCTTTCTCTTTTTCGAGCCCATTGCTGGCATTTTGGAGTGAATATGCTTTGCCAAACAGCTGAGATTGCGCCTGAAGAACTGCTAACAAAAAGTTTTGTCCGCCCTGGTAGCAAATGGCTGCGACAGGCCAGCATAGTGGACTCGTTAGTGCATGTCGCGACCAATCAAACGTAGAGTTGAGTGCTCACCGCCAAAATTTTGTGATTTTCTGCCGGATAAACGATGCCCCTCCAGTGCCAAAAATTTATGCTAGGCGGTCGGCCGCTAACTTTTTGAGCGTCGTCTTGCAAATACAATTCTACTTATTTTATTCTTGACATCAATTGCAGCTTTTTGGTGCAACCATGGGCTTCCGAAAAGCGCCGACGCAGGCCTTGAAGGCGGCCAACAAGCTCAAGCGACAGGAGCTCTTTGTGCAGCACAAGAAGAGCAAGGATAAGGACCGCCGCGAACACCGATTCCAGCGCAAAAAGGAAGAGGACCGCAACCCGGAGCTCAAGGCCGCTCGACTCGCCAAAAATGTGACCAAGACACTGGACCAGAAGCGTGTCTGGGATGATGTCGACGATGACAGTCTTGGTGCCGTGGTAGACGTGGAGAAGCTCAAACGCAGACGCATGGAAGAAGCCCTGGCAGAAGAAGAGGCAGCCTTGAACGCTCCGCTCGACGAAGACAACGACGAGGACAACGATAGCATGCTTGCCACCGATGATGAGGATGACGAGGCTCAAGAAGCGGCCCTGGCCAAAGCTCGCGCGAAGCGTGCAATCAGAGACAGCAGTGCGGTCCCTTCGACTACCAGCACCAATCTGGACCTGACGCCATCATCGCTGGCTCTCAAATTCCCTACGCTGTTTACCGATATCCCACCTCCCACACCTAAAATCCTCCTTACGACATCACTGAACTCCACGCTACATGAGGAGGCGCACCTACTCACCACCCTCTTCCCCAACAGCAACTACATTCCCCGTTCATCACATCGCTACGGCCACAAGTACTCTCTGCGGGAAATTTGCAAATTTTGCATTGGCAGAGACTACACCGCCGTCGTGCTGCTCAAGGAAGACCTCAAGAAGCCTACAGGCCTATCGATTGTTCACCTGCCAGCAGGCCCGACGTTCCACTTCTCCATCTCCAACTGGGTCGAGGGCAAGAAGCTGCCCGGCCACGGCAACCCTACCAACCACTACCCCGAGCTGCTCCTCAACAACTTCAAGACGCCCCTCGGCCTGCTGACGGCCAAGATCTTTCAGACGCTGTTCCCGCCCGCGCCCGAGTTCCAAGGCCGCCAAGTGATTACGCTGCACAACCAGCGCGATTACATTTTCGTGCGCCGCCATCGCTACGTGTTCCGTGACAAGCGCGCCACGGAAAAGAGTGTCCTCGCCCCGGACGGCGAGAAGCTGAAGGGTGTGGAGGACATACGCGCGGGACTGCAGGAGCTCGGCCCCCGATTCACGCTGAAGCTGAGGCGTGTCGACAAGGGCATCGGCCGTGCGGGTAGCGAAGGCGACGATGCGACACAGTGGGAGTGGAAGTCCAAGATGGAGAAGGACAGAAAACGTTTCAACTTGTAATTTCATAGCGAAGCAGTGCTAAATGACATTAAGAGATTGTGTATTTGTACCAGCTGCTAGATATCCCGTGAAATGTTCCACTGGTTAAACAGTTGCGGCGGAGACTCAATATTTATTATCAACTAGACAATAGAACATCTATAAAAGAAGATGCCAAGTTCCAAATTGGAGGGTGTGTTTTTTCTTTCGCCTTAAATGTTTCATTTATATTGACAAACAGGTTCTCGTTGCAGTCATGGTGGTTGATCTTCTCATTAGCGCTAGCCTCGACGCAGTAATTGTTCAAGAAATCAGCGGGCCAGCCGTGGCAGGTTGACAAGCCACTGTGGACTTTTTTATGCTGATAGCGCTTTCTGCTTTGCATTTGATTTTCTTCCGACTTCAGCAAACCTCAAACTTGAGGACTCAGGTTGTGGTTGGCAACTTGCCTGAATCCTTCGTGTCTTGGAATTTCGCCTTCCGAGACAGACAATTCCACACGCCCGCTACAGCGCGCGCCCGCAACTCCGTGAGTCAAAAAGTGAGCCTCAAGGACCATATTTGTTATGCGACAGTGAAAGCAGTCACATTCTCTGGCGTCGCGCAGCTCATTCAGACGCATAGTGGTATATGTCAGCATCCGAATTATCAATCTCTGCGGTATTTGGGAGACTCGAAGCTGCCGTTGAGGTTTTGCACTGCATGCGCCTGGAAAGGCTTGTCCCGCGCTGCGCCCCCCGAATAAATCCCCGCGGGCACGTCACTGAAGCCTACCATGCTGCACCACCATCAGAAGGGCGACAACGGCGACACCCACCAGATATGGAAGACGGCTCCTGTTCTCACTGGTACGACTCAGTTTGAACCGCGGAGTGATGTGCGTAATATCATGGTGACCGGCGGTGCCGGCTTCATGTAAGTCTCCTACGCATTCTCATGGCTCTCTCACAGCTCGATGCTAATTCCGCCATCCGCAGCGCGTCGTGGGTCGTCCGGCACCTCGCCACCACATACCCGGACGCATATAATATTATATGTTTTGACAAAATGGACTACTGCTCTTCTCCCAATAACACGGCCGTTCTCGCGGACCGCCCCAACTTTACCACATATGTGGGTGACCTGACCCATCCGCACGAGGTTGTGGACTGCATGGAAAAGTACAGCATTGACACGGTGATGCACTTTGCGGCGCAGTCGCATGTTGACCTGAGCTTTGGAAATTCATACAGCTTCACGCAGACCAACGTCTTTGGAACGCACGTGCTGCTAGAAAGTGCCAAAAAGGTGGGCATCCGGCGCTTCATCCACGTCTCAACCGACGAGGTGTACGGGGAAGTCAAGGAAGACAAAGACGACTTGCCCGAGGCCAGTATATTGGCGCCGACGAATCCGTACTCTGCGAGCAAGGCCGCCGCCGAAATGATGGTGCAGTCATACCAGGCGAGCTTCAAGCTGCCCTGTATTATTGTGAGGAGCAACAATGTCTATGGGCCGCATCAATACCCAGAAAGTAAGCGTCAACAATCTCGTTTACTACTTGTAAGAAACGGGGCACTAACAATTGAAACTTCATAGAGATAATACCAAAATTTGCCTGTCTACTAAACAGAAGGCAGCCAGTCGTGCTTCATGGAGACGGCAGTCCCACACGGCGCTACCTCTACGCTGGCGACGCCGCCGATGCGTTCGACACCATCCTGCACAAAGGTCAAGTCGGGCAAATATACAATGTCGGTTCTTCCGACGAAGTTTCCAACCTTGATCTGTGCGCCAAGCTACTCTCCGTCATGGGCATGGCAGACGGCACGGACCAGGCCACCATCATGAAGCAGGCCGCTTTCCGCAGATGGGTCAAGTACACGCATGACCGGCCTTTTAACGACTGCCGCTACGCGGTAGACGGCTCAAAATTGCGGAGGCTGGGTTGGGATCAGAAGACAAACTTGGACGCCGGCTTGCGCGTCACGATTGACTGGTACCGCCGGTTCGGCGAGGCATGGTGGGGAGACATCAGCCACGTCTTGACGCCGTTTCCTGTGGTCGAGGGTGGATCTATATTGCCAGACTTTGGTCACAGATTACGGGATGATCCGGTGGGGTCGGATGATGAATCCCAGCTGCAGAAGTCGAGGGGAGAAGAGCAAGCGAAGAGGACGAATGGCGTGGCAGCAACCAAGATGGAGTTGGAAACGTGAAAAGCGCATAGAGAAGCCGCATAGAGCCCTTTCATATAAATTAGATGTTTCACCTTTCAGCATAGATTTTGAACTTTTTATTTCTTTCACTAGTTTACCTTTTTCACTGTCGTTATACCAGCACCACCACAGCTAACATACTAGCTGGTGTGGCTGCCGTTTGGGGCAAAACAACGCCTTTGGTATTATCGCGATATTTAACAAGAGAAATTTATTAAAATTGAGAGCATAATAGACAACCTGAATAAGAAACACAAACTTTGTAGATGGGATAGGATTGGCCGCTGTCCATAGTGCTCCATCCGTTGTAGCGCCTCACTGCCTTGGTCATACCCCTGTCGCGCTGTTGCATACTCGGCCCAGTTATGATTTGCTCAACGTCAGCTCCCACCTCTGCAACACCAACGCAACACCTTTCAACAACGCGACGCCCCTTTTGCTGCGCTCCCGTCTCTTGGCACTCTCTGAAGAAACCTGCAGCCATTTCTGCTGGAGCTTACGACTGCTCTACGATGCGATTGACGACAGCTCGATAGTCCACGTCACAACACCAACTCCGCCGACATGATTGCTCTAGCTTCTACCCTCGCTTCCTAAGCTCGCGCACGCCGCTGCTCTCCGCGAACCAACTCCAACTGTGCCCTGGCCAGCTCAGCTCGGTTGAAATACGAATACTAAAAGATCACCTGACAAAATGCTGTCGCACCTGCGCTTCCATCGGCGTGGGGGACCCTCCAATCCGGCCTCCCCTGCCGGGGACCAGCAGCCCTCCCCGTTGAGCAACACAAACTCACCGTTTACCCCCGATGCCGTCTCGTCGCCGGACACGCTGCCGCCGACTTCAACCACGTCTCTTGTTCCCCCGACGCTGCCGCCCATTACGCGAGTAACATCGGACCAGTCCCCGCCCCTGCACGACTTCTACTCTGATGCGCGCGTCCCGCCCCTCGAGCAGCGCATGCCGCAGCCTACCCGCCCGTCCTATGCCAATGATTCAGGTTTTATCGGCGGCGTCGCCTTGGAAAATTACAGACGCGATCTGCGGGCGCAAAAGGCACTTGTCACACCCGAGACCAAGACTGCGCAGCAATTCGACGACCAGCATATTCGCGCCAAGATAAGCCCCGCTGCTGCTGCGCCGCCTGTTGCACCGAGGCCGAACATGCCGTCGCAGGGCTTCTCCAGAGTATCGTCACACTCATCCATCTCGCCTTCCGAAGGCACCGGGTCCTTGCAGCCTACCGGTCGCCGTCCGCCAGGCTTGGGTCTTAACAGCGAGGGAACATCGTCGTCCTCTTCCGTCACGATTACGCCCATGGAACCTCACAAAGCAAAGAAAGGCTTGCCGTTCCTCAAAAATCCAATGTCTACGCTTTTGATGCGACGCAAGATAAACCAGAATGTACCCGAGGCCCTGCCACTACCCTCACACCCCCACCAAGACTCCGAGCCTACCTACGATCCACGCATCAAGGGCACTCGCGTCCACGACTTTAGTGCGCCTAGACGGCGCAGCATCCCGCGAAATGATTCTTTACAAACAATAGCTGGACCTCCGATTTCTGAGTATCAAAGCGGGCCGGGCTCGGTGCCGCTTTCTACACCAGCGCCTCTGTCTGCGCCAGTGCCTGAACAAGAGCCGGCACAAGTGCCCACCACCAACCGAGACGTTACACCAAGCCACCTTTCGACGAGCCAGAGCTCACCACCTGCTTCTACTTCAGCCACACGGAATGGTTCTTTCAAAGACAGAATGCGCAGCTCTAGTGGCTCTTCCATGTCTGGCTCTGTGCAGTATGAGAACCTCTCTAGCATAGCCGAAAACAATGCCCACCGCGCCTCTGGTTCTTTGCGGCGTGTTAATCCATCAACACGAACAACACGCTCTAGGAAAATATCCTTATCTGAAATGTCAAGCAGAGATACTATGGCATCGTTGCCGCGACATATGAAAAGCACAAGCTCCAGGTTCAGCTTTGATATGATAGGAGCCGCCAAACAGGAGAAGATTTTGGAAGAGCGCCATCGACAGCGGCAATTAGAAAAGGGCGAACCAGAGACTGATGAGCGAAGAGACTCGAGATTTGACGAATTTGATGAAGATGCATTCGACTACGACGCCATGATGGATGACGACGGCCTTGAGGAAAGGATACCAGGTGTGAATGCCGACTATGACGAGGAAGACGATTACCTCAATGAGACTCCGTATATACAGGAAGACCAATTTGATCCCCAGGAGGATCCCGACAATGATCAGCAAAACTTTTCCGGATTTATCTTCGAGAGATCGAATCCTGAGTCGTCACTCGCAAGTCCTCACCTGCCAGGCCAACTACCCAATACTCCTCGAGATGCTCAGGGTCACCCTATCGGATCAGCGCTCACTAAAGATACACCGACGACAGCTACCTTTCCCGTGTCGGCGCAGACCAACGTCAGTGACATAGACCCAGCTTTCGTGCAGCAGCTCTCCGGGCTCGGAATTAATGAACAGCCGTCTCTGGGAGACGAGGAGAGGCCATTGGACACCTCAGCCAATGCTCTGGGATCGGTGACAGAAGATGAGATGTATTTTGATGACGGCATCATTGGATACGAAGACGAATTTGCCGAAGATCTCGCCGCAGAGCTCGACCCGAATGCCGAGCCATTTGACGAATCTATATTTGATAATGACGATACGGATCAATTCGGCCGCCCGGTTCCTGGGGCATTTGCTAATGCCAAGTCTTTGCGACAAACCGTCAGCCAGTCTAGGAAGAGAGAGTCCGACATGACATCACGCTTCTCTGCCCAGTCAGGCATAACACAGTCTACTGCCCATACCTCATTCAGTGCAGGCTTACCTGAAGGAACCCACGGGGGTGGCTCTATGATTTCGCCGCTGGGCAGAGTATCATCAATGATGGGATCATCCTCATCGCCTTTGCAACGCAAGATGGCAGCTTATCAGGCTGCCCTAGCTGCCGCCGCACACGAAGCTGCTGCCTCTGGTAAATTTCAACGCAGCGCGTCACCTGTTCTGGAAGATGAAGCGGAAGACGACTACGGCACCGATGATTTGGATGATACCGAGACTCAGGAGTCCACTGTGAAGATTCAAGACGATGTTGAATACGCACCGATGGACGACCTCGACAATGACTTTGGCTACGAGAATATGGACGACTTTGAGCTCGACGATGATGCAATCATTGCAGAGGCTAATGCCAGTGCGCTAGCAAATGACTCAGACGGCTGGTATGGCCAAGAGTTCGGCTTTTATGCGGCCCCCTCGAGCCAGAACCAGAACCAGAACCATGGGTCCTACAGCTCCAGTGCGTCAAGTGATGTCGAATATCTCTATGCAAGTGGTGGCTTCTTTGGACCCCGCGGTGACCTGGCCCGATCCAAGAGTGGCCGCCTTATCTCTCGCGAACCAAACCTCACACCCATCACAGAACGCTCTGAATACTCGAACCGAAACTCAATTATGAGCATGGGATTACCTCCCATGGTTGGCGGTACACCAACGATGCAGAGCCCTGGACTTGCACAGCTAGCGATGATGTCCGAGGAGGGCGATGAGATGACTCTGTCTGCACTACTACGTCTTCGCAACAGGGCTTGGGGGGGCTCGCAGGCGAGCCTTTCGTCGAGTCGTGAAGGCTCACCAAAGTCTGAACGAGGAGAGCTCCCGGGCGCTCCCTGGGCCGCCATGCCTGCTGTAGGAACCTCCATGCCGGGTTCCGCACACGGACGGAAAAACTCATTCCTCTCGAGTGAAGGTCGTGATTCCGAGCTGGGAAGTCTGCCTGCCAGTCCAACGATGACAATGGCCAATGCTGCCATTGGGTCGCAAATGCAGGCCAACGCCCTGGCTGCATTGCAACAGCAACAACAGCACAGCAATCCCATCCGCGGCCACTCGGCGCCTTCTACCTACCCTACACCTCGACCACAAAGCGGCCAGAGTGAGTCCGCCCCGGTCTCGGCCGCCCCCGGCTCGAGCTCCAACGAGTGGTCCTGGAATCAGGAAGTCGGCAACATGCCCCTGCGAGCTGTGTCGCTGTCGAGGAATGGCAATGGCCATCGTCGTCAAAAGAGCTCGACGGACAGTATCTCCTACATCATGGAGGAGGAGGATAATGGCGAGGCGCGTTGGGTCATGGAGAGGCGCCGCACAGGAGTAGACAACGAAACGGAGTTGCTAGAGCGAGAAATTATTCCCGGTGGACGTATATAGAATAGTACGTGGAGTTGAAAACTCGCGGACATACACTTCTTTATCCGGGGTTTCATGGTGCAGCTACACTCATAGAGGTGTTGCCTCTTTTTTTTTTCTTGTACATATTTAACATTTCATAAGTTGGTCCATCTTTGCTGAATGGACGCGACTCTACTATTTGAATAACATCATCCAGCTGTGTACATTAAAATGCCATTTCTGCAAGTTCATAAAGTACCTTGTCGAGAAGCCGCGTACGCGCTGGAAAAGAACTCATGTTCGTTGCTTGTGACCTGATTAGGTATGTTGTGCTACGTCGTGACTGATACATCGCTCGACGGTTGCCAACAGCCAATATTGACGCCCCAAAAAAAAAGAAAAAAAAAGAAAAGAAGGAAGAATCCCTCCAGGATGTGCATTTTACCTAAATAGAGCCTAAAAATCATTATACAAGATGGCAGAAGAAAAAAAGACTGCCCTTGTAGATACTGCCGGGTAGGTCACCTCTGGTTGGTCTGGTGCTTTGGCACGTTTCTGGTGGTGCAGATTGACTTGTACACGTACTACTTAACGTTAGCGCACCTACGCAAGTATACAAGGTGGCTGTGCCTGCAACTTGTCGCGTAAAAAAGTACATTGGATGAATACATTAGTTGTAAGGGTAGTTGAAGTGAGTGTACTTTGGATAATGGTGTGCTTTGGTGCAACGGTTTTTGGGGCTACGCCCGCAGTGAAGAAAAATTCTTGCGTCGTCACTATTATCCTATCTCTCGCCAGTTACATGAGACGGCAGGTTGCAGACGGCAACAATCATCAGGTTCTACAAGGCTCGTATTTAAGCTGGCCCCCTTTCCCCCTCAAAACTGCAGATGCCAGACCTAAAGATAAGCCAAGTCAGTCGAGACAGCTCCAGCGGGCAGCGCAGCGCAGCAGCGTATTTACCAACCTACTACCTACCTAGGCACAGACATCGCGATTGGACAAGTGCAAGTGCTGCGGCAGCGGCCTTCTGATTTCCGTGCGTAGGTACCTATTGCTTTGCTTGGTTACCCCACTGCCGCCACTACGCTGCCCACACTACGGCTCTAGCTGCTCCAAATTGCCCCTCGTCAACTCCACTGAAGCACGCTTGGCTGCTGGCGACCGCGAATCGTCAATAATATATTGACGTGCGACGCCTTTGTTTTTCCTTCTTCTTCCCCTTCGGCCTCTGTTAGTCCTTTTTTCTTCATCGTTTTTCCCTCTCTAGGCATCCAGGCTCTCGGCTGCTTGCTCCGGTCCTGGACGCTCTGCTTCCAGCCCTCATTGCCGTAACAAAGAACCCACATGTTAATACGTGCCGCCGGCCGCCCCAGACGGCATTCACGGCTCCGTGACTACCTTGGAGCTCTGTCGGTCAAGACGCCATCTCGATGGATCGATCCGCTGCCTCGGTCGACAGCGGCGACGCCGACTCCCAGACACCGCCTGAGACGACAACGACCCGGCCGAACCCATTCGAGGACGATGCTGCTTCTGCTCGCAAACGCCGCCGCACATCTACATCAGCGTCCATGTCGCCCGCCCCAGAAGCTTCATCCGACGATGATGTCGAACCCAGCATTTCTCATGATATAATTGAGAAGCATGACACAGATGTAGCTATACAAGAAGCTATTTCGACCCCCGATGATCATACCGACAACGTCCACACGCCCGTGGCCTCGGACTCCTCCGCCTCGCTCGATCCCTCCAGCCAGCTCACGCTTAGCTTGCGTCGAATCATAAACGATCAGCGTAGCGAGACGGTGCAGACGGGAGACGGAATCATAGACTCCAGACCAGACTCGCCAATTTTGGAGCAAACATGCACCGCGGACGACGACCGACACATGATGGCGCAGCCAGACGACGAAACGTTGTCTTCTGACTTGGAAGAGGTCATAACCCCGGCTGCATCTTTCCCCTTCCGACGTCAAAGAGATGACTTACACGATCCTGTGATTCGGCTCACCCAAGATATATCCAACGGCAAGTTGCTTGAAGAGCTGCTCCGAGGATACCTGACACTAACAGCTGATACCAGAGCGCAACATTGATATTTCCCATCTGCAAAAGCTTTCAACATGGATGCAGCAGTCGGCTATCAGATTTTTCGAAACCTCGGAAAGAACCATCATACTATTCACGCTCCAATCGCAGAGAAAATTCTGGCTTTCATTCCCCGCAATCATGAATGCCCTAACAACGTCAAGGTATTATTGCAGTTTCTGGCATGCAACAAGAAAAAGGCAAAGACTAATTCGCGACAGATCTTGCGTCAATGGCTCGCAATCGATAATCTCCGCGGTTAAAAACATTCTGTCGCTTTATTCGCTGCTTACCGCTGCCCTTGTCAAGTTTGACCATGGGACTCTTCAGCTAGCACTTACGAGTGATGCCGAGCCGGAGGATGAGCTTGCCCTCTTCTCCATCGAATGCCTTCATATATGGTATGCTCTGCTGAATCCGCGAGAGCGCGAGGCACACGGACAGATCGATGGCTCGTCGCTTTGGACACGCAGCGAAATGTCCAGAATCCTTCTCCCTCCCTTGATCACGGCCCAAGGCA
Organism: Akanthomyces muscarius; assembly: GCF_028009165.1. Taxonomy (NCBI): domain Eukaryota; kingdom Fungi; phylum Ascomycota; class Sordariomycetes; order Hypocreales; family Cordycipitaceae; genus Akanthomyces; species Akanthomyces muscarius. The sequence continues at coordinate 3,146,850 of NC_079244.1, read as the reverse complement.
ACAGCACACAGTGGATCAGTGCATTTGCTTGTGATCTAGCAATATTCGCCACTACCCCGAAATTTCGGCTGCGCGACTTCACTCTTGTCACCTGCGTTCTCATAGACTGCGTCGCCGCTGACCACGAAAGAAATGATGTAACGCTTGCCGAATCACCTCAGTTCCACGCTGGCATCCAACAGACTCGAGAAACATGGCTGGCGCTTTCTTCAGCCTTTTCTGCCATTATCGAGAAAAATATCTCTATACTGAGCACCGAGGCGGCAACTCGCCTCGTTTATGCCCTGGACAACATGCTCTCTTTCATTTGCCGGTCGGACAACCAAGCCGACAGAAATCAGCCCGACGGTGTCGACCATCTGCTCGAGACGTATAGATTGAAGCACCCTGAAGCAGCACCCGATGTCCTGCAGAAGGCCGCACCTTGGGAATGGAAGCTCGGGATTCTGGCCAAGCTCATTCAATCAGGGCTGATGCAACTCCGAGTCATGGCTGTCAACATATTGTGTTCATGCCTGGCTGAAGTTTGGAGCCAAGAAGAAGACACTGATGAAGGCCGCCGCTTTCTATGCCATCTGGGTCATATTGTTGACAGTGAGCTGATGGGGTACATCATTGGCCCGTCTTGTCATCCCGAAATTATTGCCACTAGCGCCCATGCCGTTGTATTTTTGATTGTATCAAAAGCGAGCAACAAACTCATCCTCGATCGACTTTGGCGCTCCATTGGATCAAGCCAAGATCCACGAGTGGCTGACGCTATCACCCGCGTCACTCTGAATGCTCTTAATGTTTTGTATTATGACCAACTAGTGCATCTGTGTGAAAAGTTCAATGACGTTGAGCTGAAGAACTTTTCTCCCTCGCTTCGAAGTCTTTGGGAAACTTTGATTGGGGAAATGGTCCAGAAAGCGCAGCTCGGTAGCCAGCCTCTCACAGTGCATCCCTTTCTCTCCGTTTTGCGTGTATTGAGAGAGATACCGACTTGCGATAACGGTGCCCATTACGCGGATCCTGAACTTCATGCGGCCGCAATGCACCGAGCTCGAGACCTGCTTAACTACGAGTTGGAAGCGGAAGTTCGAAGAGAGCTGTACAGAAACTGCGCTAACCATCTAGCATCTGATTCGCAAACCAAGCTTGGAAGCCTCTGGTTTCTTTCTATATGCATGCGACCAGCTATTGCTAATGAGCTTCAGTACCTCACTGAAACGCACAACATTGTTCAACTGGTGGTGGAGGAATTGGAGTCTGCGGTGGGCGCCGCGTCAGAACCATCTGTCCTTGTTCTGGCTGGTCATGCGAATTCAGCTCGCCGAGACTTGATCTCGCAAATTATTCATTTCCAGCCAGAATCAATCACCGAAGAATTGGGTACCAGGCTCTGGGAGGGTTTGGTTGGCCCCAAAGCGCTCAACCCCCTCGACAGAATTGCGGCCTGGCAAACGATTTCCACGGTCGGCAATAACAGCGGATTTCAGAACCCGTTCCTGCAGATATGCTTCTCCAGACATCTCCCTCATCTGTCCGCCAGCTGGTATTGTGACGGAATGCTCAGTTTTGTCAAAGAAAACATCATGTTGCGAGTTAATCACAGCGATGATTTCAACCTCGACGATGACGAGCTTGTCGCCAAGAGCGGCATAGAAACTTTATGGCGGATCATCCTCTCTGCACATGATGAGAGCATTGCCAAGTCTGCCATCGTCCTGCTCGCGTCCGGGGTTTATCTGGACAGCAACGCAATCACAGCTTGTACATTGAGCAGGGCCCAGAACAATCATCTCAAGCTGGTTCGCCAATGTTTGAAACTCATGCGCGAAGCTAGATGTGCTGTGCAAGCTGCCCCGACAGAAAACGACACCGATGACGACTCGGTCGTTGTTGTCGAACCTGAGCGCGAGACGTTGCAGAAGAAGCGCGAGCTTTTGCGCACCTTGAGACTTCTGCAGTATTTCCTGGACGCGTATCGCGGCAATACACGCTTTGCTGCTGCTGATCTGCGGTCCCTGATACCGAAGTGCGCTTCAGAGATGAAAGGCGAACCGACTACTCTGCAATATCAGGCGTTCGGTGACAACGGTAACAGCGCAATCAAGTCACTCCAGATAGGACGAGAAAATTCACTTGCATCGCTGCTCGCTGCTCTCAGAGACGAAACTGGCTTCCAGAGTTACAAAGCTTACTACAGGGGCCGACCGTTAATCCCAACGCAGATCGAAGCAGGCCAATCTCTGCAAGCGTTGGGCATGTGCGATGGTTTGATTCTTCTTACCAAGGGAGTTGCCGCCTCTGAGATGCCTAGCTATGTGAAACCTGGCTCGTCGCCCGTCGAGATCGAAATCCTGTCCCATTTCTCAGAATTTTGGCAATATCTGATCATGGAGGAGAATATAGCTGCTGAGGTAAGCCCGGGCGTTCAGTGACACACATTCTTTAGCTAATTACCTGCTAGGCATATCATTTTCTCTTGCGACTTCCAGCCGATGGCCAGCTGATGCAGCGGTTAAGTGCAGATGATACCAAGTATGAGGACCATTTTGTCCCCGATCAACCCTACAGACTGCTATACACTATTTTTGCCTTGATGGAATGTGTCAAGGAGGCGCCATCTGACCGAACTCTATGTGATCACGACTCCCAGAGAGTGACCGAGGCCAAGTCCTACATTTCCATGCTGGACAAGGCCTTGCGGCTGCTCTCTCGTGGCTTGGATGATGAAATGATTACCCAGACCGCATCTGGCCGGGTCAAAGTGCAAGTCACCTCAGCTTTGATAGTGCAATTTCTGCGTCTTTTTGATGGTATGTCATGGCCTGTTCAATCTGTGGCAAAACTAACTAGTACCAGACTCAATCGCATTGCGGGATAGTGCTTCTGCCGAGGATATTCCCAGGCCTTCTGCTCGCCGAATCTTGTCAATACTCGACAATGCGACTAGCTCCCAAGAAGAAGAGCTCGTTCATCTCAGCGCCAAATGTCTGTCTCTGATCTTGCGTATAGGGTCCGTTGATGAAAAGTTCTGGCAGGCATTGGCCGGTGACCCGCTGCTTACAGAGCTGATGCGCCGAATGTGTGTCTTATCCAGCCAAAAGCAGTTTAGGCATTTTTGCGCCTGCCTGATCGAGGAAACCATTAAGAAGGAAGCCGATATGCCCGAGAAGAATGGTCGCATTGCGAAATACTTCTGGAACTGGGCACTGGAGACGCTGAGCACCATCCCGGACTTGGGAGAAAACTGCGAGGAACTGATGAAGTTGATGTGTTGTCTCGTCCCTAAGATGCGTCAAAATTACTCCGAAAGTATTGACCTTGGATCCCTAGTGCGGCAGTTGACCGAATACTTGATAGCACATACATGCACCGAGGTAAAGTCGTTGTGAGATAGCTTGATGTGCCTGGCTAATAGGAAAACAGAATATCAACCAGGCTATCCCGTGCGACGTGGTGGCTGAGGGTCTGATTGTTCTTTTGCACAGTTGTATACTGCCGGATCCATCTCTTGCTCAGTCTATTTCGAGGTATGTCTTACATTCCCTGTCTGCCAATGAACGAGTGACTAATCCTTCGAAAGCGCTGCAATCTCGACCTTGATGAAGAAGCACCTCTTCCCAAAGGAGCAAACTGGCACAAACCAGTCTCTACCAAGGATCATCTTGAACCCAGAACTGAGAGGAAAACTCTACGAATGTATTTTCATACATCTACGCGCTCACCCCAACAGGCTGCTCGAGGCAGTACAGTTTCTGGAAGAAATGGTTCCCTTCTTTGCTGATGGCTGTAAGTGCGGTTTTCCTTCAACGTCAACCAGTGAGCTGACATATGAGTAGCTGAACCGTATATATACGAGCTTCCTTTTCAGTTCGAGCAAGAGAAAGCGCTTCGATCTCCGGCCGGATATGTTGGCCTGCAGAATCTGTCAAACACCTGCTATCTAAATTCACTTGTCACGCAATTGTACATGAACCCCAAATTTCGGAATTACTTGCTATCATTTGATGTGGACGAAACCGATGATTCTAAAGCACTCTTGCTTGAAACGCAGCGACTATTCGTCCACCTACAAGAGAGCATCAATCGGGCAGTGGAGCCGGCTGCATTTGTCGGCGCGATCAAGACATACGACCAAGGGCCAATTGACATCCACAGCCAGATGGATGTAGACGAGTTCTATAACCTTCTATTTGATAGGTGGGAAGCGCAGCTGCCGAATGGCATGGCGAGGAAGAAGTTTCGATCCATTTATGGAGGCCAACTCGTGCAACAAATCAAGTCGAAAGAGTGTGGCCACATATCGGAGAGACTGGAACCTTTTTCGGCAATCCAATGCGATATCAAGGGAAAATCGACACTCGACGACAGTCTACAAGCATATGTAGGCGGAGAGACAATGGACGGCGGTAAGACTTGACGGTGCATATACAATGGCAAGTACTGACAGAACATAGATAACAAGTACAAGTGTTCCTCGTGTGACCGACATGTCGATGCTGTGAAAAGGTAGGTTCTGCTGTTTAAGCTGGAAGGAAAGAAAAATGCTAACGGTCCCAGGGCTTGTCTGAAAGACATACCGGACAATGTCATTTTTCATCTGAAGCGGTTCGACTTCAATCTGCAGACGCTGCAACGGAGCAAGATTGACGATTATTTCGCGTTTCCTCAACAACTAGACCTGCAACCGTACACAATCGAACACCTCAGCGGATCAGCACCCGATGGCAAGCAAGACATGTTCGAACTGGTTGGCGTACTTGTCCATACAGGAACAGCCGAATCTGGCCACTACTACTCCTACGTGCGTGAGCGCCCGCTGAATCAAGACACGACGCCAAAGTGGGTAGAATTCAACGACGACAACGTGGGAGTTTGGAATCCTGCATCGATGGAAGCAGCAACCTTTGGCGGCCCAGAACGGCGCTCAATCTATGAAGAAAACAGCATAACCTTCAACAAGAGCTACAGTGCTTATATGCTATTTTATCAGCGAATTACGCCGCCGGGAGAAGCCGCCGAGACAGCACCTCCCTCGGAAGTTGGCCAGTGCTCGTACACAGCAATGGGCGAGGCCCTAAAAGAGCATATCCGGAGCGAAAACATTTTACTCCTGCGACGACATTGCCTATTCGATCCAAATCATGCCAAGTTTGTCCAAGCTTGTGTCTACGAGATCCTCAGACTCGGCTTGGAGCTGGAGGAACAGTTGCTGGACCTAAGCCAGCCATCCAAAGCCTGCCAGCTGGTCGTTGAAACTGCGCTGAGCTATTTGGACCAGATTTTCAGTCGCAACAAAAACTCTTCTTTTGCCGTCCACTTCTGCAACATGTTGGCTGAAATGGCCAGACAGCCAGGCTGCGCTTGGCATGTGCTCAGCTATTTCCTTGGTCGCCCTGTTGTCCTGCGCTCTCTCTTAATGCGAAACCCTGACCGAAATGTACGAGCCGCCGCCGGCCAGCTGTTTGTGATTTGCTTGGAGCAGCTGTCGAGGAGCTGTCCGCGTTTATACTACGGTCGGGCCAACACAGCGACGTTGACCAGTGACGATGAAGACGCAGACATGGCTGGTGACGAATCGGAAGATGAGAGTATCCTGTCGCAAGCAGTAAGGCTCCTCGATTACTTGTGGAAGTATTTTCAGCATCACATTAGAGCATGGGATGAATATTTTACGACGATTCGCCGGGTGGCTCAGCTCGGAAGAGAAGAGTGCGCGGCGATCTTGGCGTCTGGGTACTTGGAAAGATGCATGATGATTGTCAGTGCGAATCGCGCCATGGACCTGGAGCCAAACTATGTGAAGATGCTGCAGAATCTGTTCAGGAAGTTCAGCGGACAGCTACCGTCTTACATGGCAGTCCTGGCTGTCATCAACTATCTGATGGGCCAGCTAGAGCCAGAACTAAGTCTTGAGACGATTGTGGACGAGGCGGATGAACGATTGGGACATTCGGGCGAATACTTTGCCTGGACATCAGCTGAAGTCACCAGGCTATTGTACCCTCAGGACGAGGAGGACATGAGCATGTTTATGGCGCGCCTAGTGGAGATTAACCAAGCACCGGATATCACCAAGCAAATCCTGGAGCGGATAATGGTCGCAGGCGAGATACCGACGAGAAAGCTTTTGAAGCTGCTGGAGCAGATGATCCGAGGTGATGCAACGACGGACCCTCTGGATTCGTATATCCGGACCGCGTCAATCGTGGTCGATAGCTGCAGTGACGTGGGCGACGCTCAGCACCTGGTTGAACACATCTGCAAGCAGGCAGCTTGCTTCCAGGGTGGCGAAGGCGAGGCATTCCTGGTGCTAATACGGCGGGCGCTCGATAACAAGCGAGGAAGCGAGGCAGAGCGTGAGCACATACGACTGACAACGCTGCACACGATACCGAAATGGGTGTCGTATCTGCTCCAGTATCCAGACGCTCACGTACGAAATGGAACGGAGCAGGTGGTGGACATGGCTCTGAACCCACAGGTTGATGCGGGCCTGACGAGAGCCGAGGCTCGCGCATTATCGTCCGAGCTCGGGCTGGCCATTGGGATGCGCTGCCTGGAATTTGTGCAAGAAGCGCACATCAGGCGCAGAGCGTCGATCGATAGACAGCTTGCCGGGGCGCTGGTTCGGATCCTGTCCAACTGTAGCGTGACGGTGTCGGAAAGCGAAAGCTTGGCAGATGATGACAAGGAAAGCTTTAGCGCGCAACAGCAAGGTTCGTACATTGTTGTCGGGTTGCGTGATGCACAACTGACTGGTGACACAGAAACACTCGAGAGCATGACTGCCCTGGTGGTTGATGGAGCAGAAGAAGACGGATCGGGTAAGTCAAGCCGCTGAGAAGTGGGAGATGAAGATGTCTAACTTGAGTGTGCAGAATGGGGCGGATCCGCACTATCGTCCGAGGCTATGGACGAGGAGGCCGATACAGAGGCGGCGATGGCTATGCTAGGGAATAACGGGCTCCCATGAAGATTGACGGGTATAGCACATTGGAAAGCTGAGGCGAGCAGATGTTTTGTTTCATGCATGGAGTTGATCGGCCTACGACCCAAAGACAAGTAGATATATTTTTCTGACGAAGTAATGAATTATGCACCCACCAGATTGATTACGTTTGATGCAAGGCATGGCGCATGTGGAAGTTTGTTTTGTACAGGTCAACCCAATCTTTTGGAAGCAGGGTGGTGCTGCTGCAGGAACACAAGTCAGCCCTGCCCAGAGTACACCGACAAGACGCAGAGAGGGGCCGGGGGTGGGAGTGTGTATGCGCTGTCGGTGGTGATGGTGTCGTGGCTGATGCAGCCAGGGTCAAGATGCAAGATGTTGAATGTCTTTTTTTTTTTTTTTTTTTTTTTTTTTTTTTATAAATCTTTTTTCAGCTGAGCCCCCTGCTTGGAAAATCTATTTTTGAATAATGAAGAAAAGAGTAAAGAAATAGTGTGCGACTTGGGAAGCGGAAGGCAAAAAATAAGGTGGTGTGTGATGTGCTGGTGTGTGGCTGACGAGGGTTGTAATTGGCCGAAGGGGGCCCTGCATCGTGACAAGGTGGATGCGTGGAGAAGCTACAAAACGGGCGCTTAAAATCGTTTTGGGTTGCGATTTGGCCCTGCGTGGTGGGGAGTGTTGACGACTTGGCAAGACATTTTTGTCAAAACTTGGATAGAAAAAAAGTCTATTACATGTGAGCAACGTGCTGTACTTTTCTTCTTCCTCCAAGGAGGACAAAAAATTCCAAAACGTTTCCGTCGAGGACAAGACGTCGGGTCTGAGAATATTTTTTTTAACAGATTTGTAGATTGAGCGGGGGAAAGCCGTTGCTTCCAAAATTAGCACAGGCACCGCTTTTTTCTTATTCCGACTTTTACTACGCGCCCAGCCTTTGTGCCACAGGTGACGCGCCGGCGAAGGGCTTGTGTGTTCCCGCCTGTGTTGTGTCATGGCCATCAGGCCGGCCGGGCAGACTGACAGACTGCTCCTTGCGACGAAAGCCGATGAAACAAGCGTTGAAATCGCCGTCGTTTGAGTTTTTATTCATATTTTTAAAAAAAAAAAAAAAAAAAGTCTAATTCTGTCCTCGTGAGGTTGCCTAAAACCTTGGGGCTTTGACTTGTACGCGCCTTTTGCAGCAGCACAGACAACCCAACTCTGCTTCCCGACATGATGGCCCAGAAATAGAGTTTTGAATCTATGAAGCGTTCATTGTCAACCATCTGGTGCCTGAAGATTCGCATCCCCCGTCTCCCCTGCACGGCTGTGGCTTTTCCCTTGCCGGCGTTTCGTTTCACCCACCCACCTACTCACACACACATGTGTGGTGGCACCAACTTAGTACCTACTGTTAGTTACTGGGTAGCCAACGTTGGTTTTAGCCGCCGGACCCTGCCAAGGCCATCACATCACCCCCTCCCTCCCCTCCACGGCTTGTGTAAAAATAGCCTTCCAGCCTTGCTGCTGCATTGAAAATCCCCCCTCCCCCCCCCCTGCTTGCCTTGTGGTTTTCTATTTCTGTTTCCGTTTCAGATCTCGAGATGCAACGTGTGGAGAAGCTAAACAACAAGCGTGCATACGTGCCGCGCTTTGTTTTCGTTTCATGACTGGGGACCATCTGATGCCATCCTATATCTACTTCATCTGGCCCCAAACGTCTCGACACCGTCTTTTCCCTTTCCCTCCCCCGATCAACCGGTCCTGGGCCTTGGTTCCAAACACACATCCTTTGCTCTGCATATCATCTGTTTGCTTCTTTGCGTCGACTAGCATTTACTTGCATAGTACCTCGGTTTTCAACTAACACGCCTGGGTATACTGGACTGGTTGAACATACACACACACACACACACAACGTCACATTCCTTTCCACCATTACTTCTTGTACCTCACCTACTCATTTATCCATCTTTTCTTCTATCCTTCCCGAGACACTTTGATATACAACCCTTCCCGGTCCCTTTCTCAGCAAACATGTCTCTCAAGGACAAAATCTCCTCGCCCCTCGAGGCCGGCCCCTCCCTCCTCGACGCGCACCACATCCCGCCGCAGCTCGGCCCGGCTCTCGAGTACACCTCGGCCCGTCTCGCCCGCAAGTCCCTCCACCTCACCCTCGTCGTGGCTCGCCGAGACTACCAGCTCCCGCCCTCGCCGGTCCTCTGCTCCCCGTCTCTGGGCTCCTACTCCCCCGCCTCGCCGTCCTCGTCATCGATGAGCCGCTTCACCCGACATCTGCATCTCCCGCGCTGGGGCCGACACCAGACGATCCTCTCCCCGACCTCCGCCACGTCCTCCATGCCGACATCCCCCCGGTCAGCCATCTCCTCCCCGTCCTACACGCCCATGTCGCTCGAGTTTCCCCAATCACAGCAGCAGTGCGGCCCGCTCTCGCCGCGGTCGCCCATGTGGCCACTCACACCGATGACGCCGCTCTCGCCACCGCCCATGACACCGTCGACGGGGCTATCCTCCATCCCGACCGAAGGGTCCTCGTACGGCTTCCCCATGACGCCGCAGCACGGGGTCCGCCTCATCCACCACGGCAACCTCCCGCCAAAAGCCGAAAAGACGCTGCAGTCGGCCCTGGCCAAGGCCGGCCGCAAAGCCGGCGGCGCGGCAACGCACATTGCCCCGGCGCTCAGCGCATCCGCCTGCGGCTTCAACAAGGACCTGTTCAACAATTCCATTGCGCAAAACGACGTCTTGTTCTCGTCCGACGGCCTGTCCCTCATCTCGTTCGACCGCCTCTACAGCCTCAAGGCGGCCCTGTCGAGCTACTCCAAGACGGGCTCCCCGCTGCGGCTCGAAGACGCCGTCGACGAGCTGCGCCGCTACGTGCTGGCGTCGGGCGAAAAGGTCTCCAAGATGCATCTCCTGCGCTCCTACGACTGGCTCAACGTGTCGCACTCGGCGCTCGCGGACCTGGACCGCATGTACCGGCGGGCGTACGGCGGCGTCGAGATGCAGGGCGGCATAGACGGCATGTACTTTGCGCCGGTGCCCGAGGCGTCCTCGGTGTGTTCCAGCGACGACGATGACGAGAATGATGTCGGGGAGGAGCACGAATACCACGACCAGGACAGCGGCGTCTACGTCGAAGGGTTGCCAGACAGCCCGACCATTGACGTGGCCACGGTCGGCATGGCCGTCAGCAGCACCACGCCGGTGCCCGCGCAGCAGCCGAAGCGCTCTCCATCGCCCAAGATGCCCCTCTTGCGGGTGCAGACCAGCTTCGTCAAGACGCCTGCGCATCGACACGTCGAAGAGCAGCCGGACACCACCAGCGACGAACCAGGCGAGGAAGATGAAGGCGGAGGGAAGCCACCGGAAGCAGCAGCAGAAGACGATGTCGTGACGGCTCGCCCAGACGACGAAGCCGGCCAGGCAGCGGCCGCCAGGAACAAGCTGTGGCGGAGCACGCAGTCCACGTCGATCGCCCAGGTCCTCAGCCCGGGGCCCGACCCGCCACCACGAGACCAGGACGGCCCCATGACGCCCAACGGCTACGACGACATTTCGCCCATCACCCGCGGCGAATGGGGCTTCCTCCTCGTCGATCAGGGCTTCCAGAATGCCAGGACCGTGGCCGTGACGACGTGCTGAGAGCCGCAGCACCAAAGGACACGAGAAACATGAAAGTACATTAGCGTTAGCATATTTATATATCCCCATTTGCATAAATAAACAGTCATCGTCCTGTCTTGCTTGACGATAAAAAAATTCAAGGGTATCATTATGCGTGCGTGTGTATACATGTAAAAAGTATAGTAAATAGTCCTCTCACCAGCCATACCGACTCGACGCCTCCTTGCGGTTCGACCTCCCCTTGGCGAAGCTGTCTTCCAGCGCGTCCTTTTGGCCCTGCACGTTGCCGACCAGCTGCCGCAGGCTGTGCTTGCCGCCGCCCTGGATGGAGCGCACCGGGTTGTGCGTCTGCTGCTCGCCGCTCGCCCGCAGCGCCTCGTTGTGCCGGTACTCGCGGTCCATGTTGAAGTTGACGACGCGCTGCGCCGCGACGTGCGAGCGGTCGCTGGCCCCCGCCCGGCCAAAGAGCTCCCGGCGCGCCGCAGCTGACAGGTTCATGTCGTCGGCAATGTCGCCCACGGATTCGGCCACGGGCTCGGCGGCCGCTTGAGCGGCGTAGGCGGCGCTGTAGTCGTCCGAGTACCCTGTTTCGAAGAGGGGTTCGTAAGCGCCGGTTCCGCTGGACAGCGAAGGACCGAGAGCTGGTACTGTATCGTCGGTGGGAATGGAAAAGAGCGAGACTTTCTTCCTGGGCGGCTCTGGCGCTGGTGCGGCAGCAGCGGGCGGTGCTTCCGCAGGCTTGGGCCTGGGGGCTGCGGTCGACGTCTTCTTCTTGCCCTTGGCGACCGAAAGCGGCCGAAACATGAGCGGCTTGCCCGTGAGCTTGACCTCGGCCGCCGGCTTCTGGCCCTCTGGGATCGACGGCTCCGCGGCGGCGGCATTCCTTGGCGGCGGCAGGCTCAGCCCCGAGCTCTTTGGCCCCGCGAGCGCCTCTGCGTCACCATCGCCCGGCGTGATGGGGCTCTCTGCTATCGAGGGTGCGCCCGTGTCTCTGCTGAACCCTGGCGCGGCGCTCGTCCTCAGGCCGCCGAACCCAGGCTTCGCCTTCGCGCCGCCGGCCGTCGCCGCGTTCTTGGGCGCCGGCAGAAACGAGTTGAAGCCGGAGAATCGTCCGCTGCCTGCTGTGCGCGCTCGTTTCGCGGGGGGTTCGTCGCTCGGTGTCGATGAGGAAGCATCGGTCGCGGTGCCGGCGAGGTTGACAATGATTTTGCCCGATTTCGACTTGTCGACGACGGATGGGATTTTCTTGCTGGCGGCGCCGAATCTGGGCTTGGCAATTTGCTTGGTGGGCGCTGCTTCCGCCTCGGACCCAGATGATTCGGACTCGGAATAGTCGACGAGACCCATGGCTGTGCTGTTGTATGTGAGAGGATTTGAATGGTACAAGTTTGGCGATGGAGAGACGAGACTGTTTTTGCGCAGCGGTAACCTAGAATTTAGTGGGGTGGGTGGTGGCTGCGCAGCATGAGAGTCGGCATTGGAATAAGCATACATCACCAAGAGGACACGCGCAGCATTTCTTGGTGTCAATTATAAGACTACTAAACCTTTGCGCTTGCACACATGTATTTTCCAACTCTTCTCTACTCGGCGATCTCTTTATTCAGCTCATCTGCAATAAGCTTCACCCTATCGGCTATGATAATGTCTATGCCAGCATCGGCTTGAAGCTGCGAGGTGAGAAAAGTTAGTAATAGAAAATCCCACACGTGGTGTTTTCTTGTACTTGGAGAATGACTGACTCTTGCGATGTTTGGATCGTTATTAAGAAGCCCGTAGGAGGCACACAACAGACCAGCGTTCTGAACAAACTTGATGAACCTGGGGCAGTGCACAAATGTCTCGCAAGCCAAAACAATTCCGTCCAAGTTCCAGCGCCGAGCGAAGTGGACGGCCATCTGAAGACTGGCTGCACGAAGTTCTTTATCCGCCATGGGGACCTTGCCTGCATTCGTGATGAACATGGCAGGGTAGGTGCTTTGCTTGAGCGACAACAGAATGCATATTTCTGGCGTAAAAGATGACAATATAATCGGTCGTCGACCGGCCAGTCTCTCGAGCTTCTCAAGCGCGGTGTCGACAAATGTGTTGATGTCAATTGTGACTGGCGCCACGCCAGCCTCAATCGCCTCGTGTACTCGCGGGTACTCTGTTTTTTTCTGTCAGTGTACATGTACTACGTCGCCAACGGAGATCTATAAACGGAACCTCAACATACTCATTTCAATGTTGAAGCCCATGTCTTCAGGTAACTTCAAAAGCAGCTCGTCCAGCGTAGCCAACGTGTCTTGGATGCTATGCCCTCGGGTGTTCGGCTTGAAGCCCTTGTTCTGGAAGTCAACAGTGTAAAGTAATCTCTCTTTCAACTGCAAAGATCGTAGCATAGACTCCTCGCCGGTAGAGAATGTGCGTTGTCGCTGTCTTGGCTCAATTGCTCCTTTGGCGTCGCCGTTGAGAATGGTTGAAAGAGCTTCTTGTGGACCTTGCAAACTACTTGCATGTTTGTATTGCGCGATAGTGACATCGTGGATGGGCACATCTGTCCCAAGCTCACTGAGAGAAAAATCATGGAAAACCACCGCTTCAAGATCTCGGGTGAGCTGAAGATCTTAATTCGTGTTAGTGCTTTCAGCTCATCTCCGTGCTGTAGTCTCCGTACCAAACTTGCTCTGATTAGCACTCTGCAGCACTGACTTATTCTAGATGGCACCTACTTCGATAAAAGAAGCCCCGAGCTTGGCGGCGGATAGAAATGACTACGAGAATGAGCAATGAACTGTTGCGGAGTGAACGTCTTTCGTCTTCTTACCATCGCTGTGTTTTCTCCCAGCTGCAGACTAGACTGGGAAGCAGTATTTTGCCCCAAGCCTACCCGCGTGTTTGTTTTGCTGTCCAGTGACTATTCAGTCCCCCATTCAACGAACCTCAATGTCCAATGAGACGAGGTGGCGCATTGGATTGTCTTCGGTAGCTAGAAGAACAAGGTGACCGCAGTCCAGCAAAGGCATTCGCCACCACGTAGCTCAGAAGCACGGTCCCAGCTGCCTCCAATGCGTCCTTCTTCATCATGAAGATTGTGGTCTCACGGAGCATGCTCTCGCGTTTCGAGCCAAATTTATCTCCATGCTGCCCCAAGACTACCGTCCCACCACTCAGGAGCGATCGGCTCTTGGGAGAATTCCAATGGTATAATCGCACAATGATTTGTGGGGGTACGTCTTCGTTCACCACGAAAACGAATGGCTCATTTTCCTGCAATTGGCTTTTATTTTTTCTCATTTGTGTTTTTAATTTCTCTGTGCAATGATTCTATTTCTTGAGGAATTCACTACGACTAAGCGGCCGCCCCCAGCACACGCCAGGACTAGGTACGATTTAGCGTCCGCCAAGCAAGTAACGTTATGTAGTTATGGGCAGGTATAAGTCTAACGAAGATGAAAAAAGTCCTGTAAAAGCCAAAAAGATTCATCACACATTATTACGCTACGCGCCAGTGGGAATATAATTCTCCATATTGGACCCCGGCACCGTCATTGTAGATTACCAAAGTGAACATCTGTGGTCAATCTTGCTGCCTCAGATCGGTAAGGGCATCAATGAAACATTCTTCGGAGTCTGCATCACTCCTGTGCTCATCGTTTACTTCATCGCTACTTAATATTGTCTCCCAAGTGGCTACACGAGAGAAAGAATGGCAGAGGTTCCCAGCCTCCAGGGAATCTTCAACGTTCAGGAAAGACGGCGGTGGTCCCTGGAAAAGTTGGAGCAGCTCATCAAAAACAAATGCTAGCTTATTTGTGGCGTCCTCTCGCGTGCGCAGAACCTGAGTTAAATCGCCCAGTGCATATTTCTTGTCATATTTGAGCCGAGAATGGTCGGTATTTGCCAAGATGCCCATCGTCTCGATATCTGCATAGAGAGCGGTGATTTTGAGAATATGTGGTCCTTTTAATCGCGGACAAATCGAATACTCGTGCCATCTTTCTAGGAAAAGCCTTAGCACATTGTGGCTATTGTGCGTAATGGCCGTTGTCAAGGGCGTGTCTCCTGTCTTGGACGCAAGGTTGATCACTGCGCCGTTTTCGAGCAGTAGAATCGCAAGACTAGCATCATCCTTTTGGGCGGCATGGAACAATGCCGTCTTTCCATCTACCCCACATTGGTCGACGTCAGCTTCAAAGTCAAGTAAGATTTTGACTAGAACGGGGTCTTTGGAATTCCGGGCGGCAACGTTCAATGGACCACCTTTTATGATCCCACGAGGCAGTGGTAGATCCGGACGTGCCCCCGCATCAAGAAGTAGCTTAACGCATGCAGTATGGCCCTGAGCAGCTGCATTGGACAGCGGGCCAGATATTTGCACATCAATGATGTTTGGGTCGGCGCAATATCGTAGTAGCGTGACAATGGCGTGGCGGTCATTCCGAGCGGCGGCCCAGGCCATGGCTGTCCGGCCCATAGAGTCTTGGGCGTTGATTTCGTGAGCATTTATGAGTAGCTCCTCTTCTAAGTCGCGAGTTGAGAGACCAAGAACAATGCGATGAGTTTGCGTAAAGCTGGAGTCGTCGATGAAATCGTCGAGATACTCGCTTCCTTTCGTAATCGCACGCAATGCTTCAACTGCTTGGTCGGGCAGGTTTCCCTCCAACAGAAAATGGCATGCCTTGATACGGGGGCTATTATCAAAAGTCCCGATAGGCCTGTAGTCAACATCTGCACCGGCTTGTAACAAAAATCTGCAGGTCTCATACTGCTTGCTATACAGAGCCCACCGAAGAAGAGAATAGCCGCGTGTTGTACTAATATCTCGAGCGGAAGCGAGCCCCGAGTTGAACAAGTGTTGTAAGCCAGTTATGTTTCCACTTATTGCGAAGTTGATGCACTGCGCATCATCTGCTATTATGCGGAGCATGTCCAGTTGGATTGAAGGGCCGTTTACGTGGTGATATGACAGCTCCATTCGCACCACATTGGACCAGAATGACGTCGGAAACCAGTACTCAAGACTCATGTGACTTGATTTTGAACCGCGACACTCGGGACTATCACATCTTGGTTTTATGACAGGTAGCCCGCTGTAGCTAACGAAAAGGCGGCCGAGGAGATTGTTCATGAAAGCCGGCGACGAGGAGCTTCGGCGTGAATGGCAGGCGCAACGACAGGCCTTACGGCAAGAGATCGCAGACGGTGTGACGCGAATGCCAATACTGGTCTTTTCTCCTGAGTGAAAACTGCTGTATGGCTGCCCAGACGATTCTGTTGCTTTGCGAAGAGGACTCATGCCATATGCTGACTGCACCTGGACGAATTGGTTCATTCTGATCAATTCAGATTGATTCTGTAGCATTTGCTCAACCTGTGCAATACGCTCGTCTACGCCTGCCAGTGCCATGAGAACCTTGTCATTCATAACGACTTGTCCTTGAGAGGCCTGATCGGTAACACTGGATATGTCTTGAATATCGAGCCAAATTTTGAGCATATCATCTCTGCTGACAGTCAGTTGAGGGAAGCTGTCAGAAAGTACAGTTGCAAGAACTCACGAGTTGCTCGCACCGAGCATAATATTGAGACTGCTTTTGACGCTTCGAATGTCATCCTGTAGTTCTTTGAGGCGCGCTTGCTCATTTCGCCATGCTTTCACAATGTTCATCGGCATTCTTGAAATTTGCCGAACCCGAATGAGCTTGTGTATAATGCTCTCCAGCTCAGTGAGGTTGACTCTGGCTTGCTTCAGCAAGTGCGGCATGGCAGAATACTTACTCTCTGGTAACTGACGACGGGTCTCTAGCAAACCCGCAAGTTGCAATAGTACCAGCTCAAAATCGGCAACCTCATTGCTAACTGCATGAATGCGACCAGGCAAAGTCTTGCATAGCGATCGCAACGACGAGATGGCCGTACACACGCGCGTAGCAAACGCTACGAGCCCGACGGCGCTTGTGGTCAAAGAGACTCGGTCCATGACGGACCAGTGTGTTGCGTAAGGCAAAAAGCTGAAGCAACAGCGTGGCATGTGCTAAAACGAGATTAGTATGAGAAGGGACGGCCCGCTTGGCCGGGGCATCGCACTGTAGCCGTCAGACAATCCTTCCAGAAATCCTCACCAATCATGAGGCGAGTCGACCGTTCACCTGCGCTCGTACTTGGACACAGCACCTTGCTCTTAAGTGAGCCGCTTTAAAACTGGACTGAACAGGGCATGGTTTGTATCAACAGTTTGTGCTTGGTCTTTAAAGAGATGAGATGGCGCTGCGAACGGGAATTGCTCCTCTGTGCTTGTGTTGGTGTTTGTCACTCGTTTGGTGCCCAGGATGGCTGGCAGGGGCAAGTTGTAGGGCACTGGAGCACTAACGAGCGCGTCACGGGGCCTTCCCTGGTGCCGCGCCAGCGGCTCATTTCAGCACGCCTAGAAACCCCGACGAGTCCTCAGGTATACGAAATAGCTGGTGACTACAGCCCTCAGGTCGGTCTCGTATAATCAAAATTCTATCCTTGTTGCAAGTACACGGCCGCTTACGTATGTCATTTTGCGCCACAATACGCCGATGTTATCTAGACTTACACCATTGGCCAGATGTGGCATGGCCCGTCTAGTTGTCGATATTCAGAAAGATTTTAGACAACGATGTCACAGTATATTTTATTTTTATAAACTTCTATGGAGGATCAACTATGGTACTCTATCCCTTTCCAAACGTCACTCCTTGACAAAGTTGGCCACTAAGCTGACCACTCTCTCGCTCGCCTCGAAGAGATGCCAGTGGCCCACCTTGTCCAGCGTCTTTACCTTGCTTCTGCTAATCTGACTGGAATACCCATCGCATAATGCAGGTGGAGAAACCGTATCCTCACTTCCTGTAATTATAAAAGTCGGGGCTTTGATCTGAGCAAAATCCATGCCTGGCGCTGATGCTAACGCACCGCACGCTTTGGCGTAGCCCTCAGCGTCTTGACCCAAGAGCGAGATACGAACGGCTGCTACGGCTGTAGGGTTGGATAACTTGGTCTCGTCCGACAGGGCCGTCTGCAGAATCGTGTTGGACACATCAAACATGCCCTTGTCTCGAACCGCCTTTACCCTGGCTATCGTGCCCGTCACGCCAGCCTCTGGGAGGGGAGACGGGGGAGGTCCCATCAGGACGAGCTTCTTGACCAGGTTCGGCCGGTCGAGGGCAAGCTTGACCGCTACCAGACAGCCCAGCGAGTGAGCCACAACTGTCACTTCTTCGGCGCCGGCGGCGTCGAGGACATTGGCTACGTCCTTGGCAAAGGACGCAATCGAGAGCGTGCTCGATGCCGACGTTGGCGATAGGCCGTGACCCTCAAGATCCATCAAGTGCAAGTTGGCATGTTCTTGCAGGGGCGCCGTCAATGCTGCAAAGTAGCTGCTACTACTCCCCAGGCCATGGATAAAAGCGATGTTCTCGCCCGAGTCCCTCTTGGCCTCGAGCTTCTGGTAAAAGAGATGCTTGGCACCAATGCTTGTCAATATTGACGGAGGTGCCCTGACGTTGGACTGCGGAATATGTGACTCGGAAGAGACACTCTCCAACGTAGAGTTCACAGAATTAGGAGAGGCAATGCGGTTCGTGAGCGTGCCGAGGCCCGTGACGCTCACGCTGATTTCGTCGCCTTGGTGGAGAAACTTCATAGGCCGGAAGCCGAAGCCAACGCCAGCAGGTGTTCCAGTGGCCAAGACGTCACCCGGTCGCAGCGTCTGGCCTGCAGACATGGTTTGGATCAAGTACGGTATGCTGAAGATGAGCTGATCCGTATTGGCAGTTTGGCGCTTCTCCCCGTTGACAGTCGTCTCAATCTCCAGGACGGACGGGAGGTCCTCCTTCGCAACCGCCACAGGTCCCATTGGGCAGAATGTATCCGGGCTCTTGCCGATGTAGAACTGCTTATGGTCTCTCTGGCGCTCTCGGGCCGTCATGTCGTTGATGATGGTGTAGCCCCAGACATGGTTCATGGCGTCGGCCTCGGAGATTCGGAAGCCAGCCCTGCCAATAATGACACCTATCTCACCCTCATAGTCGACAGACTCTGTGAAGCCAGGGTGAGGAAAGATGTCGTCGCCGTGGGCAATAATAGAAGTGGCTCTTTTGGTAAAAATGACGGGATGCGTGGGTATATCGGCCTTGTCTGACGCATCATACCTGTGGCAGTCAGCATGGCATACACCACCCGCGCATCGTTCGCCGTGCTATTTTATTCGGCATGTCTTACCCCGAGGCGTTGAATTCTTTCGCGTGCTCAGCATAGTTCTTGCCAACAGCCAGTACATCCCGGCCAGAAACCGGAGCGAGCAGCTTGACACTCGAAAGCGGCAGCACCTCGCCAGTTTTCGCGATACCGTCTTGTCCCATATCAATGACTTCGTACAAGGACGAAAGTGGCGTCCCAGACTTGTATGAGAGCACTGCGATTTCTTTCCGGTCTAGGTCTAGATGTCCTATCCTTGGGCTTACCCCACCAGGAAGCTCAAAGGCGACATAGTTGATTTTAGACGCCGTCTTTCCGTTGCTCAGTCCCATACTTGCAATTGTCGTGGAGAAATGGTCTGGAAAAGAGGAGAAGTAGTGCAATGCGCAATCCGGCCAAGAAAAGGAGTAAGAATTGGATGAATCAAGCGTGGCCCGCAGGAGACTTAAATGTGTCTTTGTCAAAAACGATTCCGAAGTTGCCGGGCTATGCCATACGCAGCAGCAGCATCTCTGGCAGAACAAGAGACGGAAATGGGCGAAACCGGCGGTTCTGAATCGCTCCAACAATATTGTATTAGTGTTTGATGCGTAGGTGAGAAGTATCGGCCACACCCTCACAGTGGTCCAGTGCCGTAGTGTGGTCGGCGGGCCTGGTCCGCTCCGCGTTTCTCCGCTCTCGACCGCGATCATCCGCGCATCTCTGCCCTCCGCGGCATCTGTGAACCAGCGCCAACCGTTGCATCGACCAGGCAGCGAAATGCTCAATAGCGTATCCTCTAGATACCTGCTAGAATTTGAAGCTGTCAAAATACTGTGGATAATAACATCGCGCTCTGTGTGAGTGTGCACTTTTGCTGCTCCGTATGAGCCAAAGCCGTTGCAAGCAGCGTCCGGCATCCGGTCACACAGTGCTCAAGTACAGTAGTTTCATGTACCACCCCGGTGACAGTGAAAAGAGCCATTTGTACGGAAAACGCCAACTGTCGATGAGCGGGTGTTCCACGCCAGGATGGTAGTAGTCTTAACCCATGCCGGCTCATCTTCAAGCCATTGCCATGGCGCTAGTAGCGTGACCTGCCATTTGAAAGACATGGACCAACAAGTCTAATAAGGTATGGGCTTCGTTGCATAGCCAACAACGGGTGAACGGCGAGGCAGCAAGCTCAGTAATATAGATATACTTGGTTTCCGGCCGTGCGGCTCTCCCTAACGCGCACCTCTACACGCCAATACACTGCCCCGAAATTCTACGATTGAGACCAGAAACCTGTGAAACTAAAACTAAAAAGCCAAGTCACCATGTCAGGAAGCAGCTCCAACGCAGTTCACTACGCCGAAAAGCATGTGCAGAAAAACCTGGAGCTCGCTCGGGAGACCACCGCCGGTGGTCATCCCAACGACAGGACCCAACCCGCGCTTCCTACGGTCCATAGGAAGTTTTCCAACCCTGCGCCACTTGGTTTATTATCATTCGATACAGACATATATTCCTCATCTCCATATTCGGTGTTCACGCGCGGGACCTACACGCCCAACATTTTGATCTCCGTCCCCATGTTTCTTCGGCGGGGTGTGCCAGTTCATCTCCGGCATCATGGAGTTTGTTGCGGGTAATACAGTAAGCAATTTTTTCTACAAGAAGAGACGCCTTTGTTATTCCATGTTCCCCGAGACTTAATCAGCTGATGATTTCACACCGCAGTTCGGTGCCGCCGTGTTTCCCTCATACGGCGCCTTCAATCTTTCGTACGCCATGATCTACATCCCTGGAACTGGAATCCCTACTAGCTACACGGACAAGGAGACGGGAGAGCTCAACGGCCAATTCACGCAGGCGCTTGCCATGTACGTCTGGGCGTGGTTCATTCTCACCATCATCTTCACAGTGTCTGCCATGCGCTCGTCGTGGATTCTGTCCAAGAGCATTCCAAGTTCAACATTATTATGATCAATGGAAGAGTGCACAAGGCAGGCCGCAAAGAGTATACTGGGCCACGCGAGCAGTTGGATCACCATGCTATAGTTGAGGACAGTGACTTCCCTCAAGTTGAGAAGAATATGCAGAAAACCTATTAGTACGGCGTGGGGTCCATGAACACGAAGCCGGCTTACGCTTGGTTAGAAAGCGAGGCAATAGCGCCGTCGCCGACCCCGGATTTTGCGATAATTTAAGAAGCATTTGGTCTTTTGTCTTGCTGACTGACAAGGATCCGTGGCTTCATTGTAGTCAAGGACACCTAACCTGTAGTTGCTTGAATGACTTCGCAAGACAAGTATTCTTTTACGGAAAGGCATATTCGATGCTCCGCGAATGGCTGTTGAGACTCGAGAGCAGCCTCTACGTATCAATAATATAACAGAAGTATAGTAATGGTGTTTGGCGGTCCAAGTTCAGTGACAAGTAGCTAGCTGCTAGATTGGCTCCACGTGGGACGCGCCGAGCTAGTCGTTATCTCGATGTGGGGGAGTTCGTGCACCCCCGATTTCCTCTTTCCATTTCCATTATCGCCCTATGGCACAAGGGTGCCTGTGAATCTTGTCGCACAATGCGCATCTCTACAATTTATCCATACATCATACAAGCCTGCGCAATTTCGACTTGCCCGCCATCATGTCTGTCATTCAAGTCGAAGAGTAAGTGTTGCGTCGCACAGCCCAGTACATCTCTACGCCAGCTAACGAATCGCCAGTCTCGTCTCCTACCAGCTGCGTACAAGCTATCTCAACGACATTGCCGACGGCGTCGGCGAGCGACTTCTCACCGTAAACGAGAGCTTCATCAACACCGCTCCCTTCAAAGCTGCAGGATGGCGCCCGACGTCGAGCCACAACCGGACGCATTCCCCTCCGATTCCCACAGCGATTGCGTCAGAATACTTTCAGGCCCCGCGCCAGCTCGGAATATCGCTCGAGGATGGAGAGGATGACGGAGGTATGCTGACACACGGGGGCGCCGACACCATGGGACCCGGCATCGCAACTAAGAGGCGCAGGCGCCGCGAGCAGATGGAAGAGGACGACAGCAGTGACCTTACCGACGAGAGCGAGGAGGAGCAGGAGCAACGCGACGCGCAGCGAATAAAGTTCGCCAAGATGCCCGTCCGCAACCGCGCGGGATCGTCGCCGCTGCAGAACACAGCCCTCAAGCAGCCATTTGGCAGCACGTCGCCGAGAGCGGTGCGCCGCGGCTCGCAGTCGGCGCTGGAGACGGTCAAGGAGCGCCCGCGAAGAGATACCGTCACTAGCAGCGAGATCTCCTCCGAGAGCGAGTTTGACGTCCCGCTTGCGCAGCGCCACAGGGAGGCGGCACGGGCGGCGGCGCGCACGCTGAAGCTGCAGGAGAAGATCAACGAGGAACCCACACCAGGCATCAAACGCGCCGACACAACATTACTACCAGAGGAGGAGGAAGACTCAGACGAGGCGTCTGATATATTTGAGGACTACGTCGAAAGTATCGACTCGGCGTCCATTCTAAACGCCGTCGAAACCGGCACACCAACACACCCAGTCGTCGGCACCCCTCCGCGCAACTACCGCAGGCAGTCGACAGTGCGAAAATCACAGCTCCCAGCTGAGCCTACAAAGCTGTCAGCCCTGCCGCCGCCTCGGCCTCTCAGCACCATTCGACCACTGAGCATTATACAGCCCTCGAGTTTGCTTACCCAAGCTTTAAAAGCCAAAGAGCTCAAGCCATCGACACCGTTTCAGAAGTTTGCACACTACAGCGGCCGGGGAACGCCAGGTTCCATCGCCGTCCGAATATACCCAGCATATGCCAAGACAGCAAGCAAGCCGTTTGAGGTGCCTATCCGGCCACGTGTGAGCGATGGGCAGGGCGCTGAACGAGCTGTGACCGTTGCAGACCTCATCGGCCTGAGTCTATATCGATACAATGAGGAGAAGAGAGAACCCCGTTTACCAGGTGACAAACTGAATATAAATTGGTGGACATTACGAATGGTGGAAGAAGGCGGCGAAGTCGACGACGATTTCCCGCCGTTTGAGAGAACAAAGCCTCTCGTCTCGTTTACTACTGTTCACAACGCAGGTATGAGGGGCGGAGGCCGTATGCGCTCCAACTCGAGAGCCTTTGACGACTTTGCGTTGGTGCTCGCGGACGAGGCCGAGTACCAGACGAACAAGAAGCTTACCCCACAAGACGACGAGGTAGCGGCACCACAGTCCGCCCCGGCCAACGATGCAGAGGATGCTCGAAAAGAATTGTTACAGCCTGGCGTCGTCGCAATGCAGACAGGACCCAGCCGGCCTCGGCAGAATCCTATTGTGACGACTACGTATCGTCCCAATACGCCACTGGCTGACGCGCCGCAGACGCCGAATATCATGCCAAACACCAACAGAGGCCAGCAGAAACTACTGCGTGTGCACATTATGTCGTCTGACATTGTCCCTGGGCAAATGGTTACGGTCGACGTGACGACGGATACATATCTGGAAGAGGTGCTCGAGTTGGTGTGCCGGAAGAGGCAGCTTGACAAGGCCAACCATGTGCTCAAGCTGCCAGGCTCCGGGGCCGTGGTTATGATTGATCGGCCGGTTTCGTCGATTGGCAACGTCTCGGACCTGGAGCTGTACCGCCGCCGCTTTGCCACCGACGGCCCGCTGACAATGGCAGGCTCGCCGAGCAACGCGTCGTCCCCTAGACCCGGGGCGGCGACGTCGCTCCCCGAGAGCCACATGCTGCGCCGGGCCAACAAGCAGCGCGGGGCGGGACCCATCATGGGGGTGCACCCGCTGGCGCGCGAGGCGCTCAAGCAGGACGAGCTGAGCAACGAGGGATACAAGATGTACACGGTGTGGCGCAAGCAGCCGATGCGACTGGTGCTGAGCGAGCGGCTGCTTCGGATTGACGGCGAGTACATTCACATTGTGCCTGCGTCGGCGGGCAGGGCGCTGCAGGACAGCACGAGCAAGACGACGACTGTGCACTTTAGCAACGTGATTGGGTGCAAGGTGCCTCGAAAGCACCCGACCAATGTCAAGGTATGGTTTCCCTTTCCCTCTCCACGTGCTGCTTTCTTTCTTTCAAGGTACAGGTACTGACGTCACTGCTACACAGCTGGTGGTGTATAAAGCAGCCGAGACGAAGCGCTATGACTTTGAGGCGCGCAACGCCGACGAGGCTGCGGAAATCGTCAGCGAGCTGAAAAAGGGCATTGCTCCGTACAACCGAGACGTTTGAGCCGAGTATGGCAGGTGAAATGAAACTAGTGCTGAAAAAAAAAAAGGTCTTTGGATCAGGAAGCAGTTTTCGGTGATGTGGACCGGATTTGCAGTGGCTCGAAACTAGTCGTCCTCTTTTTTCTTTGTTGCTGCAGAAAGTTGCCAAGCCTGATTTGGAAAGTGACAACGAGTTGTAGAACAAAGAAAGAGAGAGAGAGAGAGAGAGAGAGAGATAATCAACTCTATGACAGTGTGGCTGATGATGCGAAACGACTTGTTGAGCCGCTGGGTTCCCTTTTCGGATCCATCCCCGTTCCAGCCTTGATGTGGTGTGCCAAGTGCTACCTAGCGTCAGACCCAGTAGAGCCAGCCATACACCGAAGGAAAAAGAGCATGCTTGCTACTTGCTGGTATTAGCTTTGCCAATAGGTTATTAGGTACCCCTGGCGCGCCCTGCGACCTGCTCGTCGTGATGGAGCTTGGTGTGCTGGGGTGGTGAGAGGCCAAGGCGGAGAGGCGCTACCCTAGCTGCTTAGTGGAAGCTTAGCTGAGTGTGATGCTGGAAAGCTTGGTATTATGGCGCACCTATGGCATCATGTCGTTGCTGCAGACTAACCGGCCACACTGGCACCACTGGCCGCCTCTCTCCAGCCGACCAGCCCAGCTTGCTTGCCAGGATCCCCGGGCCCCACTCGGGCGAGATCCATGCTGCATGTTGCATATGGGGCTCCATCATCGCATAATACAGCTCTGTCATTATGACATATGTTTTGATGCCGCCTGTTTTATTGCCGTTTTATCGAGCGTTGAACTGGTGAAGACTGTCCTGTCGGGTGCCGAGGCAACTGGGATTGGTGTCTCTTCTCTTTGGTGCCTTGACAGGAGCCGCCTTCTGCCCTCGACCTGACTAGCAACGGAACTCGCTGCCAAGCTTGTCCAAAGGGAACCGGTTCGAAGTCGTCCCCCCCCCCCCCTCCCCCAGACCAGACTGCAACGTTGGCTGCTGCCCCCCTACCGCCCCAGCTGTCGCGTGTGCGGCCAGCTGTGGCTCAGCAGCACACCACCACAGTTGAGGTGAGCAGAACCAGCCACGCCAGCCAGCCAGCCAGCCAGCATTTTGCGAGTAAAAATAGACGTGCTTACGTTGATCTTGCCTCTCGCCGGGTCCAACTTTTTCGTCTCGCATGGCTACTGGTACGGCTGCGCCTTTGCCATCTCATCGCACGTAATCCCCCGAGATCTATCCAGGCAGTGCAAGGCAGTCGTCGTTTTTCATCTTGTGCAAATTCTATTCTGGGCCTTCATTTCGTTGATTACCAGTAGAGTGTTTTTCTCAAATTATAGATGTCAGACATTCTTATTTTTTGTCAGTATATCCGTACCTAATTTAGGGACAAGTCCTCCGGGCGGGTTATTAGCGGCGCCACGCTGGCCATGTCGCACCCTCCCCCCTTGCACCTGTTGCACACCACCTTGAGACGGGTTTAATGAATACGCTACAGTGCATCGATCCTGCATAATTGAGAACTCTCCCCCTCAAGAAACACGGGAATAGTTCCAACTACCTAATGGAATCGCAGCCTCAATTAACAGAGAAAACTCGGAATACGGGCGAGTGGAGGTACCGTGGGCGGCCGCGCTGGTTGACAAAAGTGATGACGCCACATGTGGCGGTGCCTTGTTTCTTCTAGTGTCTGCCAACTGCCCATTGTGTCAAACGGCCTGCCAAGGCACCAGTGGGCCGCCCCGGAGCCCATTGTCGCAGACGAATCTCGATCCCACACGACGGAAACCGTGAGCGAGCTTTCACAAAACATGAGCTTTGCTGCGTGTGCCATGGCGGCTTTCCCAGACGGTATTTCCCTCGATTGTAGTCTATCGGGTACTCTTTTTCCCCATTGCGCTGTCTGTACCTGGAATTGATCGTCGGGCGTTGGATAAAATGATGCAATCAACAAGACAAGGGAAAAGAACCACGAATATCGCTGATGTCACTCTCTGCCTATGTCCAGTCCACGCCCCACTGCGCCACAGTAACAAGCCTCCTCCTCAAACCGCCCATCGTCTGTCCCACCCCGGGTTGAGTGCATGTACTGGTGCTTTTCGGTGCTGACAACCAAGGCACAGAGCGGCAACGTGCCTCCGGTGGGTGTGACTGCAGCGAGCAAGGCAGAAATCAAGGTTTGCAACTGGCAGGTAGCCGTTGCAGGCTTGTGGCTTGCCAATTGTATGGTTCTGCACACTCCCACACCACTCCCACAGCAGGCCAGGCCCCCAGCAACAGCTTTTGCTAACGCACCCCACAAGCCCGCAGAAGCAAGCAAGGCAGAAGAGGAGCTGGGCAACGCCGTGATGATCAGACGCACGCCCGAGTTCTGGACCACCAGGGTGTGAGCAGCCTGCTTCCCGCACAAGGAAGAACAGGGACTTTGTAAGACGCCCAGCATATAAACCCGAGCTCCTCCCTCCTCAAGCACTTCTCTTTCCCTTTTCTCCATCCAACAAACATCGTCTTATACCCATCCACACCAAACATCTCCATTATACCCAACATCAAGCTTTCCGCTTAATCCAATCCACAACACCATCAACATGAAGTTCTCCAACGTTGCCCTCCTCGCCATCGCCGCCGTCGTCAAGGTTCGTCTCCCCTTTACCTCCCAATCCAATGCCCACCAGGAAGCCTCCAAGTCACTAACACTCCATCATTCAGGCTGACATCGGCTCCGACATTGGCGCTGTCGTCTCTGACGCCTCTTCTGCCCTTGGCACTGCCGCCTCGGACATCACCAGCGTTGCCACCAACATCGGCTCCAGCATCGCCGGCGGCTCCTCCTCCTCTTCCTCCGCCAGCAGCACTGGCTCCTCCTCCAGCAGCTCTGCCGCCAGCTCTTCTAGCAGCGCCGCCGACTCCACCGCCACCTCCGCCTCCTCGGCCGCCAAGTCGCTCTCCTCCGTGGCCAGCACCCTCGTCTCCTCGGCCTCGTCCGCCTCCGGCTCCGATGCCACCAGCCTCTCCTCGGCTGCCAGCTCCGCCTCCTCGGCCGCTTCCTCTGCTTCCTCGAACGCTGCTCCCGCTCCCACCGCCATGGTCGCCATGGGCGCTCTCTTCGGTGGCGCCGCCGTCATGGCCAACCTGTAAATTGTCTCCTGTTTTGCTTTGATCAGGAACTATGAGTGTTGAAGAGGCAATTTGCTCGTTTTTATAATATATAATATGGCAGAAAAGTTGGGGACCATGCATCGCTGGTCTGCAGAGGGGGACGCTTGTTCCATCCTCGGTATGGACAGTCAGCTCTGTCCATGCTGTATCTATGAGTGTAACTATATCACAAGACATTGTGTGTCGGGCAGTTGCATAACAACTTGCCATTAATAACAATTTTTACATGAAATTTCAAACTGCTCAATGTTGTCAAACCGTAATACTGTTGTTCGTACTGATAACCTTCGTAAAGCCAATTCCTTTCGGCATCTTGGGTGTTGTGATTTGGCTTTTTTTAAATGTGAGAATGTGTAAGAATGTCAAGTATTGCCATTGGTAAAATGTCAAGCTTCAATCTTTAGGGTATCGCATGTCTACTCCGTCTTTCGCATATCCGCCCACAGTCTATCGATGATTTGAAAAATCGCCGTGACATCCTTCATCACCTTGCCGTCCACCGTGCCGCCCAGGCGCTGCTGCATCTTATCGGGGTGCCACCGCACGCGCTCGTCCTTGAGCTTGGCCACAAACGCCGCCTCGCCAATCTCCTCGGCCGCGAGCCCGTTCACGAAAAACGCCCTGACCTCCTTCTCGTCCACCGCCTCCTCGGCGCCGTCCTCGACGATGCCCCAGCCCTCGCCGCGCTTGGCGACGCCGTCTCGCCACGGCCAGGCCATGGTCCGCGCCGCGCCGTCCCAGTGCTCCCACGCTGTAGCGTAGTCGTCCCAGCGCTGCGCCCAGCGCTTCTTCTCGCGCCGCGCCTCGCCGCGGCGCAGGCTGCGCTCCATCTCCACGTGCAGCTTCTGGTTGAGGCGGGCCTGTTCCTCCATCTTCTTCCGCCGCTCTTCGGTGCGTGCGCGCTCCTCGACCAGACCGTCGTGGGTTCTTTCCCACATCTTCATTCGCACGTGCATTGCGTATTCCTCATCCGTCATGCGCTCCAGCTCGCCCTGCGGGCCGACCTTGTCCTGATCGTAGATGTGGACGGGCTGCCCGTAGACGCCCTCCCAGTACGCTGCGCCCTCATCGTCGGCCATGGCGTCGAACAGTGACTCGCGAAAGGCCGCCTCTGGATCAAGCGGCTCCGGCTCGTGAGGATTCGGTGGTGTAGGTGAGCGGCTGCGGTGTCGACGTCGATGGCGATGGCGGCGTCGACGAGAGGAGGACTCCTTCTCGTCATTATGATTGTCGAGAGATTCATGAGATCGGGTGCGTCGTCGCCGTGAGGATTCTTCTCCGTCATGGTCGTCACGGCGTTCTTGTGAGCGATGCCGCCGGCTACCGCGGTCGCTGTGATGGCTACGGCCGGACCTTTCGCCTTTGAGCCTTAGCCGGCTGCGTCGTGGCCGCGTCGTGTCGCCAGCGCCGAGGTTCTTTGCATCGTCATCTGCGACTCGCTTCTCTCGGTGTGAGCGTGGTGGCGGGGTTGCGGATCGTGAAGCGCGCTCTGTAGGTCGTCGCCGGGGTGGTGGCCGCGATGGTTCCTCTGGGTTGATGGAAGAAAGAATGTGACGTCTCTTGGGAGACGTTCTGCCGTCGTTCATGGCGGCGCTGCCATTGCGACGCAAGGTAGATGAAGTGATGCAGGAGATAAAAGTCCCCAAGCCCGCCCGCCAATTATTTTCTAAATGGCACAGCCCACTTTTCAAGGCACCGCGAACAGAACACACACGACGGGCAGTGCCTGTATGTTGACCCTATTTTCCTTCCCTGAAAATAGAATTGAAAACTACAAAGACTTGCCTCATTCATTTTCAGCTGCCTCAGGGATCACCGGCAAGTCAACACCTGGTGGCCATGCTTTGAAATGGTAATGTTAGCGAAAGTGCGGATAGAAAGTGACCTTCGTTTTAGTGTAGCTCGAAGCAAGAGTGCTGATCCGCCTGTGCTGGAAACTCATCACTTGTCAAGACGACAGCGCGGAGTATGAAGATGAGAGAAAGACCTTGTTAAGATACCAGGATCACAATTCTGCAGTTCACAGACGAAACAGCTGCGCATCGTAAATTCGTAACGCGTATTCAAGTTTCTACACCACTAACACTAATAAGTACCACCACCACGTTGCGAGCGCCCAGCCACCAGCCTAGGAGGGGCTGCGCTCAAGCGCAACGTGCGACGGCCTTTTGTCCACCTTTCTGGACAACGAGGCGCATTTGGGGGGTTCGTCGACCAAAAAAGTCTTTGTTTCATCACGACACCTGCACAACGTCACAGCGCAAGAAACGAATCTGAATTGCGCAAACACCCTACTATGAAAAGGCAGCTCTGCAGCCAGAGACGAAAACCATAGTCGCGCATACTTTGCCAAGCAGAACACGCAAGCTTCCCCCCAGGGAGCTATCGCAGCAATGGCTGGCCTTGCGCTCCTCATCGTCCTATGCGTGAGTGTTGCTTCCATTGACTCTTTGTAATGTGCTAACATTTCTACCTCACAGGCCGTCATGGCAGTCGCGTAAGCCTCTCAAAGTCCCGGAAACGAAGCCCCTCGACCGACCAAACCACTAACATTGTGCATTTTGCAGCTCCTTTTTTGCTGGCGCAGTACCCCTATCGATGAACCTATCACAGTCTCAGCTGCGGCTAATATCAAGCATCGGTGTCGGCGTTCTTGTCGGCACATCTCTAATTGTTATTATTCCCGAAGGCATTGAGGCCGCATCGACAGTACCGATTGCCGCACACGATCCCAAGACCGGCCAGCTGCTGCGACGAGTGCCGCGGGCTCTCGCCGTCGAGGCGCGCAGCATCCTGGCGCGTTCGGCCTCGACATATGCTCCTACAGCAGCCGGCTGGCAAATACAGCGAGCGACTGAGGGCGACATTGTTCGCCGAGCGGCCGCACGCGCAAACGAGGAACCGGCGCCGCCCAAAGAGACGCCTGGCCACACACACCCCGACGAAGAAGAAACTGACAAGCACAACGGCAACGAAGAGGCGCACGCAGACATTCCAACTCTCGAGATTGGTCTTTCCATGGTCCTCGGTTTCATTCTCATGTTCCTCATTGATCGTTTACCCCAGCACGCCACCGACAGCTTCCAGTCCGCGCCAACGACGCAGCACATCAGCATGGACAACCTCGCCGGTGACCGCGCCTCCGTGGACGAGGAGCGCGGTTTCCTCGGCAGCTTTTCCCTGCGCGAGGCGCCCAAGGTCGCGCGCAGCATGGCCACGACGATAGGCCTGGTGATCCACGCGGCGGCGGACGGCATCGCCATGGGCGCGTCGGCCTCGTCGTCGAGCATGAAGCTCGGCTTCATCATCTTCCTGGCCATCATGATCCACAAGGCGCCGGCGGCGTTTGGCCTGACCTCGGTGCTGCTGCGCCAGGGCCTGTCCAAGCGCGCGGCCAAGGCGCACCTGCTCGTCTTCAGCCTGGCGGCGCCAGCCGGTGCCCTGACGACGTACATGCTCGTCTGGCTGCTGGGCGGCGGCGGCAAGATGGACGAGAGCACGGGGCACTGGTGGACGGGCATGCTTCTGCTCTTTTCTGGCGGAACATTCTTGTAAGTTTTTTTTTATCTGTTGTCCGAGAAAACTTGAAAGATTGTAGCTTTACTGACAGAGGGAACGTAGATATGTTGCCATGCATGCCATGGAGGAGAACAGCTCGAGCCACAGCCACGATCACGGTCCGCAGTCGAACGGCTACATGGAGACAAACACGAACAATCCGCCCAAGCCCAGCGGGCCGGCGCTGCGGGACACGTTGGCGACGACGGCGGGCATGCTGGTGCCGCTGTTGACACAAATTGGAGGCCATCACCACTGAGTTGATGGGCGATAGCGCCTTGGACCTCTTTCTCTCTTTTTTTTTTATTTTTTTTAAAAAAAGGACTGATGGTATTTCTGAAAAGGTGTAACAAAATGGTACTGGGTTTACGGTTTCATTCTTTTGGCGATTATTATAGAATAAGCATTACTGGTTCCCTATTCACAGTGTTTATCACAAACTCGGAACGCGGGGGACATCAGGACGTAGTAGAAGCGAACTGCATGCTAAATTAACTGCGGTTGAGCGACTCATGACTTATGATGGTCCTTATGGGTTAAGATGCACACTCGGCCCTGCACGTCGCATTGTCGTAACTGTGGCTCGGGAGGGAGGGCGGCAACGGTCCGACGCGGGTTTACCAGGTTGCGACCGGCTTGGCTGCCATGTGACGATGCGCAGGTACCGATGCACACAACAATGGGGTTCGAGCTTTGAGACAATGTCGACTTTTATTGTCAGTATTGCTTTTTGCTTTTTTTTCACGCTCACTGAAAAATATGCTTTCAACGTAGATCTATCCGCAGAAGCTGCGCGTCAAAAGTGGTCACTTTAGCTGAAACACACGAGAACATGGACTCTTTTGATTCCAGGGAGGTAAGGAGGGGGCGCTGACCAAAATTGCCGGTACTTAGTACCAAGGGCAATCTGAGCCACAAACATGGTCACTGCACACTGGTATACATTTTGTCAAGTTTTAAAATTTATTCTTGAATAGCACGAGGAAGATTGATACCATAGAGCAACGCAAGAGCCGGAATCATACCATTCTCGACCTAGATACTGCTGAGCAGGGTAGGTAGATAGCCAGGGGAGCGACACGACAAGGGGGCGGCAAGCCGTAGAAAATTATAGTGGCAGTCAGGCAATACATAGGAGATAGTCCGATGCATCAAGCCACCTCCGTTGTCGAATAATGAATAAAGGCATATGATATATGAGGGCAGGGGGCATGAAGTCTGCCTCGAGCCTACCGGTCTCGGTGTACAAGGCACATCACATTAAGCGGCGCGGATGAACTATATCGGCATAACAAAAGGCCACGCATAAATGTTCAGGCCTTGGTCTCTTTGCCATTGTAGCAGACTCAGGCATGGCTATTGACTTTTGGCCGGGCCGGCGTTGACACGCGCCTACAATAAGCCTGTGGGCCGAGCGGGCGCCGACCAGTGTTACAGCGTTCCCCCGGTGGTTGGTTGGCTGTCAAGCTTCCCTCCCCCTTTTCTATTTCGAGATGACAGGCTTGGCTGATGTTGCTGCTCGCTTGGCATGGTGATACCGAAGGGGGGGCGGGCTTCTTTGTTTGGCTTTATGCACTGATGAAGGCGGGACTACAAGGCCGCCTGGTAGGCCTCTGGGCAGGGCTGATGGTGGCTACGAAAGCAGCTATATCTTTCGTGCGGTGATACGGATACAAACAACAGAAAAGGGGACGGCCTGGTGTTTTCCCGCCTCTTTTCGGCCTTGGAAGCTGCCGATGGAAAGGGAGAATAGAGTCCGGACAGGGTTCTGAAAACAGCGAGGTGCTTCATTCAATACACTGTGAGCACGCCAAACTCAACTTTGCTATCCGTCGGTACTAACGTACTGGTAGGCACTTTGTCGCTAGTAACGGCGATTTTAGTGGAGTTTTACGGGTGTCGAAGTGGTCTCGGCCGGCTTTTGCACCTCAGATTTGGTTTGGGGCCAGCGATGGATACTCAACGTTGTATAAATTGTTCTTTTTTTCTTCTCACTGTGTCCAACCGATTTGAGCTGCGTCTGACTTGCACTCAGTATTTCAGCGCGGCTGGGGTGCCGGCGAGACAGTGAAACGGGACTACATCAGCATCTGATTCACCAACACGTACACGGACCTTTTCTTTGTGCCCACCCATTCTCCCTTGACTGGACTTGGTGCGGCGTACGGAGTAAATACAGCCCTCCAGATGGGCTTAATAATAAACGCGCAAGGACCTCAGGGACAAACTCCAGCCTCTTTCTTCTCTTGTTTGCGACGATTGCGTCGGGTGCACTAGGCCAGGGGTCCCACCAAGCCTTCTTTGCGTGCTTTGCTTTTTTCTCTCACCTCGGCGGCGCCGGGCTGTGCCCTTGTGCGGTGCTTGCGTCAAGCGGACCCCCAAATCTGCTATTGATCGGTCGTGTTTGCTTTGGTGCTTGTTCATTGTGCATGATGCTCTGCGGCAGGTCGCACCAGTGGCCGGCCGCCTATACCTTGGGCCCGCCTCAGACAGAACAGTACAGCACGGTCAAGACAGTCGAGATTTGCTTGTGCTCAATCGGCCTCGCCCTTGGCGTCCATCTCCCCAGATGCCAGCGCGTCCGGCGAGCGTCGTAGTAATAATGCCTACCTATGCTGATAGTGGTTGCTGCGCTAGGTAAGCATTCCGCCGCAAGCAAGCGCCACGGTCGGTGGTGGATACCCCGCCCGACGCCCAAGGGGGCCATGAGAAGCGAGGGAAGTGGAACAAGAATGCTAGAAAAATGTCAAAATGCACAAAAAGAGAGGAGTAGAGAAGGCATAAAATCCTGATTTTTTAAATGATAAGAGCATCTGACAGATGAAATACGTGCACCTTGATTTGATGCGAAAGCAGCCATCCATCTAGTCACCCACATGCCGCGCTAGCCAGTAGCACACAGTCCCTCCCGACCCATCTGCAGTACATGTTACTCAGGATGTTAGCGTACCAGCACAGTAGGTGCCTACCTAGGTGCTAGGTAGCAAAGTAGATACAGTAGGAACTCAGCGGCCGGCGCACCCACTTGGGCCACTGCCCACTGCCGTTCCCTCGATGGCTACATCAACCGAGCCAACTACACTCCTCTTCCTCTCTCGCTTTCTTGCCCTATCCTCGCCTTACCGCCCAACGCTCCTTCGGCCCAATAGCCAGACGCCGCTGCTTGTCCTGCGGCTGCGGCCTCAATTCCTCTTCTTGCTTTACTCAGCCATCTGCTCTTGACTGACCCTGCATGCATGCAAAAAGCCTGACTCGGCCGGCCCGCTTGCTCTCTCTTGGGCCGCCTTTTACCCATCCCTCGTCGAGTCCCTAGAATCGCCTCGGACGCATTCGCTCAACTCCAAACCACGATTCGCCATCTCTTCTTCCTTTTACTCTTCTTGCTACGCCGACTCGTACCCATATCCGACCCTGACACCCTCCACGCTCGCTCCGCTACACGCCTCCCTCGATTCCCTTGCGGCGGGCAAATGACCGGATACACGAAACCTGTCGGCTTCTCCGAGAGGAGAGGGAGCCTCTTGACCGAAGAGTTGATGCTCAACACTGCATCCGATACAGACATGGACCACTCCGACGACAAGATGTCCAAGCAACGGCAGCTCAAAGGGCCTCCCACGCCTAGCATGTCAACCCCTGCCGCCGACTTTGATCAGCAGCTCACTGGCTCGCCGCCGCCGCCGCCCACGCCGGCCGCATCTCCTGGCCCTTCACATTACCAGCCTGACTGGAGCGATGCCGCCGACGATGAGGATTTCTTTCTCGCCAAGGTTCGCCAGCACTTCAAAAACTGCTCCGGTCCGCAACGCACAAGGGTCCTCGCCGATTTGCTCAATCTATGCACCAGCCAGCAGCTGAGCTTTGTGCATCAGTTTGTCAGCCCTCTGCTGAAAAAGGACCCATTTACAAGCCTGCCTGACGAGCTTTGCCTAAGAGTATGCACTCGGAATTCTTACGCCACCGCCATGTTACCCTGCCGGTCTCTAACCTTGCTTTGATAGATATTGTCCTTCATCGACGACCCCAAAGTCTTAGCCCGAGCCTCTCAAGTCTCTAAACGATGGCGGGATCTCCTCAGTGACGACATGACATGGAAGAACCTCTGCGTCAAACACGACTATGGGAGACGATTATCCGAAGTATATACTGCCTCGGCCATACCAACCCGACCCACCGCTCAATTACCCACGGCCGATTCCGAGATGGCTAGCAGCTTTCCCGGTGCCATGCCGCTCATGGGCCATCACGCTGGCTCACGCAGTATGGACGGGAGTCCCAGCCGGCCAAAGCTTCGAACG
Source organism: Akanthomyces muscarius (assembly GCF_028009165.1). NCBI lineage: Eukaryota > Fungi > Ascomycota > Sordariomycetes > Hypocreales > Cordycipitaceae > Akanthomyces > Akanthomyces muscarius. Next base: position 3,111,864 of record NC_079244.1, on the reverse strand, counting down.
TACAAATCGCACTTCAAGCAGCGATATCTCGTCGAGGCTGCCTGGCGCTCGGGTGGCACCAGCACAGTAAAGAATATAACACAGGAAGGAGGTGTGGTCACAAGCCTGCATCTTACTCCAAAATACATCATTGTGGCGCTTGACAACGCCAAGATTCACGTCTTTGACACGGAGGGCAATTCCCAGCGAACACTCCAGGGCCACGTCATGGGTGTCTGGGCCATGGTTCCTTGGGGTGATACCATGGTCAGTGGTGGCTGCGACAGAGACGTCCGCGTGTGGAATCTCAAGACTGGGTAAGTTGGGTCGATTTCCACCGCATTCTGTATCCGAGACTAATTTTCACAGTGCTTGTCTGCACACTCTCCGAGGACACACTTCCACAGTCCGCTGTCTCAAGATGGCTGACGAGCATACAGCCATTTCCGGCTCGCGCGATACTACGCTCAGAATCTGGGATATCAGAACAGGCCTGTGCCGCAATGTGCTCTTAGGACACCAATCTAGCGTCCGTTGTCTCGAAATCAAGGGAGACATTGTTGTGTCTGGTAGCTACGATACATTCGCCCGCGTTTGGAGCATCTCGGAGGGACGGTGCTTGCAGACCCTGCAGGGACACTTTAGCCAGATTTACGCTATTGCCTTTGACGGCAAGCGAGTGGTGACGGGCAGCCTGGATACCAATGTCCGTGTGTGGGACCCCAGAACCGGCGAGTGCCTCGCCATTCTCCAAGGCCACACATCTCTCGTTGGCCAATTACAGATGCGCGGAGATACTTTGGTTACGGGTGGCTCAGATGGGTCCGTCCGAGTCTGGTCTCTAGAGAGGATGTGCCCCATTCACAGGCTAGCGGCGCACGACAATAGCGTTACGAGCTTACAGTTTGATGACACCCGAGTTGTCAGTGGTGGTAGCGACGGTCGCGTCAAGATTTGGGATCTCAAGACTGGTCATCTTGTGCGCGAATTGATATCACAAGGCGATGCCGTCTGGCGTGTTGCTTTTGAGGAGGAAAAGTGCGTCGCGATGGCCTTGCGAAATGGCCGCACGGTCATGGAGGTTTGGTCTTTTGCTCCACCCGAGGAGATGCTGTATGACCGGCCGCTATCTCTGCACCAGCGTGTGCTGCAAGATGACCCTAATCGCCCTCTCAGTGCCATGAGCTTTGGATATCACAATATGGAGTCGGCGACAGGTAGTTCAAGTCGATCATTATTCAACCAAGACGTGGAGATGGAAGACGCGGCACCCTCGACAGCTCCACTGCCCGACGCAGACGCAGCGCAAGACCTTAAGCAGTTACTTGGCGAGACTGGACCGTGAAGCAGCGGCAAGATACAGTCAGCATGTGCCGACGATGCGAAGTCGCCGCGGGCACCTGGAGCCGAAGAACAGAAGTTGAGAAGGAGTATAGCGTTTACTCGGTTGTTTGCGACGGCATTTCGCGAGGCTGGACCTAATGGGGCTGTCAGTGCAGTGGATGAAATTTCATTATATCAGGCAAGGCGCGCGGTTGTATAATTTGGGAACACAGGAGCAATAGACCATGGAATGGTTTCTCAGACGCTCATGATATTAGCGTTGCTTTACCATACTATGCATTTTGGGGGAAATGTTTGCATTTGGGCCAGGCTTGGGACATGGCTTACAATAGACGCCCGAACTCGACTTCTGAACTCTAGCATTATCAACAGTGGATTTTACCATTGGCTGCCAGCATTGCGCAACATGCGGAAAGATACCAGGCCATTGAGTTTAGGAACAGATTTAATTGTCGAATAAGCATGGTGCTTAAAATTTGTCTTGCCAGGCAGTCAGTTGGTGGTGTGCTCTGTAAGTGCTGTCGCAACGATGACTTGGTCGCGATAGTATACAGTAGTACTGGTAATTGGTGATGAATGTTACCTAATGATTACGGGCCCACAATATATCGCAGCCAAACTGCGGCGCGCTATCGGACGAAATGCCTATCGCGGGCGGGTTTGGCCTGTCTGGCGCCCGGAGCCCACCGGAGGGTCAGGGGAGTTTTTTTTCCAGGCATTCTGCGACACCGCTGGGGGGCGATGCCGCAGATACCGCTTCACGTGATGAGGGCGCTAGGCCTCTTTCGGCTAGCAAGGGACCAACAAGTAAAGCTCTCAACGCTCAACCAGCGCGAAATTTCGCAGCTCTACAGCGAGAGGATTTGCTGTACCTTTTCTCCCCTCTCAACCCTCAATCCTCTTCTCACACCACCCCCACAATCCTCTTCAACGTCGTTTTCTCCTCAAGTCAGTTTCTTGACTTGTTTGCTTAAACGATGTTCTCCAGAGCTCTTTCCGCCCCTCGCGTGGCGCTCCGCCGGGCTGCTGTCGCTGCTGCTCCCGTTCGCCTGGGCGCCGTCGCTGCCGCTCGCTCCGTCACCACCGATGCCGCCTCTGCGTCTCTGAGCGCCAATGTTCCCGAGGTATGCACATGCACTGCTGTATTCTGATATTCTCACGACGGATGTCGATTTGGATGGAGAGTGAGAGGACCGTTCTGCGCTATAATGGAGCGGCAAATTCTGGAGACGGGGGATGTCCGTCAGCATGGTGTTGATGACACCAAAAACACGCCAATCGAGCAGGACAGAAAAGCTAACATGGTTTCCCTGTCAAATAGTCCGAGGATGAGCACTTCCTCGTCAACCTCTCTGACGAGAGCTTCGAGACCTACGAGCTTGACCCCCCTCCCTACACCATCGAGGTGTCCAAGAAGGAGCTGAAGCAGATGTACTACGACATGGTCAGCATCAGGTATGAACGATACGAGACATGCTCCCACAACGAATCGATGCATACATTGCCATCTACCGATCCGTCTGTGAGCACCCATGCGTGAACTGAGGCTAACTTGGACCCCCCCAGGCAAATGGAAATGGCCGCCGACCGTCTGTACAAGGAAAAGAAGATTCGTGGTTTCTGCCACCTGTCCACCGGCCAGGAGGCCGTCGCCACCGGCATTGAGCACGCTCTCACCAAGGAGGACGACATCATCACTGCCTACCGCTGCCACGGCTTCGCCTTGATGCGTGGCGGCACCGTCCGCTCCATCATCGGCGAGCTTCTGGGCCGCCGTGAGGGCATCGCCTACGGCAAGGGTGGCTCCATGCACATGTTCTCCAAGGGCTTCTACGGCGGCAACGGTATCGTTGGCGCCCAGGTCCCTGTCGGTGCTGGCCTGGCGTTTGCCCACAAGTACAACGAGAACAAGAACGCCTCCGTCATTCTCTACGGTGACGGTGCCTCCAACCAGGGCCAGGTCTTTGAGGCCTTCAACATGGCCAAGCTCTGGAACCTCCCCGCCCTTTTCGGCTGCGAGAGTGAGTCTATATAGCGCCACCCCCCAAGCTTTCATCGCGCTAACCTACCTAGACAACAAGTACGGTATGGGTACCTCTGCTGCCCGTTCGTCGGCCCTGACCGACTACTACAAGCGTGGACAGTACATCCCCGGTCTCAAGGTCAACGGCATGGACGTCCTCGCCGTCAAGGCCGCCGTCAAGTACGGCAAGGAGTGGACCACGTCCGGCAAGGGCCCCATGGTTCTCGAATACGTCACCTACCGCTACGGTGGTCACTCCATGTCCGACCCCGGCACGACGTACCGCACTCGCGAGGAGATTCAGCGCATGCGCTCCACCAACGACCCCATCGCCGGCCTCAAGCAAAAGATTCTCGACTGGAAGATTACCAGCGAGGACGAGCTCAAGAAGATTGACAAAGAGGCCCGCAGCCACGTCGCCACCGAGGTCGCCGCCGCCGAGGAGATGGTTGTCCCCGAGGCCAAGCCCCAGATTCTGTTTGAGGACATTTACGTCCCCGGCTCCGAGCCCCAGTACATCCGTGGCCGCACCAACGACGAGAACTACTACTTCAACTAAGGAGCCTCCTGTAGTGGGAAACTTTGGTTGTTGCTGATATATTACTGGGGGGGAGTCAAAAGGAGGAAAAGAGAGGGGCATTGTAAAAACCTCCATCTCCTCTGCTGAGGGATCGCCTCTATTCTCTTTCCTTTCCTTTGTTGCTGGCAGTCGTTTTTTACTTTATCGCGTTATTCTAATGAAATACTCAAGTTAGACACCTTTTTGTACAATAACTCGTTCAGGTTAGAGTGTACGGGAGGTTTCCCATTTTCGAAATGAAGAATGTTGTTTCGATTTCTGTGCTTGACGTGTCTGTCGATATGTGCCATGAAATCTTTGGACGCCCTCATTACATTGTCGTTACATATATACAGAAGTTTACAGGGCTACAATATACACAGCGCCACGGCAAAGCTCAGCAAGACACCCACGCTCCCCCCATGAATCCTCAGCCCGCGGTTCTTATCCCCCTTGTGGCTTCCCTTCGGCGGCTGCAGATTGAACTCGCTAATAATCCGCTGGGCGTCTCCGCTCGAGTTCCGGAGCACGTCTGGCGTCGGCGCCCCTCGGCCGCCTGCGTTTTGGCTGCTCCCGACCTTCCACGTCACCGTCAGCCCGTCCTCCCTCGCCGGATGCACCCAAAACGGCACCGTCGCGTAGTAAAATGCGCCGTCCCCGTTCACGGTGACGTTGTTCACGGCGTCGTACACGCCGCCGACGTCGGCCGGGGGCGGGACCCGGACCGTCTCCTCGTGGCCCGGGTACAGCTCGAACCAGCACACATCGCCCGTCGTGGCGTTGGGCGCGGGGAACGCGGCGTAGAGCCAGAGGGGCACGTGGCCGTAGTTGACGCCGTTGGGGAAGGCGCTCTGCGAGGGCGTGGTGAAGCCCGGCATGTACATCCAGGTGCCGTCGGCGGAGAGGTGGCCGGCGCCGCTGGTGAAGCTGTCGTTTGTGGGGTAGATGGGGGTGGAGGTGGAGGAGTTTGCGCAGCGGTAGACGAGAAAGGAGACGAGGTGCGAGGGCGTGTCCCACCCGCCAAAGAGGCTGTCGCCGACGGAAAAGTTGAGCGGTGATGAGGCGCCGCCGGAGAGGTAGTCGGTCAGGGGACGTGTGAGAGGTGGCGGGTAAGTAAATTGGGCGTTAATAAGAGGGAGGAGGGCGAGGAAGAGGGCGGTGAGGGGAGCCATCGTCAAAGACAGGCCCGTCACGGCGGTAGGTGAACAAGAAAGATGAAGTTGAGCCGTTGTTGAAAAGACGTGAGAAAGGAGAGGTTGAAAGAGATGTCCGAGAATACCTGTTTGGGCAAGCGCAAGGTTGGCATACCCTGGAGCTCTGATGCAAGGTACGCGAGGACATGTCTCACGACACCTGCGCCATTTTGAATAAAGTTGGGAGTTATGGTATGTAAAATGGGTATAGCTTTGTTTCTCATACCTGAATGTTCTGATGAAAATTGCCTTGTCGCGTTAGCTTTTTGCATGGTACTCAGTCCGAGCTAAAAAAACAGGCTGCGTCATGCAAGCCAGCCCTGCGGCGAAAAGCTCTCATGAGAAATGGCAAATATTAATTTATACATTTTGCCCATCAACTTTTTGATATACACACATCAGTCTTTCTCAACCAGCAGAGCATCTAAATTGCCAGTGTCGTTAACAGATTTTAGCCTTACCAGGTCTTCTAATGTGAGCACCCAGTTACGTTCTTTCGCCCACTGGAAATTGGGCACAGATTCGTGCATGAGCACCGCCGGCAGCATGGCATCCCTCCCGCTGGTATTGCCGACTTGGCTCTTGCTGTCGAGCTTGCTTGTTGCATTCTCAAATGGAGACACCAGATACCAGCCCTCACTAGGCTCCAAATCCTCAATTTCTAGCGGACCCTTGGGTGTCTCTGAGATGATCTTCACATCACTAGCCGCGCCATGCTTCAAAAGCAGCGCTAAAATGTCTCCAGGCTTCTCCTCATGTGCAAGGTCACCAATGACGATGGCCCAGAGTATTGCCTGCCAGCATGTCCAAGCATCTTCCGCGGCGGTAGTCGTGCCGTGCCAAGTGCCGTGCCAGCTCCAGTTGAGGTCCAGACCATTCTCCAAGAATTCGTCCAAGACCTTGTGCAATCTTTCAGCAGTCGTCTTCGAGCTTGAAGGTAAACACGTGTTGTTGATGACTCGGATTGGTCTGCCACCCTCAAGCCCACGGATGGTGACAGCCGGCTGGCTAGCAGCTCTGCATCGCTGGATCACGGCCTGGAACGCACGGAACAAACTCGAGCTCATGGTTTTCTTGCCGCCATTTTGCATTGGCTGCTTGCGCTTCCACTCACTATACTCATAGATATGGTTCGCTAGGGTCAAATTGACCAGAACCTGATGAGGCGAATTGTCTTCCGGAGCGAGGCGAATGCGCTTCAGAGGCAGCAGGAGCGTCAAGTGCCGCTTGATGGCATCGCCAATCGCATCCAGAATGCTGAGAAATCTCGCAGAGCCGCCCTTTTCCAGAGCCATGGCGCACTCAATCAGCTCCCTGATGCGCCTTACGAACGAATCTGCGAGCAGCTCGGTCAACTCCACGCTATCACCAGGAGGCAGATCAACCTTGTCTTTGAGAAGCGGATAGACTGTCGGCGGCGCGAAGCGCAGCGCAGCCAAGTCGCTCGACGCCAGCGCAAAAAAAGCATCAAAGCTGCCGATGTAGGTTGCCATCATGCCCACCGCCGACGGGCTTCCCAGAAACTCCACCACGGAGCGGTGCGTAAAGGTAATGTACAGCTTATCATCGCCGTTGCCGTTGGCGGGCCAGGTGCGCGCGTTTGGCAGGTTGGACACGGCTAGGAAACCCTTGGGCCGGCACAGGACCTTCCGCCGCATGAGCCGCAGCCGCTCCTCGACCGTCGCCGTCTTGAAGTCGGACCGCGGCGAGAACATGGTCAGGTTCCACGACGACGACGCCTCGTCCATGAGCATAAAGTCCATGAGCCCGACGCCCGGGTAGCCCTCGCGCGACGCGAGCAGCTCGGCGACGCGAAACTGCGCAAAGTGCACCAGCGTGATGGCCTTGTAGGCCCACGGCCGGTTGTACTCGCTGACCGACCCGTGCACGTGCGCCAGGAATTCGTCGAGCTCCGACGGGAAGCGCTTGACATACCCCTCGAGCTCGCCTGCGTTTTTAATGTCCCCGCCCTCCATGCCGTCCTCGAGCGAGGAGATGGCGAGGATGACCCAGAGGAAGACGCCCTCGGCGCGCTCCACCATGAGCGGCGTGAGCGTGCCCAGGTCCCGGCCGGGGAGCTGCGCAAAGGCCGTGCTGGTGTTGAAGCGCGAGGCAATCAACAGGGCCATGTCGTCTTTGGTCAGATCGTGGAGACGGAGCTTGGGGCAGCCGGCGAAGAAGTCTTCGAAGATGCCGTACTCGCGGCTCGAAACGCAGATCTTAATGGTGGAGGGGTACTGCGACACCCATGATTGCATGAGGGCGAGCAGGTCGCCGTGCTCGCCCTCGAACTCGTCGAGGCCGTCAATAACGAGCATCACTGCGTACCTTTTGCTTTGAGAAAATGCGTTGAGCATCTTCTGGAAAGCGTTCTTGACATCGTCATCGCTCACGGCGGCCGTCTTGTCAGTGCGGAGGCTGTCGCAGAGCTCCGGCATAGCCACGGCCGCAATATCCGCTCGCGTTTCCAGGATGGAGTACAAAAGACCGCGGAGCATGCCATTGATACTCTTTTGCTCAGACTGTCCCGGTTTCCAGAAGAAGAAGCGCCCAACCACAAGTGTTGCATCTCCAGCCCACCTGGCAGCGCAGTCGTAGAATTGCGGATGGCGACAGATGAATTTCATGAGGGTCGATTTTCCGGCCCCAGGTTTGCCAGAGGTGTAAAGAAACTCAGAGCCCGCCTCGAGCCAGTCCAGAAATGTCTTCTTGGCCACTGCCAGATGCTCGCTGAGCACAGGCGCCTGGCCACTGTAGTCGCTGGCGTCGGGTAGTAGCCAGGCGTAGGTGTTTGCCTCAGCGATGGTGATGCTGTCGAATCTCTCATGAAGCTTCCCAAATTTGAGAGCATCGAGCGCCGCGTTTTGTTGCATTTTGGCCACTAGGTTCTCTATCTGCGGAGCGAGCGTCTGAAAGGCTTCGTAGGCACTGGTTGAACTGTCACGCAGAGAGCTGATTGCGGCGCGCAAGGACGACAGGACAGACTGTACAATTGAAATCTGTGCTGGAGTAATCTGTGGTAGCAATTGAATCTCGCGAAGCACATTTTCGGCATCCTGTCTAGAAATCGTCAGTCGCTGCAGTGTGGTCAACACCTCAGTACTTACTGTAGTGACAAAGACACGAGCTCATTTAACCTTGCAACTTGCTCCTTGAGTCGCATTTCCGTCTCTTTCATACCATGGCGCTCAATCTTGGATGATTTCTTGGTAAGTTTGAGCCGATCAAGCATAGACCGGTTAGTCTGGCCTTCGGTTGGCAGTGCAGCAATTTCGGCCGCGACATTTTCCAGTAATTTTGAAGATGCGCAAGAAGCTGCAGCCACAGGCGCATCGCTTGAGAATCTCTCTACCACACCGTCATTCAAACGAGCGGCACCGGTCTTTAATTTCGCGACGGCTTCTTCGATGTCTGGGCTAGATCGGCGCTTGGCTGCTGTGAGGCGCTGCTGTACGCGGATACCATAGTCAAGAGCTGCCAAGATTTCAGCCGCGAGGCCAATTGTGGTGAGGCCCTCCATAGTCTCCGCCATGGTAGATTTTCTATAAGAAAATTTCTTCTTTTTGACCTTTTTATTCTCAAAGGGCAGAAGAGTGGCAGCTTCGCAGATCCCTTGCCGGTCTGTCATCAATACAGCCAACAGCGGGGGCCTGCACGCTGAGGAGGGGTAGCACGGCTAGGACGGCTCCTGCAAGCCTGATTTTTGTGCACACATGACCTCGAAGTGCATAAATTTGACGAAATATAAAACGTGGCTGGCGATATGCAAGCTGTTATTAGCTTGGAAATATAACGGGCATAATTCAGTACGCCGACTGCTGGCCGCGGGAACTGTCGTATTCGCACTCAACATCGGGAGGGGGATGAACTCGTTCGTGCTTTAGTAGTTACAACGAATAAAGGGGAAAACAATGGCAAATGGAACAAAACACAGGAGGAGGAGGAAAAGAGACGAGTCTCTGAAGAGGAAAACACAAATAAAGGAGTTCAGCATATTGACAAGAAAGTATTCACGTGTCACGAGTCGATCGTATCGGGAGACCTATAATTACCTTCGAGCTCTCATGTTCATGGACTTCGCTTCCTCTTCCGACGATAAGGGGGACATGGGTCAATGCATCAAGGAAAGGACGGCACGACTTCCGTACACCGAGAACATAAAAAGACGCGTTACCAGAATTTTTGAAAGATAAGGCTCGTGGAATATTGTTTTAGATCAGCTTAGTCTACAACAAGCTTGAAGATATGCCCTTGAAGGAGGCGGTCTTATTCTTAGAGGTAATGCCTAGTGGCCTTTATACACTCTATAAGAGACTTTTTAATATAGCTCTTAAATTGGTACGAAGGAGAAAGACACAATTCAACTCATTCTTGGTTTTATTACTATATCCTAACGGCCGCTAACCATTCCTGTCAACTGCGTTAAGACGAAGATGATATAGAAGGCCATTTTTCTCGGGGGGCCTAAAATTAAGGCTCCCGCGGTGAGACATAGCTGAACTCGCTACTGCGCTACTCCTGCGTCAGAATGGAGTTTATTGACGCCCACTCCTCTCGTTTCACGACAGCCTGGCAATGTGGCTGAACGTACGCTGCCTATCGGTGTCCTTCGTGTATCCTAGGAACGTTGCTACTGTTCTTTGCAGTGGCTCGGCGGTCGTTCCAGAACTATTTTTCCCGCAGGACTTTTACAAAAAGAGGTTTTCGTTTACAATAATTACATAAACGAACGCAAAGCACGAGTTAGAGATGCCACTGGCAAAGCTGGCGAAGTATATTGGAGTTGGCAACTAGAGATCCTATACAGAAGCTTGTCGCCCGACCTGACCAAACCCGGCGCGGCCCACCGCCAATGGAACACAGCAACCGAACGGTCCTTACTGGCGCTCTCCCTTTGGGGCTCATTAGTCAAGAGCTGCATGAGGGGTGGTGCGTATGTCGCTAAGCACTCACCGGGATAGTCGTCATTGTTTCCATGCCGCAGTCAGAGGTGAACTGCCCTGAATAACGAGCGAAGAGGACCGCGCACCGGATTTGACAGCATCATGGCCATTCTAGTTGGAACGCTTGTCACCAGCACGGTCGTGGGTGTCGTTCCAGCCCTCGATGGAGCCGCCGGAGCGCTTGTTACCGGCACGGTCGTGGGTATCGTTCCAGCCCTCGATACCATTGTCAGAGCGCTTGTCACCAGCACGGTCATGGGTATCATTCCAGCCCTCGACGGAGCCGCCGGAGCGCTTGTTACCGGCACGGTCGTGGGTGTCGTTCCAGCCTTCGATAGTGCCGGGGCTCGATTGAGTAGGTCGAGCTTGACCGACACTAGCCAGTGTGAAAGCTACCTGGAGAAAAGTTTGGGACTTCATGTTTCTTCTGTAAAGATTGTAGTAAAGAAGAACGTAGTTTTATACAATGAAGATGTCAAGTTGGAAGCATTTGAGCAGGCACATGCAGAGGAATTTATACCACAACTTCCCGCCGACTGTGGACATGACGGACGCAAGGGTTGGACATTTCGTCGAGTTGCCACAGCCTTCTTGTCTCCGCGAGTAGAATCCTCAAGCCTTACTGCCCACTCCAGGTGGTGGCTGAAGATGCTCGACACAATGAATTCACATGTGCATGCAAACGCGGCGGAGTGCGTGAGCCTGGTGGTGCTGGATTTCGGGTACCCTCCAACGCCCCAGCCTACCTCTCTCCCTCTATCTTCATCTCTTTTCAATACAACTTGTTCCTCTGCAGAGAAGTTGCATCAGATATCTGACAGCCAACCTCGCTTCACCACGAGTCAGTTGCACTGACCAAATCGCCATGACTGTAAGCTCCCGTCATGTTTGACCTCATAGCTTGGTCAAGTCTGGCTAACCATAGCCATCAGGCGAACTTTACGTACGAAGTGCTATCAAGCAAAAGCCCCGTCTCTGAAGACGAGTTTTCCAGCCAACCTCACGGTGAGTCTGAATATCTCAAGCCTCCGCTACATCCTGATGACTGAGATTGTACAGAGACACGCCGCTGGAACAGAGTCATCATTGCAAATCTGGCTTTGTTTCTATCATCACTCATTTGCTTAGGCCTTTCTCTCCTGTTGAGCAGGTCAAAAACGATTGACGCCCGAGAACTGCTGCGACAGACAACTTTCTACTGTGCGTGCAGCTCACAGGCTTGGGGCGAGAATCCTTTGACTGACAATTGTGCAGCGCCTTTAATCGAAACCATGTCTCCCATCTTCGCGGCCACCCACTTCGCCACTTACCCGATGTTGGCAAACCATTCCATTCTCCGCCAGCCTCCGAGCCCCGAAGTTGATGCGTACTGGAACCGCATATCGGACTTGGGCATGATGCCCATCACCGAGAAGCAGGTTCGAGACGGCCTGGGAAAGGATCCCTCTACAGTCATAAAGGCCCCCGAGGCATGGGATTTGGGCAATGACGCCTACCTTGTACAACTAGACGGTCTGCACCTGTTGCACTGTCTGAATTCGATGAGGCAGAGCCTGCATTACAACTTCCCTTACTACCACAAGGACGGGCAGCCGCCGGCGTACGTCGCGCACCTGTCGCATTGCCAGGAAGCTCTGGCGCGATGGCTCATGTGCCATCCGAGCATGGACCTGATCAAGTTCGACTGGGTGGAGGACCATTCGCGGCCTTTTCCGGACTTTGACATTACACGGAAATGCATGGACTTCGAGGGCCTGCTCGCTTGGCAGGAGAAGCATCGCCTTCCCGAGGAATGGCTGCAGGAGCAGTGGCAAGCCATCGACCGACCGGGCGGGCTCGTACCCCAAAAGTCGCCCATTCTCAACGAGGAAGCCCGCTTGGGCAAGTGGATAAGCCTGCAAGACACTTACAAGGGCCAAGGCATGCCAAAGTGCGAAAGCTGGCGAGCAGAGTAGCCTTTGCCTCGGTACAAAGGAATCGTCTTAGTTATCTAGTGAGGAGCCAGATTAGCTTCCACAGCACTCCGTAGTCCGTACGAATCATATTTCCTATCCGAGTAAACACCTAGGGCATCGCATCGCGTGCTCGTTGACTGACGAGCCATGATTCTTGCCCAGCCGCACTATGGCCAGCGGCCCGCGGCCCGCGGCCCGCGCACTAAATTATGTGGCTGCAGGGACTTTTGCACCTGAGCCTTACTGGCGAGCCTTATTGCTGCATTTAGCTTATCAGCCAGCGGAGTTGCATAATGGCCGTCTCTTGTGGAAGTTCTCGTACAGTCTGTGCCGATATAATGCGCCCGCAGCTTCGACTGTAAGCCACCAAGTCCCAAAGAGGTCACATGGGCCGACTGCTGAGTCTCGTTGCATCTACCAAGTTGACTCAAAGTATCTGCAACTCCACAGCCTATTTTGTAACCAATTTTTCACCGTTTTCATTTCGCTGGAGACAGGATAAAGAGGCTTGGTTTCTGTTCCTTCCTCTCTCTGAGCAAACAAAACCCCTCCTTCTCGTCATCTTTATCATGGACCTCTGCCCGCATCAACTGGCAGCGTCGGCGCCCCCAGCTGTCATTGGCGGGGTCGCCCTCTTCTTCGTGTCTGTCCTAACTCTTTGCTCCGTGAGACCTGTGTATCGTAGATCCCACCGATCGGAGATTCCATACCGAGACCAAGATGGATCTGCAACAGCCGAGTCCGAGAAGAAAGCGCTGACAGCAGGGAGAAATGCTAGCGGTTGCGCTCTACTTGTCAGCTCCGTGGGGCTTGCCGCCAGTGCCAATGGTGGATTGAAAGGACTACCAAGGCTACGAGAATCGGGATTTGGAAGAGAGGCGTTGGATTTTATTCTCCTTGTTGGTTCAATACTATTACTCTCATTCAAATCATGCCTAACAACTTGTTAGGTCCTGATTTCGATTCAGGTTGCTTCCACCTACTCTGCTAAGGCTTGCTCTGAGCGCTATAGATTAGCGCGCGCAACGGTACTGAGTTCCGCCATTGCCCTAATCTGCGCGGTGTCCGCTGCTTCAACCAAGGAGACTGGGCCACATGAGTTGGCAAAATTTGGTCTTCTGGCAATGCTTGCCATTATACTGTCATGTGTCCCAAAGAAACCCAAGATCTATCTGCAAAATACTGCAGTAGTGAACCGCAATGGCGCCTCTCTCTTGTCATGGATCACCTTCTCGTACGGTTTCTTGCATCAAAAGTCCACCGCTCGCCTCCCCACAGAACTCAGTTTGGACAATGTCCCCGCTGTAGACTCTTCGTTTCGCACCGAAACTCTGCGTAAGCGATTTGGCGATGTCAGAGCTGGCGATAGAATATGGCTTCGCTTGCTTCGATTCTGCCAAGGTCCTCTTTTACTTCAGTGGTCGTTTGTATTGCTCAAGGCCATAGCGGAGTTTGGGAGCCGATATGCGCTGTTCAATTTGCTTCAAGGCATGGAGAACAATGATGCACCGGGCTCCAACTCTGAACTCTGGAAATGGGTGGGTGTTATGCTTTTGGGCATGCTGTCGGGTGCAGTCGCAGATTCGTGGCTATACTGGGTTACCTCCGGTGTACTGCACGCGACGGTCGTGTCGGCACTCGACGCATTAGTAATTGGAAAAATGATGCGGAGAGAAGATATGAACGACTCAAACGAGAAGTCCGACAAGTCATCCAGTAGCGGAGAGATGTTCAGAGATACGTATGGTCGCAGCCTCTTCTTTCCCGTATCGCCCCTTCTAACAAGTTTCTCAGATGGTCCATTGCGAGAGCCGTCTTGGATGACTACCACTTCCCTTTGGCTGCACTGAAGATCTTGCTCGACATTACTTACCTTTGCCGTCTGCTTAGCGTCAGAAGCCTGCTCATCGGCAGCCTCTTCCCTGTCGCTACGACACTTCTCTCCAAACGCTTGGCCCAACAGCACCAAGCGCTTCAAAGAGGCCAAGTCGCATCGCAGCGCAAAAACACCAGTTCTCTCATCGAAATGCTTCAGACGCTCCACCATATCCGTCTCTCATCCCTGGAGCACCTCTGGAACCGTAAGCTCCTGAATTCCATTGCGGACATGCAGCACCATCGTTGGGAGACCACCATCGCTCTTGAGAAGCTCAACTTCTTCTCTAATCTCGGCCCCATTCTTCTAGCTTCTGTCGCTATATCGGTCCATACAATTGAAAGCGGCCAGCTGAGTCCTGCTGTGGCGTTTACAGCACTGAGCTTTTTTAGCAACCTGCAAGGCATTTTCGCAGAGCTTCCCGCCAAAGCCGCGACACTTCACAAGTCATGGATAAGCCTTCAGGGGCTACAAAAGTTCGTGAACTATCCGGACCAGATCAAATCAGCAGTGGTCACCGATAAGGTGATTTTGGAGGCGGCCTCTTTGGCGTGGCCAGGACAAACTGGCAGCGACAAAAAGGCGTCTTTTGAGCTTACGAGCGTTGACCTCTGCTTTCCGAAATCCGAACTTAGTGTTATTGTAGGGCCGGTTGGGTCTGGCAAAAGCTTACTATTATCTGCACTGCTGGACGAAGCTTCCATTACAGCTGGGCGGCTCGGGAGGCCCAGCGTTGGTGAAGCTGTTCAAGATGGCTTGGTACCAGGGTCGACTGCCTACGTTGCGCAGCCGCCGTGGATTGACAACTGCTCAATTAGAGACAACATCGTGTTTGGATTTTCGTTTAATCAAGAGCGCTATGACAGAGCTCTACAAGCTTGTGCTCTCATCCAAGATCTTGAGTCCCTCGCAGATGGCGATACGACGATCGCAGGAGCCGGGGGTTCCTCCTTGAGTGGCGGCCAGAAGTGGCGCGTGGCCCTAGCAAGAGCATTCTACTCCCCAGCAGAACTTCTGATCCTCGAAGACGTTCTTGGAGCGGTTGATACACCGATAGCGAATTGGATTTGCAGGCACGCACTCGCAGGTGATGTTGCGACAGGGAGAACCATCATTCTCGCGACGCACCGTCCTGAGTTCTGCATCGAAGCGGCACGATACGTTGTCACCGTCAAAGATGGAACTGCTGTTGGGAAATCGCAAGTTCCTGACCTTTCAAAGATTAAGTTTTCCGCAACTGTGTCTTCAGATGCGCATACTACCAAGGCCGAGGAAACTGCTGCTAAGCCTCCTAGTGAGAAGAGCTCCAAGGAGCCACAATCTCAAACTCAAGCTGCCCGAACGACGACTCACACCCTCATGCGCTATTTGAGTGTATCCGGCATACGACTTTACCTGGCCGGTGCTTTTATTACGGTATGCTACCAATGCTTGAATGCGGCGCATTCGTGGTGGCTTACAAAGTGGACAACGGATGGCAGTAGCGAGTCGAGCCAAAGCACAGCCGCCCTCTGGAACGTGTCACTCTATCTTTTAATCTCCATTGTCAATGTTGTGGCTCTCACATCTCAAGCTCTTGTTTTCGCTACGGCCGGGATGGCTGCCTCGAGGTCTATCTACGAGAGCTTGATTCAAAGTGTCTTGACAGCCACCTTATCCTGGATAGACTCGACACCATTTGGGCAGCTCTATCAGATAATTGATACGGACATGCATGTAATTGATAATTTGATTGCACCTGCATTCAATGGCATCCTGGGAACACTTATCAATCTTGGAACCATTATTGCCGTCAGGTGCGGTAGCCCGAGAACCTCACTTTTAACAACTTTAAGCTGACCGGGGAATACAGTCTCTACTCCAATCGTTTTACAGCAATCAGCGCGGTCACAATATTAGCGGTGTATGCGTACATAGGGCCTAAGATGATCCAGTCGGGCGGAAGGTTGCGACCACTTCTCGGGCCAGCCTCTCATCCAGTCGACGACCACACCAACGCCATGATTATTGGACGAGCTACTATTCGCGCATTCGGCCGAACTCCGCTGTTTATGGAGCGCTATTGCGGCTTGGCCGACAATTTCTCCAAGGTTGGGATACACATCCAAATCGGAAACTGCTGGACGCTCATACGATCAGGCGCTCTGGGCTGCGCTTTTGTGGTTACAACAGCGGCGGCTATGGTCTACAACAACGTCGATGCGGCAACAGCTGGATTTACCATTACCTTGGCTCTTCAGATGAAAGGCACCTTGTCGAAGCTCTTGAATCAGGTTTCTGCCATTCGCATGGGCATTACAGCCGCTGACCGGGTGATTGCCTTGACAGAGGTGCCGACGGAGACAGACACAGGAAGACGGGTCGCAGACTGGCCATCTCGGGGGACTGTGGAGATCAAGGGAGTCACAATGAAGTATGGACCAGATTTACCACCGGCGCTCAAGGACGTGTCGCTTTGTGCACCGTCTCGGCAGCGAATTGGCATTGTTGGACGGACCGGTGCTGGAAAATCCAGTCTCACCAATGCGCTCTTGCGATTTGTCCCTGTCACTGACGGCCAGATTTTTATTGACGGCGTGGAAGTTGCCGAAGCATCTCTGCATCAGCTTCGCAGCTCTGTCAGGCTCATTCCCCAAGACCCTGTGCTTTTCTCCGGCACGCTCCGCGCCAACATTGATCCATTCGCGGAGAAGACGGATGAGCAGGTTCAATCCGTCCTGGAGCGTGTGCGCCTCGCCCGTGCCAAACCGACCCAGCCATCAGAGAAGGCGCCCGCGCTCGGCTTGGACACAAACATCGAGTCCGGCGGCACCAACCTGTCGCACGGCCAGCGCCAGCTGGTCTGCCTCGCACGTGCCATCTTGGCGCAGTGCCGCGTTCTTGTTCTTGACGAGGCCACAAGCGGAATGGACGAGGCTACCGACTCGGCCATTCAGAAGATCATCGCCGAGGAGTTTTGCGATGCTACGGTGATTGTCGTTGCGCACAAGCTGCTGACGGTAGCCGGCTTTGACAAGATTGTTGTCATGAGCCAGGGCCAAGTGTTCGAGTCAGGGTCTCCAGCAGAGTTGTTGGAAAATAAGGGCATGTTTTGGGACATGGTAGCTTGTAGCGGTGAGCAGGCCAAGATCGAAGCTGCGGCGAGGAAAGTCTAGCATTTTGTAAGATTGTGCTTAGACCTGACTACCACCCGGCACGCGAAATGGTTTATTTGAACACACATTAGTATAAGAGTCTTACGTAGAAATTATACTATTTCAATTTATAATCTATAGGCTCCTCGAAGTCTGTTCTGGGCTTTTGTGAATGCATCGGTCGCTCGTCGAAAATGGCCGCTATTCACTGATTCTTATTCATAATTATAGTAATGACAAGGCCCTCCATCTATAGGAGCATCTCTGCTCTTTTTGCCCGTCACCTATATGGGCATACTATGCTACCAGATTGCGCAATAACACCTGCTATAAGTCGGCTTACGAGATGAGCTCTGTGCACTGTTTCGGTCTGATGCCCTGACAAGTTCAACACATCCCTGTCGAGAGAAGTGAGGGAAAGCTTGGAAAAATTGAATTCGAAAAAACAAAATGATGTAAGTACAAAAAGTATGGTCATCGAATGCAAATGTTCGGCCAAGGTCAAAGTATGTCACGAGGTAAAAGGACTACCAAATGGCTAGATCTGTTGCCCATCCATCCTTGGTGTCATCTGGGGCAGCATATTCGGCCATTTCGGTAATCATGGCACCAACTGCAACAGTGGCAGTTGAGATAACAGCATCCAAGACCTTGGAAAGGGCCGTGGATGTCGCTCGGCGGGCAAAAGCTGGAGTCGTTTCCGCCTCGACGCTTTGGGGTGTCGGGGTAGGAGCAATTTGTGACACGGGCAGAGACGCAATACCAAGGTCGGCCATCTCCGCAGAACAGTCCCCTAAACATCTCAGCATGCCAAGATCATCCAACAGCTCTTCCTCTGTGATGCGACGAGACGAGTTACCCTCGTCCACGTAGACATCGTCGGGGTCCATCATGCCCATCATCACGCCGTGCTCGTCCCATTTTCCCCAACCCGACTTGTTGACCTTGCCTTGGGTAAACTGGGCCTCCGGGGGGTTGGGGTAATATTTTTTGTATACTCTCCTACCCCTGTTGGAAGACTCATGGTACCAGGGGTCATTGGCGTTGAGCGCAAAACCAGGATCGTCGACGAGAGTGGACGGCCAGCAGGGATTCTCCGTCAGCCCAGCATCGTCGATGGCTGGCATGTTCTTAAACTTGATCACAATCACCGTGTCAATGGGTCGCACTGTTTCTGTTACCACCACACGGTCGCGGCACCCTACCTTGACAGGGGGTCCCCTGTTAACACCGAGGATGCTCAGCTTGACCTTATCAAGGCACCCTTTGAAGAGCTGTCCTGCCGATCCATTCATGGTTCCCGGCAAAAGGCGAATCCAGACCCTCTTGTCGCGAGCTTGCCAGATTGCGGCTGGTGGGAATTCGTCACGCTGACACGAGAGGTTGGGCCTCTGCAGCCAGCCCTTCATCCAGCTGGTGTGATGCTCACGGTTGTAAGCGGCCACTCTTTCGCGGATATTGCCCAACCCGATATGTCGCTGATCAATGCAGGTCATGCTACTAAGTGACTTTGCCCGACTCATAACGGAGCTGTAATGCGAGCACGCCTGTCCGGCTACATTGTAGTCGCAGGTTCGGGTCGTGACAACTTCTGTAGGCTGGCGCGTGATCGTCTTTGTCTCCGTCTTTGGTGCAAGCGCTCTCTTTGCGAACCTTTTGTTTCCCGGGTTCTTACAGTCCTTTGTGCGCGAGGGACGCTTCTCTGGCTTTTCCGACGGCTTTCGGTCATTCTTAGACTTGAGCGGCTTGTCGAGCTTTACATCAGTCCTTGCCGCGGAATTTAAAGACGGATTTACCGCCCTTGGCAATGCCTTTTGCGCAGAGCTTTGCTAGTGCCGGAACAGCGGCTTGGACCGCGAGGCGAATGATCCATCCTGTACGCACATGTCAGCATTGCTTATCATTGTGCGGCTTTCGCAGTGGCGCAGATGGTTTGAAGATTAAGAGAGCTTACCAATGACGGGAATAAATGAGAGAGGCGTCAGCAGGGCGGTAATGGCAATGCGGCAGAAGGCAGTAGCTGCGAGCTCAAGCGCCGCGGCTTCAGCAATAGCAATCGCAGCATCTTTTGCTTTGTCCTCAATCTTGTCCTTGACCTGTTCTTTTGTGATTGGCGGCTTGAAGTCCTTGCAGCAGTAGCTTTGTGTACCACCAGAGCATGTCTGATCTTCTTTGTCGGAGTGATGGTTAGTATTTTGCGTGATCTCTGTCTCGTCCTCTCCACAGCCACCAGTGCAGGACAGGCCAAGGCCTCGGTATCCTCTCCATCGACAAGTGCCCATAGTAGATCCCTTAAGACAGCAGAGCCGACGGAATTTACCCTCGTCACAACGATCCATGTTGGAGAGTTGACCCGGTTGTCCACTCATTTGAGACGCTTCGTGGTCACCAGTGTCACATTTCTCGTCGCATTTCGTGGTGTAGCAGACACCTTGGGCGGCCTCACCTTGGTAGATGGTTTCTGCATCCTGGATCTCTTCTTCACTCATTTCGTTGGGATAGTTCAGACTTTTAGCTTTTTGATCAACCTGATCAATCGCCCAAACCATGAGCCCTCCAAGACATCTATCGTTGGCCAAGTCTCTCTTGTGGGGTAGTGTTTCCTCGTCATCATACGACACCCACTGATTAGAGTCCCATGTAAACCACTTCACACCAGCATTCTTGTCATATGTGGGCTTGATGGCTTCCTTCTTCACAATGTCCTTGATCTCTTGCAGAGTGAGGACACCGGATGCTCCGGAACAAGAGCCTTCATCAGCACCACCTGAAAAGGTACAGATTCCGTTTGGCGTATTGCATGATGGGTCGGTCAAAGTAAATGAGCGACCGTAATACCCTTGGCCAAGGACTACCTTTTCCGGCTTCACGCCAGCGCGCCAAAGAAGGTCAAGGCCGAGGTCAATCTCAGTGACGTTGGTATGGGTGGCAACCTTTGGTCCAATAGCCTTCGAAGCACCATCCCAAACGCGTGTAAGTCGTAGGACATTATGTTGAACCAGTCAACAGACTCCTGATGCTTGGCAAGATCAAAGTGCTGTAGATACCAGTAAGATGCAGGGAGTGTAATGGTGTATCCGTAGCTTCCTGCAAACGCTTGCTTGATGTCTGCGGACAGCTGGACAAAATTGGTGGTGTCATCTGGTCGGCCTCCACGATCCTCTGAATACACAATTAGCTGCGCAAAATACTGCATAACACGAGGTCTACTCACCAGCAGTCGGATACTCCCAATCCATATCGGCACCATCAAAGCCGTAGGTATCCATGAACGTCATGAGACCGTCAATGAACTTCTTGCGGCCCTCGGCTGTCCTAGCCATATCACTGAATGCTGTTTGATATGGACCGGCTGTGCTGTTGGTTAGCTCTGCGCCCTGTCGTGGTAAAGTGGTGAAGAAAATGTGAGGCACCCACGATCGTTGAAGGACCATCCACCGACGCTGACTCATGTCTGCAGGCCTGGCTTCTTCTCCTTGAGCTTTGTGAACCTGTGGAATAAGTCGCCCGCTTTCTTGTTCATGGGGACAATCTCATAAGTTTGAGGATGAAAAAAAACGAAAGCAAAGTTGATATGGGTAAACCCACGCAGGTTCAGGTCCTCGGGGGAGACGGACTGGCACTTGCGAGTGTTTGACCAAGATTCGTAGTAGCCAATGGATACGCCATCTGTGGTACCAGAGGCCGTGCCGCAGGATGGGCGCTTGACTTTGCCACAGCCACCAAAGTCTTTTTGGCACTTCTTCTCGCAGAAGTCAGCCGTCGAGCCACAGAATCTAGCTCGTCGTTTTAGTACTAAAGTGTTTTGCTGATACAGAGGCAAGTTACATACCCAAACACGGAGCAGCAAACCCGCAATGGACAGTTTTGTTTCCCAGGTGCGCCGTACTGGCCACATTCTGCCTTTGCATTGCAGTTGGAAGAATAATCACTACCGCATTCCTTTGGGGAGTAGCCGCATAGTCCAGTTGCCTACAGAGAGTTAGTCTGTTACTGCTTCCGCAGCGACCACAGCTTGACTCACCCTACTACAACAAGCGCCTTTAGCACATGGTATTTTCTCGTTGCAGGTTCCTTCTGGAAGCTGCCAGTACGTTTGCAAAAGCCTGTATGCAGAGGAGCGGTTCGAATAACTCTGTTGGGCGGTACTCTGGGATCGAGTCACGTTACTGAGGAAGATGGTTTCCGAGAGGCTCCCATTCTGCGACGTTTGGGCGGTATTTCTAGAGCTAATAGCGGTATTGCCAGATTCCAAGAATAGAAATATCGCCGCAGCGATATAAAAAGGCTTGAGATGCCCCATTTTAGTCATTTATCAGCGAATACTGTAAGTAGTTCTCAGGGTGACATTTCTGCCTAGAGTCAGAGATCTGCTTATACAAACTGTATATGTATGTCGCGAGCTATCCATAACCTGAATATCGATTATTGAGCCATGTCAAGAATATAGACGAGCCTTAGTAACCGTGCAGTCCTTGCACTGTACGGAGGCGACGATACTATACTCGCATACTGGTTACATTGCAGCACGGAGGGCCTCAGCCTTCGGCGACAAATATGGTCACAGGTTACATAGTGTTCAGCTGAAAATTGAATAATCCTCCGGATGCAATAATATTGAGACATTACTACCCTGCTTTTAAGGCTGCCGGCGAGGTTACAATTTCTGCAAGGAAACAAGGCTCCCGGCCAAGCCCACCCCGAAGCAAGCTCTGGTAGAGACGAGTCAATGAATGGCTTGCTTTGCTCGTCTAAATCAGCACTTATATTGTGTAGCTGTGATGCACGAGAGCTCCTTGGCTACTCATACTTCACATTGTAAATTACGCCGAGGCCTGCCGCATCGGTCACTTTCCCCTTCACTACCGTAAGCAAGTACTTGTGCCACCCACATGTATCGTCGCATGCTTCATCGGGCGCAGAATGTAACTATTTCAAGATAAATGCAATAATAGACTCGTGAAAGGGCCTGAGCCGGAATACATGGGTGTCCCGTGTTTGTAAATACGACCCTACGAATCGACAGCCTTGGGCGCCATGGCCCCGTGCCGTCTTCGCACTGTACAGACAGACTATCTATTGCCAATACTAGTAAATTTGTAAATTGGCGACATTCATGGGAAGTATTGTCCTCAGGAAACTAAGTTATAACTGTTACTGCTTACCTTCGCATTGCCGTGACATAGCGCTGAAAGTGCTAATTGCGAACTATTGAATCAGTCGACATGGCCAAGTATAGTCTATCATGGCTTCTCGCCGTGTCAAGCATACTATCTGCAGCGAATGGCTTTAATCTTTATCCTTTGTTACCCAGCGAAGTGATGCAGACTATGCTGGGCATATCTCCGCAATGTCTCACTGCACTGTATGTTCTTTTATCGACTGTTGAAGAAGGTGATCCTCGCAGTATTGCTAACAAGGCCAGCAATACAACTTTGCCATGCGATAATTTTCTCTTCCAGTGGACTTTGAACGTGGACCGTATTCACTGGGAGGAGGCAGACGTGGCGACTCTATGCACGGCAGAATGTACGGCTGGCGCGCAACGCTGGAGAACAACCGTGAGAGATGCGTGCGCAGACCAGTACGTTCGCTCCGGTGGCAAGTACGCTCCGGCCGATACTCTAAGCGGTCGTTTCTTTGACGGTCTTGTTGTGGCTTGCGCGCAATCATCTGCCAAGGCATGGTGTCTGCTCGAGTCCTATGACTGGGTCGGCTCCGATGTGGTCCAGATTGACTGCGAAGCCAATCCTGCCGATCCGTGGTGCATCAACAAGGCCGAGCCACTGGCCAATAACAGTCGCATCTCTACGCTCTATGACGATGCGCTCTTGTGCTCGGAGTGCTTCGTCAAGATGCTTCGGCTGCGTGTCAATTCGGATTACCCTCCCGACGCGGACTTTTCTGACTACTTGACGGAGGAGCTGCAAGACGTTGAGAAAGTTTGTGGCCACGAGTCGGAGCCAATCACCACCCGTGCGGTGCCCTGGTATCCAGAGCTGTCAGATGCTCCGTTGATTGGCATTCCGACGACACCTTCGACTACAACGGCGCAACCTACGCCCACTGCGTGCACTGGTCGCACGGTTGACATAGTCCCGGATCTTAAGGAGGAAATGACATGCCATGACATTGCGGAAAAGTATGAAACCGGATCTGGTGAAGTCGCCATTGCTACAAAGGATGACCTTTGCCGTGCAACAAAGCCTATCTGCCTTCCTCAAAAGTGCACACTTTACGCCGTCGAGGCCGGTCAAACTTGGTAAGTCGTGCTGTGACTAGGAATTAGACTCCGCATCAGCTTACCATTTGGACAACAAGTGAGAACGTAGCAAGCTCCATGTCTATGCTGAATAATGCCACCGTCACTGTTGCTCAGCTTGCAACTTGGAACCCCAACCTGCTCGGTGTTTGCGATGGTCTTGTGGAACAATTTGTCTGCGCAAGGCAAGTATATCCAAAAGCCACTTTGCAAGCAAAATATTGACATTTGCATCCAGCCCTCCTGGTTTCGCATGGAAGAAACCACCAGAGACCGAGATCCCTGACGATGGCGACGGCCCCGTACGCGGCGGCCCAGGCAGCACACCAAGTCTGCCCATCACGGAAGACCCAAAGGACATAACATCGGATAAAGTGCAAGAGGGGATTGCATCAGACTGAAAAAAATGGATTCTCGCCAGTTCAAAAGCAGCGAGCTGCTGGAAGCTGGCCAACGACGCCAAGATAAGCGTTCCTCGCCTCTGCGAGCTGAACCCGGTATTAGGCAAGAACGGCCAAAACTGCGGTACGCAGGTATGGCTCGGCTACTACTATTGCGTAGCAAACAAAAGTGGTGCCACGGCAACGACTTCTACTTCGCAAGCATCAGTCACCACGACCACATCGACTCACACGGGCCTGGCCAAGCCCACCCAGACGCAGGCCGGCATCAGCAAGGACTGCAGCAAGATCGAAGAGGCCAAGAGCGGCGACTCTTGCTGGGCCATTGCGAACCGGGCCGGTATCGAGCTGTCGTCTCTTTACGTGTGGAACGCAGGCTTGGGAGCAGCCGGAGAGAACTGCGGCACGCAAATCTGGCCAGGGTACTGTTACTGTGTGGGCGTTGGCCCGCCTCCAACGACTACATCGACGGGGCCGGCGCTGCCTACGCAGACGCAGCAAGGATTCCCGAGGGACTGCAAGAAGTATGTGGCGGCAAAGAGCGGCGATAGCTGCTAGGCTTTAGCAAATGAAAATGTAGTGACGCCAGAGAGGCTGTATGAGCTGAACCCCGTCCTCGGCTCCAAGGGTGAGAATTGTGGCATGCAGATCTGGCCCGGTTACTATTATTGTTTGTCGAAGTGAAAAGCTATTTGAAGATAAGACGCGTCTTATTCACGTAGATCAGTATGATTCTGAGTTAAAAATCGTCATCGTCGTCGTCGTCGACTGCCTGATCATCATCTTCCGCTCGCCTGGTCTTTTCGTATTCTCGGAGGGCATCGATATATGCGTCCTTGCGCAAGCTCTCCGGCCAACCATTTTCAACCAGTATTTGTTTGATACGCTATACACAAACGTCAGCAAGTCTCCTGCGTTGAACGGCCGACCTTTCTGTGGACTCACAGCTCCCTCTGGCGTGAGGCCGCCCTCAAACCACGGAAAAGGCTCCGGAATGGGCATAATTAGAAGGCTATTCACTTGATCGTAGATCATGTCGAGAAACTCCTCCGCCCGGTACTGCTTGCCTCCCTGTCTCCATGGCTCATTGCCGGGGGCATCGGGGTCCTGCATTGACCCGTCGCAGTGGTAAATGACCCCGTCGTCCGTGTCAAGCAGTATAGCGTCTATCCTCAAATCTGAGGCGAGAGCGATCATTCCTTTGGGGCAAACGATGCCATCCTCGCCACAGACCATAATGCGTTTGTGAAAAAAGACCTTTGCCATCTCGGGAGTCGATGCTTCGTGCGACATGTCCTCGCGCAAATACGAGACAACCCGGCAAGGGGCATACACCTCGAGTTCACGGATGCAGCGCAGATATGGAAGATGCCTCACCAAGTCCACGACTTTGTCGGACCGTTCGGCGGCCATCAGCATCTCCATATGTAGCTGCTCATTGGTCCAGCCGGTGGGCGGCGGCCGAGCGATTTCCGAGTCGTCAATGTAGGCCAGCTTTTCGAGCAGCTCGTAATACTGCGTCATGCGCTGGACGACAGAATCTCGGCTGTATGGCATGGCGCTTGGCGATCGCGTTGGCGGCTTGAGTTGGTGTACAGAAAGCTACATGCCTTGATTTCGGATGAAGGAATGAAAATGAACGTCGCCGTTTGGCAAAGCAGGCTGGCACTTGGCCTATAGAGTCTCGGCACTTATTAGTAGGCTACTTGACGTGCTTTGCGCAGCCAACTCTGCACATTCGGGGTAAATCCATCAACGTATGCAAACCAAGTAAATTTTAAAAGAGTGCATACATTGTTTCTTTGATGAAATTCGAGCATCAAAGTTGGAGTAGTAGGTTTATTGATATAAGCGTCTCGTTGAGCCTGCAATTGTAGGCGCGACTTGCGCAGCATGGATCTCGCTAGCGTGCGGAGGACTACGATGCATGGATAGATTGCAACAACTCAGCGTTGTCGATTCTGATATTTCTTTGGCTCTTCTACTACAAGCGTGCGGCGTATTCTCTCCTATATCTCAAATGATACCAACACACAAAATTAAAGGCACAATCACTATCAGTATACTGTACTTTAGCGGGCGGATACTGAAGCGTGCTAGAGCACACGAAGTCGCTATATACAAATCTACGGATAAAAGTAACCACATTGTATTTTTATTTTATTGTCTCTACTTAAAATGTGACAAGTAAGGTGCATAACTAGCTTCCATTGACTTATTTACCTTTTTCATGTATGCCTTTGTTGTCGATTAGCCTCGCCATAGCCTCGCCATCTGTTCTCCCCGCCAGTAGCTGATCTATGCGCTGGAGCTGGAGCCCCACAACATTTGCTTTGTGTCATGGGATTCAGTAATGCGTCTTTCATTCTTCGCAAACACCGCTTTGTTTGCTGCTTTCTATATCTTTCCCATTCGCAACTCAATATCCTCCTCCTTCGTCCATCCATCCATCCATATTCACTTACCATACTGACGCATCTCATCCCAGTTGCGCTCGCCTCATTTCGTTGCCTTTGGTTTGAATCATAGACAACTTTGCAGATGCCGTCCTTTGGGCCGTCCTCTCAACCGTCCACACAGCCGTACTCCGGCTCGGCGGACCTGCTGAGCAATGTGCAGCCCTCTGATTTTGAGTTTCTCGACGTGGTTAAAAAAGATAAAGATGAAGGCGTGGCGGTTTTCAAGGTTAAAATAGGTGAGAGATTGTGTATCATGAAAGTGGTAAGAACACGGCGCGAATTGTCCGAATATGTCGCGATGAGTAACACAGTTTTAGTTTGAAGGGCAATACGATGGTTCCACATGCGGTTTTGGAATCGAAAGCCTAGAGGGTCCTGCTACAAGAATTGCATGAAAGTGGTCCGATTGGCCATTTTGTAGGTGTTTTTGTTTTTGTTGATGTAGTTGTTTTTCGTGGTTTTTCTTGCTAATTTCTTTTCGTTCTCGATATTCCTTTTCCTAGGATATTGGTTAACACTTCTCTAAGACAAGCACACTATTACAGTTGACTTGCTTCTCTTACCTTTTTCTCGTTGCGTGCTGTAGTTGTGAGATGGTAATGTAGTGAAAGTTAGGTAGGAGTCAGAGATAAGACCAGCTATTTAATACTTTTGCAAGAGCTGCAGACTTCTTCTCTGATCACAACGCAAGCATGCTTTATTGGTAGATTTGGTAGATTTAGAACCTGTGATTGTTGGCCAGTGGTCAGTCTTGCACTACTGCGGACGTAGGCGCTCAAAGTATACCAATTACATGAGGTCAACGCAACACCGGTGGGGTAAAGTGAAAGCATGTACTCAGTACGGTACCCAGAACGTGGCTTGGTTCAGAACCTGGGAGCATCGCGAGCCACACTGTCACGATGCATTACCCTCTCACACAGGTGGTGACTGGTTCACAGGTATGGGCAAACTTATTCAAGACAAAGCAGGTGCCAATCGGGATGTGTCCTTATCGCCGAACCGCCAGCCTAGTTAGTGGAGTTCTGGAAACAATACTACTTGACGGTCTGGGCTATCCATGTCCCATGTCCAGGGGCAACGTCGGGCGGCAAATGTAACCTCCAGCAGCAGCTCACCAATTGACTACATCACGCAGACGCTGAGACTCCATCGACTGTAAGAGTCGAGAGATATTGGGTCAAAATGACACGCCATAATCCGAACTTGGCGAGCTTGCATGCTACACATCACATTACGCGCAGGTGTACAGCAATAAGCGCCGGCCAGGCATGACGGCCTGTAGCCTCGTAAGGTGGCGTGATGGGTTACAAAATGGGTCAGCTTGAATTCAAGGGGCCAAAATAATGGCCCGAAGTGGTCAGGTAGTTTGCGATCCCCCCTTCTCGGGGTTGTAATCGTGTTCTTTTGCCCTCATTTCGTGGTGGACTTGACGGCAACGGCAGAAGAGCTGCCTGTTGTTGGTACCTAAGGTAATAGGGTGCCAACAAGCCACCAACGACTCCGCCACATTCGTGTCAAGCAATACAAATTACCGCGACAGGGGGGAAAGGAGAAGGAAGAAAGCCAAGTGCAATCTCAAATCCCATCTCTGCTGCACTATTCCCTCATGACAATTACTTCCCCCGCAGCTCCCTATATTTAGTAGGTAGAGGATACAAATTCCGGTCACGTGTGGTTCGCGTCGGCCTCGAGTCCGCCGCAGCCCGCTAGCGCGTTCACAACGCCCACTTAACGCGGTTCTGCCTAGACTAAGCTCGTAATGCAGCGATACGTTCGGCGCGTCGCAGCAACGATAGCCAGCGACAAAAATCACAGCTACCACTATTTAATTGGCGGCCCTCTCTATTACTCGGGCGGCGTTGCTGACAGTTCCAAAGAACGCATAGACTCCCGATCGCCGAAAGTTTCCTCCCGCAGGCCCTGTGGCAAACTCTGGCCCTCGCCCAGCCTGCCGCATTGCCGCTTCTTCACGCTGGCTTCAAGCGGAGTATTGGGACGATTGGTGCTGCGCCATACTATTTCTGCCGCATCGGTGCTTCAACGAGCACACACCCCAAGATTCAGCACCATGGCGCCCAAGCAGGCGACTTTGGGGTATGTAAAACCTTCTCAGACATCGATTGGGTGCGTTAGTCCCTCTGGATAGTCTTGACTGCCCCGTGGCAGCGGAAGACAGCTAATAATCGGCTGCAGCAAATTCTTCGGCTCCAAGTCCGATGGACCAGCTCGACAATCTAAGCTTGCCTTCTCGGCAAAGCCCAAGAGTGAGGCAGAAACTGCCGACGATGGCTCAAGCACGAAAGAAAACACAGATCCAGACTCTGGTGCGTCACTTTTGCCAGCAGTCAAGCTTTTTGCGCTGCAGAGCTAACACATACTCAAGACTCGAAAAAGCGCGTTCGATTAGAGGCAAACGGCGACTCGAAGGCATCGATCAAACCGGAGGAAGACGAAGAAAGCGCTCCAGTTGCGAAGCGCCCCCGACGCAGCCGAGTAAGAAGGGTTGAGGACGATGACGAGGATATTGTCCCTACAACAGAGACGGTCAAGAAAGAGGAGCACATGGACTCGCCCGTCAAGGTTGAATCCTCTGTTGAGCCCAGTCCCGAGCCTAGTCCCGAGCCGTTGGTCAAGAAGGAGAAAGACGTCGACCAAGAATTCAAGGAGGAGGCCGCGGCTGAATCTGGCTCTGATGTCGAAGGCGATGCAGATTTGGAAGAGAAGCCCGAAGTTGCCGCCAAGGCGCGTCAGCTGGCTCAGACCAAACTCAACTCAAAAATCAAGGATCCATATCCCGACTGGAAGCCTGGTGCCCCCGTCCCATACGCTGCCTTGTGCACAACTTTTTCCCTCATTGAAATGACTACCAAGCGACTGATCATCATGGAACACTGTGCGCTTTTCTTACGCCAAGTCATGCGCCTAACTCCCGACGACCTACTCCCCACAGTCTTGCTCATGATCAACAAGCTGGCTCCCGACTATGCTGGTATCGAACTTGGTATCGGCGAGTCGCTCATTATGAAGGCTATTGGCGAGTCCACTGGAAGAAGTCTGCAAGTCATCAAGGCCGACCAGAAGGATATCGGTGATCTCGGCCTCGTCGCTCTAAAGAGCAGATCTACACAACCAACCATGTTCAAGCCGAAGCCACTGACAGTTCGCGGTGTGCATCAGGGCCTAATGGGCATTGCCACTGTCACTGGAAACGGAGCGCAAGGGCGCAAGGTCGACGGTATCAAGAAGCTTCTCTCTGCTTCTGATGCCCACAATACTGGCAAGGTCGATATAACAAAAGACAAGGGCGGTCCCAGCGAGGCCAAGTACATTATTCGATTTCTCGAAGGCAAGCTTCGACTGGGCCTAGCAGAAAAAACCGTACTAGTATCGCTTGCGCAGGCCGTTGTATGCCACGAGGCCGACAAGCGTGGCAAGCTGCCTAGCACGTCGGACATGGAAAAGGGCGAGAGTATCCTTAAGACAGTTTACAGGTGAGTCATGCATCGTGAGCAGATTTTTTTCTTCTTGACAAATTTTAACCATACATTAGCGAGTTGCCGAGTTACGATGTCATCATCCCTGCCATGCTCTCCCATGGTATTCTCAATTTACGTGATCAGTGCAAGTTGCAACCTGGTGTGCCGCTGAAGCCCATGTTGGCCAAACCTACCAAAGCCATCACCGAAGTTCTAGATCGCTTTGAGGGCCAAACGTTCACCTGCGAATACAAGTACGACGGCGAGCGCGCTCAGATCCATTACGTGGCCAAGGATGCTCCCCAGGAGCTCAGCCAGGCAGCGCCGGGTGCTAACAAAGAAGCCGCCAAGGGAGTGGCCAGCATCTTCTCTCGCAACTCAGAAGACCTGTCTAAGAAGTACCCCGATATTCTGGCCAAGCTGCACACTTGGGTCAAGGAAGACACCATGAGCTTTGTGCTTGACTGCGAGACTGTAGCCTGGGATACGGTGGAAAAGACGGTACTACCCTTCCAGCAGCTCATGACCAGAAAGAAGAAGGACGTCAAAGTGGAAGACGTTAAGGTCAAGGTCTGCGTATTTGCCTTTGATCTCCTCTACCTGAATGGCCAGCCCGTCGTGGAAAGTTCACTGCGGGAGCGAAGAGAGCTTCTACAACAGGCGTTCACACCTGTGGAAGGCGAGTTTTCTTTTGCCACTTCCATGGATGGCCAGGAGCTCGATGATATTCAAGTGTTCCTGGACGAAAGTGTCAAGGCCTCTTGTGAAGGCCTTATGGTGAAGATGCTGGACGGCAAAGAGAGTGGATACGAGCCCAGTAAGCGAAGTCGAAACTGGCTCAAGGTATGTGTATTGTCACTTCCATCTGCACCCGGCGCAAGCTAACAACCTCACAGATCAAGAAGGATTACCTCTCTGGTGTCGGCGACTCCTTGGATCTCGTCGTCCTGGGCGCCTACTACGGCCGCGGCAAGCGCACGTCCGTCTATGGCGCTTTTCTGCTCGCCTGCTACAACCCCAACTCGGATAGCTACGAGACCGTGTGCAACATTGGCACGGGCTTCTCCGAGCAGGTCCTCGAGGAGCTGCACGCGTCTCTGTCCGCCATTACCATCGACCGCCCCAAGCCCTTTTACTCGCACTCGTCCGGCAATCAGCACCAACCCGACGTCTGGTTCGAGCCCCAGTACGTATGGGAGGTCAAGACGGCTGACCTCACTCTCAGCCCGCGCTACAAGGCCGGCTGCAAGGAGGGCGTCGACCCCGCCGGCGGCAAGGGCATCAGTCTGCGCTTCCCGCGCTTCATCAAGATTCGCGACGACAAGAAGCCCGACGAGGCCACGTCGAGTCGGCAGGTGGCGGAAATGTACCGCAAGCAGGAGAGCGTGACCAAGAACAAGGGTCCGTCTGTGGATGACGACTTTGAGTACTAAAGATGAAAGAACGAATGCTGTTGGCTGTTGGCTGTTGTTATGGCACGTGTTGTATTATGGCGTATGGACTAGCTTGGGATTTTTGTCATTATTTAGTAAGGGTTAAAATGTCTATTCGCACGAGATTTGAACGAAAGCAGCACTTCGTAAGCTGAAAAGTGACTTGGGTCATGCCGTGGCATAGAAACTACAAATTAAAGAGATATTTATATATATCTACCGGCCCTATAAAATTATACACGGTGTCCGTGTCCTTTTTGATATCGTGCCACTATAGCATTGGACTACGCGGACGAGCAACACCGTCATCATCCACTTCATCATCCGATCCCAGCAACGTCTCATCTGGTCCTGATCGGGCCACGCCTCTCCCAGCGGCACCAGGCTGGTGAGCCGGCGCACCACCCGCCGTCGTGCGGCGCGTCTCGTCGGCGCCGTTCAGCACGTACCAGACGTCCTTTTTCGTGAGCAGGCCCTGGAGCACGCCGCGATCGCTAAACAGCACGTACCGCAGGCCGAGCTTCTGAAAGTAGGAGACGACGAGCTGGAGGTTCGTGCGCGAGGGCAGCGTGAGCGGCGTCTGGTCCATCCAGGGCCGCAGGTCCAGCGTCGTGCGGGGGTCGGCGAGCGGCTGGTGGGTGAAGAAGGCCTCGGTGAGCGGGGGCAGGCTGCGGGGCGGCGCGGACGCGGTGTGTATGTTGTAGCTGAGCTCGGCGCGGGAGATGTAGCCGAGGAGGATGGCGTCGCGGGGGTCCGAGATGACGGGGAAGCCGCGGCAGGGGTGGGTGGCGAGGATGTCGTTGAGCGAGGCGATCGTGTGGCCGACGGCGGTGAGGACGACGAGGTCCTCGATGCGCGTCATGATGTGCGCGGCGGGCGTGTCGGGGACGACAACCTCCTCGCTGTTGTCGAGGAAAGGGTACTCGTTGAAGTGGATCCAGGACTCGTAGATGCCGCGGCGGGAGAAGGCGTCGCCGACCCATTTGGAGATCATGACGGCGACCATGATGGGCAGCACGTAGGTGAGCGCGCCGGTGAGCTCAAACATGATGACGACGATGGAGACGGTCATGCGCGTGACGCCGGTGAGGGCGGCCGCGGCGCCGATGATGGCGTAGGTACCCGGCGTGATGCACGGTGTGTCGGGCTCGCACGCCTGGAAGAGGATGAAGCCGCGGTGGCTGTCGACCCAAATCTCCATGACGATGCCGACGGCGCGGCCGACGAGCGCGCCAATGGCCATGGACGGCAGAATGATGCCGGCCGGGATCTGCAGGCCGAAGCTGATGGCGGCGAGGAGGAAGCCCAGCAGCGCGGCGAAGAGGAGCAGCACGATCGTGCTGGCGGACGCCGCGCCCGTCTTGCACAGCCCGACCGGGTCGTCAAGCACCTGGGAGCACTCCTGGAACAGGTTGGACACGAGCTCGGTCGACTGCACCTTCATGTAGTGGTTGGGGAAGTTGATGAGCGCGGTCAGCAGGGCCACGGCCAGCACTTGGACAATGGGCCCGGGCAGCCAGTTGCTCGCCTTTTTCCAGCGCGCAACGAGCATGTTGGTCTTGATAAACAGCCCGCCATAGACGCCCTGCAGTTGTTAGGATGAGAGAGAATTGAGAGGGGAGAACGCGGCGGAAAGAACTTACTCCAATAATACCAAGGATGGCATAGGGAAAGATTTCGAATCCGTGCCAGTCCCGACTGTATTTGGTCTGGTACAAAACCAGCTTTCCGGAGCGCAAGGGGTCAAAGGCCTGCAGTGACACTGCCGCCGTCATGGCGCAGACGAAGCTCTGCCACATGGTCTTGTCGGGGAAGTAATACGACAGCTGCTCCAAGCTAAACAAGACGCCGCCAATAGGTGAGCCAAAGGCAACCG
The DNA here is from genome assembly GCF_028009165.1 of Akanthomyces muscarius. Taxonomy (NCBI): domain Eukaryota; kingdom Fungi; phylum Ascomycota; class Sordariomycetes; order Hypocreales; family Cordycipitaceae; genus Akanthomyces; species Akanthomyces muscarius. Next base: position 3,078,948 of record NC_079244.1, on the reverse strand, counting down.
AGATGCCCGCCGCCGCCGCCGCGGACAGCACCTCCCTCTTTCGTGCCTCGTTTCCGTTGATGTTGTGGAAGAGCTTGGTGAAGATGTTGGCGCAGCAGCAGGCCACATGGACCAACGGGCCCTCCTTGCCGAGCCACATGCCGGAAGCCACCGCGAGGATGAGTCCCAGCGACTTGGCGACGAGCGTCCAGGCGCCGAGCAGACGGCGGATGACGAAGCCGCCAAGAATCGTCTTGATTTCAGGAATGCCGCTATGCTTGGCATAGAGCGAGTATTCCTGTACTAATACAGCAGCGCATAGCGCGAATAAAATCTAGACGTTTCCGGTCAGAAAAAAAACCCTGCGAACAAGACGGAACGGCTTATTAGTTTTTGCAAAGGTAACTTACCGACAAGAAAGAGAACAAGATGTACTCTATAACCCATCTGCCAGCGACCGCATGCACTCCCAGCGCCTCGCCCCACGACTTCCAGCCGTCGCACTTGGAGCCCTGGTCGTAGCCGTAGCAGCAGAAGCTCTTGTTCAGGTAAAAGTGGCCGCCTTCGGGCCCGCTCGAACAGTACCCGAGCTTCAGGTCGCCGAGCCAGTCGGTGGTGATGTTGATGAGCGCGGCAATGGCGCCGACGGCCAGCCCCGTCAGGATCATGACGACCCAGACCTCGCTGGCGTCGAGCAGCTTGCGCACGTAGCCGACCAGGCCGCTCGTGTTGGCCGTCAGCACGCGCAGGCGCTGGCGCTCCTTGGTGTACTCGAAGATCCAATCAATGGCCGTGAGGTCGTCGTAGCCGACGCGGCGTCCGGGGCCCTCGACGTGCCAGTCCAGCGGCGCCGTGGTCCCTCCTCCTCCGTCCTTGTTGATCACCAGCCCGCTACCTGTGGTGCCCGGCCGCGGCCGCGGCGGTGACGTTATCGCAAAGGCGGCGGCCGGGGATCGTGGCGGCGACGTCCTGCTGCTGTTGCTGCCGCCGTCGCCGCCGCCGCCCGTCAGCGCCGAGAGCAGCCGGCCGGGGCTGGAGAGGAGCGAGGGCTTCGGCTTGCGCTTGAACGAGATGGGCGTCGAAAAATCATCGTGGTGGATTGGGTCGTCGTCGAGCACGTGGCGGGCGCCGTCGCCGTCCTCGTCTTTGTCGTCGTCGTCATTGCCGCCGAGGAAGTCGAGCTCGTCTGGGTCGTCGGACGGGAATGCGGGCGAGTGCGCGGATGAGCATGCAGGGGCAAACGGGTCGTGCCGGCCTGCTGCAGACATGATGCGCGCGCTGAGGGCTTTTGGCTTGTTTTCTCTATCGCATCGTCCAGCCCGGGCGGTGGTGTTGCAAGGTTTAAATAAAGTCAAGTCGGTACTTGGACTGGCGCCACGCAAGACAGCTGTCGCTCGGCGATGGCGATTGTGCTGTGCCCCCCTGTATTTCAGCCGTATTTCAGAGCCCCACGGCGATCTCCTCCGCTACGAATGTCGATGTAGCCACCAGCTCGGTTCTTTGCGCTCTCGCAATACAGGGTCTCACGAAATATATGCATTGGTTTTTACTTGCGTTCAGCTCCTGCTGTGAGTATTGTAGGGCGCTAGCAAACAGCCGTCGTTGTGAATATTCCGCACGTCTAGCTGAATGTCTCACTTCAAACCTTTGGCGACGCTGGTGCAGGCTGGAATCGTTATACAAACATAACATCAACTCCTCATCTTTACTGGCCAAGTGTTCTTTCCTCATTTCTCTCTGTTTTCATGCCTCTTGGCTTCGTTAAACTTTCCCACTTCATCTAGACCTCCGACTTCCTTCAACATTCCGTCGTGATGTCAGGCCTCGCAAGCCTGCCCACCGTCTGTGAGCCTCAGCATACGATCGTGCGGGGCAATTTTATTTGTACCAAAACTCAATGTATTTATAAATCAGATGGGTAATAAAGTGCAACTAGCAAGCTCGTTTTTTTTCCTGATACGTTTGGTCTAATGAAACACAGTTTGCCTTGTCAATCGTGGTTGTCAAATTCACAGTTCCATTCACCATCGAGGGCCCACATAGACTCCAGACGACAGATCCGGCGCCTCAATTTCCAACTTGCCTACCCTGCATCCGTTGAACTGCATAATTCGAATCAATCTGCGGTAGTCCAGCTCTTTATGCCAAGCGTGTTGTTTTTGACAGTCAATTCGCTGTGGGTCTAGCTTTTGCTCCCAAAGTATCGGCAGGCTGGGCTGTGGCGACTTCTGTGGCGCACAACTCAGAATCTTCAACATGGCCTCCGAAGAGCCCTCAAACACGGCAAGCCTGGGGTCGCAGGAGGACAACAATATTGCAAAGTTGAAAGCACTGCTCAAGTCCAAAGACGACACACAACGTTTTGTCGGATTGGCTCTGCTAAAGTCGCTCCTGGACAATACGCCCGAGATCCGAAACGATGAAGCAGCGCTTCGCGACCTGTGGTCTCGCATTTCTCCCAAATTTCTAGATCGCCTGCTGCGCACAGGGTCCAACCCTTCCAACACCAACGCCAAGGACATGCTAGATATTGGCGTATCCATACTCTATACGTTTTCCGTTCTTCTTCCAGGTGCAGACACGGCGTCGGCGTCTTTCACAGATCGCGTGCCCAGCTTAGTTGCGGCGGCGCTGTACAGCAAGGGAGAGACGACACGGCTCCTGCTCCAGCTTCTGTATACGCTTGTCAACTCAAAGGATGGCGCTGCAGCCTTTATGGAAGTGGAGGACACGACGCCTCTCACGGAGATTGCCACGAGCCATGCCATGGTGCTCGACATTCTCTGCCGTGCTTGGTTGAACAACATGGCAAGCGGCGCAGCTGGCGCAGGCCTTTCGCAGAAAATAGAGGCCGTCTTGCAGAACTTGGTTGTTTTGTTCAAGGGAACAGATGCGGTGACATACTTGGCATTCTTGGGAACATTTTTCAGACAGGCTACGCCAGAGGTAAGCCCGAAAGTCCAGTCATTGTTCGAGCGTGGGCTAATGAGCACCAGGCTATCCCCAAGAACCCGAAATGGATATCGCCAACAGCTTCATACATACGGCGTCTTGTTACCAGCAGGCCTACCCCGGAAGCCCGTTCTGCATACACAAGCGCAGCGGCTGCCCTTCTGCAAACATATCCTGAGCAAGCATCTGAACTTCTCTTCAAAGACAATTCCAACACTGAAAAGCCGTTTGGATACCTCTTCGTCAACCTCCTCCTCATTGACATCCGTTCATCAATCCCCACCCTTCTCGCATCACTCAACTCCCCCGGATACAAGCAGACGTCGAGGCATCTTGCCTCTGATTTCGACATTATCTGCATCTTCATCGGCCATCTCGTGCGCTCTCTCGAGGACGAATCCCTCGAGACCCTCATCATGCCCCCCGACAGCCTGCTCCGCATCCGCAAGAGCATATCAGAGACCATGTCCGTGACCATCGAGTACATCCGCGACCGCTGGGACGCCGCACGCTCCGGCGCCATGGGCCTCGATCCCAGCGCGCGGCCCAGCAAGGCCGAGACGAGCACGGGCTCGCATCACACCCTGGCCTGGGATTCAATCGCCGACATGGCCGAGGAGGACCCATTCATGCTGTCCGCGCTGCGTGCGCTGGCGCTTTGGCTGCGAGAAGACGAAAACGACCAGCTCAGGAAAGAAGGCACGGGACTCATGGACATTCTCATAGAGCTCTTCACCAGCAGCCCCGGGTCGAAGCTGGACTTCCGCCCATCTGTGCTCGTGGGCCTGGAAGGTCTTGTGGCCATTGACCAGGGCCGCGAGATCTTCTTACAGAACAACGGCTGGGTGGTTCTGAGCAGAGACTTGGTCCATACTATACAGAGCCATCGTGAGCTCAAGGACGAACGAGAGGCCACGATATGCGTCGACATTGTGCGAATTCTGCTCGCAGTCGCCGAGGGAGAAAAGACGACGGCAGAGACCTGGCTCGATCTCATCACCGGCGTGGCGGCATGGGACGTCCCCGATGGAAGCACCACTGCATCCGTCGCCCGAGACGCCCACGTCGCCGTCCTGCAGCTCTGCTGCACGGTGCTCGTCCAGGCCAATTCGGGCATGCGCAGCCGGTACCAGCACTCCATTGCCGCGATTGCGGGCATCGCGACGCGGGCGAATGCGCAGATTGGCCAGCTGAGCGAGTACAGCGAGCAGATGGAGGACGTCATGACGACATTGGATAGATTAAGATGAGAAAAACTAAAAGCTATATAGAAATCAACATTTTTGGATGTTATACACATGGATAGTGAATATTTCATGAAGACGCAGAGACTGTACGCGCCGTGTTTGTAGTGTCTTGCTTCTTGACCTCGGCGGCGCTCGCTTTTGCGCGCTTCTTCCTCGCCCGCCGCACCTCAATCTCTACATGGGCCATTTCTGCCTGCACACTCACCAGCCGCGGGATCACATCCTCGACCGCCGCGACCGACTGGCTCTGCGCCTCGCGCAGCGCCGGCGGTACCAGCACGCCAAACCACCGAATTGGGTTCCCCCTTACTGCTACGGACGACTTCTTCTTCTTCTTCTTCTTCTCCTTTTCCTTCCTGTCTGCTACTGAATCATCTTCCTTGCCTTGCCCCTCTGCATCTTCTTCTTCTTCTTCCGCTATAAACTCCTGGACAATGGCAAACGTAGGCGGCGAGGAGGAGGAGGAAGCCGCTGCAGAGATGGCGACCCGCCGCGACGCCTGCATGCGCTCGTCGTACTGATCCTGCCCGTAGTGGCGCACGCCGCGGTCGGCAGTAAAGTTGGCGCGGGCGAGAGCGTGGAACATGCGCTGCTGGGTGGTGGTGAGCGCGGCGCGGAGTGTCGTGTACTGGTCCACAAGGACGAGGTAGCGCTCGAGGAGCTCGTCGATGGCCTGATCTGCCTCGGACGGCGGCATGGCGGACAGAGGGCGGGCGGTCTGGTCTCCTGGATGATTTGTGGGTCTCTTGAGAAAGGCAATGTAATATAAATCAAGAGAATATTTTGGAAACGCGGCCGTCGGTTAGATATTGGGCAAGTGTAGATGGCTTGTTGATGAACGCTCTGGCACGCTTTGGTGGTGAGAGGTTGGAAGTTGTGGAGCCCAGGCACCGACGAAATGGACAGACTTCATAAGCAGAGCTGCAAGACGTGGCACGCACAAATTCATTTATAACAGAGTTTTAACATACGTAAGCTGTTTCTATTTATAAATCTAAACGGACAAACATGAGTGGTATCTTGGTTGCTAAAATGCTGAACAAGCAGAATGCAACATGTAGTCTACTACGCCGCGGTCTCTGTCCGAGGCTTCTCCCTGCCATCGTTCGACTGCCCGCCTTCCGTGCTCAGAGTTGCCGTTGTCCTCGAATCGACAGTCTCCTTTGAGCTATTCCGCTTCATGCCCTCTCTAAATCTGTACAGCGGCGCGCCACCCACCCAATTCAGCATGACCAGCGCCGTGAAACCGCTGAGGATCGCCAGCGCCCAGCCCACGGTGCCGAAGCCCGCGCTCTCGCGCACCATGCCCGACAGCAGCGGGCCGATGATGGCGCCTGCCGCAAAGGAGATGTTGTACAGCGCGTAGGCCTGCGCGTACGGCACGGCGCCCGCCTCGTCGTCGTCCCGCCCTTCCTCGGCCGCCCACGAAATCTCAGCCATGAGCGGCGCCACCTGGAGCGCTTCGCCGATGCCAATGGCGACCAGAAGCCCACACAGCATGACCTTGTGGTTGATGGTGTTTTCCGTCACGAAGCGGAAGCATACGAAAAAGGGCACGGATAGGAGGAACCCGCCGGCCGCGAACCAGCGAGGGCCGTACTTGTCGCTGAGGCTGCCGACCACTGGGCCGAGAAAGGAGGGAAGGATGACGGGAAGGAAGATCAGACCGCCGCCAAGGGAGTTCCAGTTGAAGAGGTCGTGGACTTCGAGCGGCATAATGGCGTCAAAGGACGTTTGCGTGGTGGACTGGATGATGACGCCAAACAACGCACAGAGCATGCGCCGTTTCTTCAAGAGTCCCAATATTCCATTTTGTCCAGCAATTGAAAATTTGCCCTTTGACCGTCCTCTCCCATTGCCACCAACACCGTCCTCGAGTGCCGCGGGTTCCCTGGTGGCCTGGCTGGTGGAAGATGTTGGGTCTGTGACGGTGGCGTCCTGCTCTGCGCCGACTTCGCCTGCCGTCTTCGTCGCGGCGAACTCGGGGGTTGCTGCAGGTTCTGGTTCCGGAGATGTCCACTTTCTCGCGTCTTTAACTTCGACGATGATCAGGCGCAGGACAATATCGATGCCGATCAGGCCGAAACAGATAGCAAAGACGGCGTAGTTGCCGGCTCTGTCGTAAACAATGCCGCCTATGAGTGGCCCAAGAAGAATACCGAGTGTCAGGGCCGTGCTCGTGTAGCCGGCAGACCGACCGACATGCTTCTTATCGACACTGTCGATGAGGAGCGCGAGACCGACACTCCAAGTCATGGCCGCGGACATGCCCTGCAGTATACGGGCTACGAGCAGCATGGCAATGTTGGTGCTGAAACAGAGAAGTAGCGTGGCTGCGAGAAGCCAAAGGAGACCAACGAGCATTGGGAAACGGCGATTTTGGTATCGATCGGCCATCCAGCCCCATATTGCTGCGAATGTATTAGCAACGTCAGAGTAGTAAAGCGCGGAAACGAGTGCAGCGTACGGGATGAGACAAAGAGAGATACGGCAAACACGGCGAGAGAAACCGAGACCCAATACTGGACTAAATACGCCAATTAGAATTTTTCGTTGCAATTTGTAACATCGAAGCATACCTCTATTGGAAGCGACACCAATGCGAGATTCCAGCGTGAATGGAATAACAGGAACAACGACGGCATAAAGAAAGACATCCTATAGTTGGTGAGAACCGACTCGGGTTGGTGGCGTTGGGCATGTTGGTGGTTTAGAGCATTGCTTACTGTGAAGACGGCAAAGCTGACAGTGACTGTAATGAGCGCCGAGGAGGACCGAAAGGCCAGCCATGCAGGCGGCTTGTCACTGGTAGACCAGGGCCATTGCATCGTGCTGGAGGTAGTGACACAAGACCAGCTGTCTTGAGCTAGCCACAGAAAATGAAGGAGGGGGGAATGGAGGTTTTCAAGTCATCCCGGACCTCGTGAACGAAGTTTGCCGCCTCTGCGAGAAATGTTGTTTGAAACGGACAAGTTGTGGTGTCGTCGGCGAACTAGCTGCACGGCTGAACTTTTTCCGGGGGCAATTGCCTTTTGTTTGACCGTCTATTACCTTTGATTACCCAGTCTTGCCAGTCATCCATCCAGTCAGCGGAGCGCTAGGAGTCCCAGGACCCGCGGAGACCGAGCAGGCGGCGGATGCGAACAAGAAGCGAAGCCAATGCGGTGCGGTGTTCGCCCGATGCTTGCTCATCGCGAGTTGGATGTGTAACACAATGACAGATGTGGTTACTTTTTTTTTTCGTTGCGACGTCGGGCGATGATGGTGCTGCAAGAAGCACCGGAGGAGCTTGGCGGCCTCGGAGTGGATGTCAGCTGCGCCGGCGTTGATAGTAAATCGAGATATATATGCTTGGCAAGAGAGCTTATTAAAGCCAATTTGCCAAATAGCTTGCCCGGTATCGCATTTGATTTTTTCCCTGGCTGTCGGTTATCGTTACAAGTCCGCGAGAGCAGCAGGTTGGATGCTGTTTGCCACTTGCTTTGCCGAGTTGTCTGTACGCCTCAGGACTAGCGGTTATGGACGAGCTGCCTCGGACAAGAGCAGCTGTCAGTGTGACGACACTCGAAAGTGATGACTGTTGCAAGACGCATGGGCAAACATGCCCGATCTCTCGAGTCCATCTACAGTGGCGTAACCACCAAGCCTTTTTACGTCTGCAACGTTGGCAGAAGTTTCAACATCATAAGTCTAATAGTTACAGTTAGGCGAGCGGACAAGGTTCGCCGAGAGCTTCTGGAAGCAAGAGCCGGTCAGAGCACTGAGACAAGCATGCGCGCTATCTGTGCCATGCAAAGTCGACACACTGTCACAATGTCTGCCATAGTACGCCGCAAAAGACCTATGCCGTAAGGTATATTTTTTTTACTGTTCATGTCCTCTAGCAGCCTCGACAGAAGATGAGGCGGCAAAGCTACAAGCTACAGATTGGCTGATTTCACAATCGCAAGACTGCCATCCTGGCACGGTGGCTGCGGCGATCTGCGACTGGGGCGTTTCGGGGCGACGAGCGCTCTTTGCCGATGAGCTTCTAGTGGCTTGCAGAGAAGGTGAGACAGCTCGAGTAGCAGCAACAATAACAAGGGTCCCCTTTGATGGACAAGGACGACGCGGCAGGGGGAAGCGGTTGGCGCTGGAATATGCGGTTGGGTATTGTCGCAGCTGCGACCGGCATATGGTCATACATTTTTGAATTGGGGTAGCACCGTTAGCACGGGCAGCACAGCGTCTGAGGCGGAACTATCTGGCCTATCAGTGCCATTGCCACGCGCCATTGCGTGACGCGGGGGTCAAAGATTTGTACCCGGGCTGTGCGTGCCTTTGTGAGGATGATTTGAGTAGTTGACGCGAGGGGGTGATTAGTAACGACGATAAAACTGCTTTGATGATATCCGTGATTCTTTTTATTGGCAACCAAGCATGTGCCTGTCGGTTCCGTGCTATCAGTACCTACCTAGACCAAGGGGCAAGAAACTGGTCCAAGACCCATGCGTTTTTTGTCCCTATTATGCCCCTGTGTAATACCGGGATGTATTGGTTGAGCGCTGACTAGGGCCCAGGACGCGAAATTCTTCTTCTGCGAGTGACGATCACCGACGAGGAGCGTTGGAGCTAGGCCTTGGTGCAATCAATGACAGGCGGTGACAGACCGGCAGGCTGGTGCTGGTGCTGGGGGTGCTGGGCTACCTACTGGTACTCTCGCAATCCCAGTCGTCCCCAGCCAAAAGGAGAAGCTGAGCCAGTTTGTTTCAAACCCCAGTTTTCTTTTTCTGCCGAGCCCTGCCTGCCATTCGTGTCACTCTGCGTGGTTTGGGAGCTGACCGCCTGCTGATTCGGGGCCAACAATAAGGTGTTTGGTAGGTAGAGTGGGGAGCACGAGGTCGAGAGCGTCGTGCGTCGACTGACTGAGTGGGTGGACTCGCTGGACTGCGTACTGCGGGCAACGCAACAGCGGAGCGCTTCAAGTGCTTCCAGTGGCTGAAGGCGCTGGGTGGAACTGGAAACAGCGGGGGGGCACGCACTGCTTCCAGTACCTAAATTTATAGCGGGTGCCTGTGCCGACAGGCCCCATTTCAGTAACGCAAACGGAACAAGGCCGCCTTTGTACCTGAACAAGTACCGGCGAAGGGAAGAAGAAAAGGTAGGAAAAGTCTAAAACGAGTCAAGATGTTTATTGTTGTCCTTGTTTCTAAATTACCAACATAGTGCCTTGTTGGCGCCTGTCCGACGCCACTCGGCGGCCCTGCAAGGTTCTATCGCTAGGTAGGCAAGCCAAGGTACCTACTATCTGCTCCCTGCTTGGACACTGCCGTCAGTCTTTTGCACGAGTTTGGTGCAGAAAAAGATATGAGTAACAAATGCGAGAGAAAGGAAAATGCAAAGTATTTGTAAAGGATAACAAAATTATCAAAAATAGCCAATACATATTCCCAAAGATGAATTGCACCAGAGTGGTCCCAAGTGTCCGTATCTGAGTGCTGATGCGCGGTGCCGCTTCTCACAGCCAAGGGTACCGGTACCTCAATCCAGCCAACTGACAGCGCCGCTGAGCCGCCTGCCACTGGTAACCGGTACCGCACCCGCTGCCTGCAAAGGCCAGCCCAACCCGGGGCCTTTTTCCGTGCTGCTTGTCACAGGCCTGTCTGCTCCCTCTCTGTGCACCCAATCTGCCTGCCATCCATCCACTTCAGCGTCCAGAGAAACTCCAGAACACGCACGCCCCCAGCCAACCTAAACACCAAACCTCTTCCCGAAAAGCACTCCCGTCTTGTCTTTTGGTCGTATTTACTGCTTCCCTTGACTTTTCTCTCTCCTCATCCAGCAGCGACCATCGTTTTTTTCTCTCTTCCCTTGCACCATCTCTCCCAAACGCGCGCCACTGACCCAGAAAAATTTCCACGCCAACTTCTCGCTGCTGCTGCTCTGGTGCTATCGCTGTCACCTCCGACTCCTCACCTCTACCCCCCGAAAGCTTCGCGATACACAGAATCCTCCTCCCCAGGAGCCTCCGATCTGAACCATGGCGGTCGTCGCAACCATCAAGTACGCACCAACTCGCCTCTTCCGTCGCCTTGCTGCTCGCCGTCTGTCATCGTCCTCATCATCGTCTATCGTGGCGCCTCCCTTGTCGCACCAGGATGCCGCGGCCATTTCGCAACGCGACCAGCGACCATGCCCCTCATATGCGCTAAGGATATCACCAACGGACCCGCGCGACGACGAAACGACGGCCGGCACTGCAGAAAGGCCCTCGCTATACCTACAGCTACATTTTGCTAACCTTTCAATTGCTTTATAGATGCGTTGTCGTCGGAGACGGTGCTGTAGGCAAGACCTGTCTGCTCATTAGCTATACCACGAACAAGTTCCCTTCGGAATACGTTCCTACAGTCTTCGACAACTATGCCGTCACAGTCATGTACGTTTTTACTTGTCTCGTGATATGATACTTGCTCTACGCATCCAACCGCGATGCCGTCGGCGGTCTTTTTCGATAGCTCTCCGCGAGCTTAGATACCCGGCAGTTGGACCCCCATGCTCATCCCTAGCGGTGTGCACGCAGCAGGGTTCCGCGGGCAAGGATCAACTCACGCTGGCGCGCTCTGGCGGCGCCAAAAGCCAGATTCTAGAAAAGGTTGCTAACGGATGCATTTTGCTTCGCTGCAGGATTGGCGATGAGCCCTACACGCTCGGGTTGTTTGATACCGCCGGACAAGAAGATTACGATAGACTTCGACCTCTCTCATACCCCCAGACCGACGTATTCCTCGTCTGCTTTAGCGTCACGTCACCTGCTTCCTTTGAAAACGTTCGCGAGAAGTGGTTCCCCGAGGTCCACCACCACTGCCCCGGCGTCCCTTGCCTCATTGTTGGCACCCAGGTCGATTTGCGCGATGATCAGAGCGTACGGGAAAAGCTGGCCAAGCAGAAGATGGCACCCGTGAGAAGGGAAGACGGCGAGCGTATGGCCAAGGATCTCGGCGCTGTTAAGTACGTCGAGTGCAGTGCTCTTACGCAGTATAAACTGAAGGATGTGTTTGACGAGGTAGGCCCCAACGATTTCCGCCCTGTGCAGTGTACACGCCGCTAACAGAGAAATCAGGCCATCGTTGCGGCTCTGGAGCCCCCCGCACCGAAGAAAAAGTCTCACAAGTGTCGCATTCTGTAATGATTCATACCCCGCGAAAGTGGTTGGCGAGCGCTGGCCGACCAAAAGATGTACGCCCGAGTGCCTGGGGAGAGCTCCATCTACGAAGCAAAGCGTGAAGGACTTGGACTGGCAGAAATGAGACGATTTTGGGCGACTCAAGAGCGAGGAAGTGCGGAGTTGCGTGTAGCATGGTGGCTGCAATGCGCTCAAGCGTCGATGGCCTTGTTCAAACGACAACCTGGACAACAAACGTGCGTTGGAAGGTATCACCACGACGCAATATCTTGCTTCTTCTTTTTTGCTTGGCCACAATCTATGTATGCTGCTTGTTCTTGTTTTACTTTGATGTCTTGTTTCGGACCAGAGGAAGCTCGATGAATGGCAAAAAAGGCAAGCACATGCTTTTCGATAGGACAGTTGTTTTTTCCCACTTATTGTTTTTATTTTCTGGCGACTGGAGTGCAATTCTACTTGTTTTACACTGTTTCTTATTCTAGGTTCATTTTTTTTGTAACAAAGACGGTTAAAAAGACTTGAAATTTTCCAGACGAAAACATCAAAACCCTGAGCAGAAAAGTGGCATGCGACTGCACATTCTGCCCTGCTGGCCCGTCCCTTCTTCAGCGGAGGCGCTCATTCTTTATGATGCTGCGCAGGTGTTCTGCTATAAGGACTGTGCATGAAACAGGAAGCCGGAGCGTGAAAGCACCGACTCGGGGAATAAAGATTGTGGGTTTGGGTGGGGGGAAGAACAGCAGAGGAGCGCGAAAGAGCTTTGTTTTGCGCTCCCTCGCACCACTGTCTTGCTTTGCTTTCATGGTGTACTTTAAACGTGAAGGCCGTGTGATGGTTCAAGAGTCTATAAAACGGCAGATGGGCAAGAAGAAAACCGATTGAGCTGCTTCGGCTATGGGCGGTGTTGCATCCCTCACTCATACACACGGCACCTGCATGCCCGGTAGTACGCTTTCCATTGCAAATTTGTTGCATAGACAGGAAAAAAAAAAGATTTGGCTTTCATCATCGGCCAGCTTGACGGATTGCCGGCGGACGGGACCGACGTCTGCTGGGCCCGACGACTGGGGCAGCCCACCCACCACCAACCAAGACTAGATAAACCCCAACACGCCCGCTCCGCATGTCCGGCGACCGCGGAGAGCGACCGCCGATACGGAGTCTGGAGGAAAGTTGGGGGTTTAAAAAGGTGGGAGAGGCTGCCTTGTTGAGTTCCAGCCAATATTTGACTCTTCCTTCTATTCAGCTTCTCTTTTATTTTTTTGCTTCTTCTTTTATTTTTGGATATCCAAAGAGCGTCACTGTGTTGATCGCTTGTGCAAGATAGCGTCGACGGCACCGCCCCCACCGAGAGCAGTTATATAAACTTGGCTCTTCGCGGGGCTCCGAATCTTGACGCGTTCCCCAACTCTACTTATCCAATAAAGCAAAAGGGAAAGCCACCGAGTGTTGGGACTCTGCCTGTTTGCTCTTCATCTACTCTGTCATATAAGCAAAGTCTGCCACCATGCGTGCGTCTGTGCTGGCTAGCCTGGCGCTCTACGCCGGCCTATCGCTGGCTTGCGGCGGTCACGACGACGACAGGCAATGGACCAAGGAGGAGCTTCAGGAACTCGAAGACAAATGGGGATACGATGTAAGTTGCTCGATTTTGCTACAATGCACGGGCCATTCTTTGCAAGTGAGATGAGGCTCATTGTGGACAACAGTGGTCGTTCTCCGGCATTGGCACCTTTGCCCATCTCGACTACGTCAAGTGCCTGACAAACCCAGCCGAGCGCTACGACATTGCCATTGTCGGCGTTCCCTTTGACACGGCCGTTTCCTACCGACCAGGTGAGAGCGAGCCCTCTTATTTTCTTTTGTAGTATCCGCACCGTGCTGACAGAGACAATAAAAAAAGGCGCCCGATTCGGCCCTCGCTTCATCCGCGCCGCCTCGGCTCGCCAGATTGCATACCGCAGCTACAACCCGCGCGCCAACGTCAACCCCTACCAGAACTGGGCCAAGATTGTCGACTGCGGCGACATCCCCGTCACGCCCTACGACAATGCCATTGCCCGCGAGCAGATGACCCAGGGGCTCAAGGCGCTCGGCCAGCACCGCACCGTGTCGTCGGTCAGTAGCCGGCCCAAGCTCATGACGCTCGGCGGCGACCACAGCCTGACGCTGCCGGCCCTGCGCGCTCTGAATGAGATTTACGGCCGACCCGTGCGGGTTCTTCACTTTGACGGTACGTTTTCTTCGACTTTACACATTGTCTACGAGTATTCGCAGAGGGCTAACACGTAGAACTCTCTCACACGCAGCTCACCTTGACACCTGGGATCCCTCCAAGTACCCGGCGCACTGGGGCTCGACGCACTTCACCCACGGCTCCATGTTCTGGATGGCCAACCAGGAGGGGCTGCTGTCCAACGCGTCATCGGAGCCGTCGGTGCACGCGGGTCTGCGCACGCGCCTCAGCGGCACCGACCTGGGCGACCACGACGACGACACGGGCCAGAACTGGGTGCGGTACTCGGCCGACGAGATTGACGAGATCGGCACGGGCGGCATCGTCGACGGCATCATGAAGACACTCGGCACCGAGGATCCCGTGTACCTCTCCATCGACATTGACGTGCTCGACCCGGCGTTTGCGCCCGGCACCGGCACCCCCGAGCCCGGCGGCTGGACCACGCGCGAGCTGATCCGCATCCTGCGCGGCATCGAGGACCTCAACGTCGTGGGCGCCGACGTGGTCGAGGTGTCGCCCGCGTACCAGGGCAACGGCGAGGAGACGTCGCTGGCGGCGGCCCAGGTCGCGTACGAGATTCTGAGCTCCATGGTGAAGAAGGGCATGCAGAGCATGGCCAAGGAGGGCGAGGCGGCGGCGGCGGCCAAGGATGTCAAGGACGAGCTGTGAGGGTAGGGCACGTATGAAAATGGAAAATGTAGCAGCATGTAAACGATGTACGAGATTGATTTAGCAGGGCGAGGAGTTATTGGTGGCGGAGAAAAGTTGTCTTGGGCGCTGTGTGCGTTTGCTCGTGTGTTGATACCTCCCCAGTATACTGCCAATACAGACTAATGACGTTAATTGGCAACAAAAAAAAAATTAGCACTGTGCACAGCCTATCGTGCCGGAAACGGGCAGAGAGAGTCACAACAGCCAAGGAGATTAAAACAATCTTGTCGCACAGGTGATACGGAAGACTGAGTCCTGTCAGAACGCTGTTATGTTTCAGTGCGATAAGGACAGCTGCAAGGGCGCAGTCGGAGCTTTCACCGCCCGCTAAAGTTGCCTATTGAGTCACACCCCACCACGCCCTGCTTAGGTATTGGGACAGCTGCCAATTGCAACCCCGCCATACGCTGGAGCTTGAAAATAAAAGTCAATAGAAAAATTGTTTATACCGCAAGCAGATACCCGGAACCGATCAAGACGAATCGAACATACACACCCCGTCGAAAATTCTTCCATACATCATCAGATAAAAACACCAAACGCCACCGCCATGGCTGCCGTTCAGGAACTCGCTGAGCGGGTCAAGGGCAGCGGCGACATCTGCTACGTCGACACTGATGTCGGCGTCGACGAGCCCACCGCTGACGGCACCGAGGCCAAGCCCTTCAAGACGCTCCCCTTTGCCTACATCCAAAAGATTGACAGCCCCGGCACGCAGTTCCTCTCGCGCGCCTCCGTCACCGGCGCCCTGGCCGAGGGCGAGGACCCCGCGGCCCGCCTGGCCTGGAAGGAGCCGGCCAAGAGCGCGGTGAAAAAGGCCCAGAGCGTGCTCGACATCCACAAGAAGAAGCTCGTCAAGCAGCAGGCCGCGCAGGCCGCCGAGGACGCCAAGAAAAAGGCCCGTCTCGACAACCTCGAGGCCGCCAAGAAGATTGTCCTGACCGAGGACGCCTCGCTGCCCAAGGCCGTCAAGATGGGCATCGGCAAAAAGGACGTCGAGCTCGGCGACGGCGACAAAAAGGGCGCCCGCGTCAAGGTCTCGGGCCGCATCCACCGCCTGCGGCCCCAGAAGCAGGCCACCTTTATCACGCTGATTGACGGCTACGGCCACTTGCAGTGCGTGCTGCAGGCCGGCGACCTGACCAAGACGTACGACGCCCTGACGTTTGCGCAGGGCACCTCGCTGACGCTCTACGGCGAGATGCGCAAGGTGCCGGCCGGCCAGCAGGCGCCCGACGACCGCGAGCTGCACGTCGACTACTTTGAGGTGATTGGCGCCTCGCCCGGCGACGACGAGGCCATCACCAACAAGGTGTCCGTCTCGCAGAACCAGTGGGACCAGGGCATGCTCGACAACCGCCACCTGGTGCTGCGCGGCGACAACGCCGCCTCGCTCATGAAGCTGCGCTCGCAGGTCGAGTGGGCATTTATCAAGACGTACAACGACATGCGCTTCGTCAAGGTGTCGCCGCCTGCGCTCGTGCAAACGCAGGTCGAGGGCGGCGCCACCCTGTTCAAGGTGCCCTACTACGACGAGGAGGCCTACCTCACCCAGTCCTCGCAGCTCTACCTCGAGACGGTCCTCCCCAGCCTCGGCAACGTCTACTGCATCGAGAAATCCTTCCGCGCCGAAAAGTCCCTGACCAGGCGCCACCTGTCCGAGTACAGCCACGTCGAGGCCGAGCTCGACTTTGTCACCTTTGACGAGCTCCTCGAGCACCTCGAGGAGCTCATGTGCCGCGTCATTGACAGCGTCCTCAGCGACCCCGAGACAGCCGCCTTTCTGCGCGAGCTCAACCCCGGCTTCGCCCGCCCCGCGCGGCCGTTCATGCGCATGCGCTACAGCGACGCCATCGACTGGCTCAACGCCCAGGATCCCCCCATCCTCAACGAGGAGGACAAGCCGCACGTCTTTGGCGACGACATTGCCGAGGCTGCCGAGCGCAAAATGACCGATGCCATCAACCGCCCCATCTTCCTCACCCACTTCCCCGCCGAGATCAAGGCCTTCTACATGAAAAAGGACCCCAACGACAGGCGCGTCACCGAGAGCGTCGACTGCCTCATGCCCGGCGTCGGCGAGATTGTCGGCGGCTCCATGAGGATGGAGGACCTGGACGAGCTCCTCCAGGCCTACAAGAACCAGGGCATCGATGCCAAGGACTACTACTGGTACACTGACCAGCGCAAGTACGTGTTGATAAAAGAAAGAAGTATTGTGTCAAGATGAACAGCTAACATGATTAGGTATGGCACCTCCCCCCACGGTGGATATGGTCTTGGTCTCGAGCGTTTCCTCGCCTGGATGGCCAACCAGCACACTGTCCGTACGACATGCCTGTACCCTCGCTTCATGGGCCGCTGCAAGCCGTAAATACAGCAATTGGACGAGTCGATTTGCTATTTTATGAATCATGTGGAAATGGAAATACGGAGGAACAAAGGACGGAAAACTGGCACACGAGCTAATGTGACAGGATAAACAGATGGTCTAGGCCAATCTAGATACTAGAATGGATATTCAATTTAGATGTAGTCATTTTACCCATTTAATGCGTATCCTTCATGTTATAAACTGCTTTCAAGGTTCTATCCCTAAGCCAGGAGCTTGGTGACATCAATCGTAAAGGCACCAGACAGTTCCTGCTTGACTTCTGCAGAGCTGCTCGTCTTGGTGGTGGCTGCAGCAGACGCAGCCTTGCCGCCGCCCAGCACGGTTACCTTGCTGATGGCGCTCTTGGTCACGTAGCCAAAGGTGCCGCTGCCCTGGAGCACGCCGTCCTTGTACGTAAAGTTGATTAGCGTCGTCTTGCCGTGCTGGTCCATCGACTCGCCGTCGTCCAGGTACAGGCTGCCCGACGCCTCGCCCTTGTCGTCGAGCGCGAGCAGCAGCTCAAAGTCTTGCTGGCGGACCTCGGCCGTCGTCATGGCCGACTGCACGCGCAGAGGCACAATGGTGCCGCCGCGCAGCAGGAGCGGCAGGTCGTCGAGCTTCTGGTCCGGCCGGGTGACGATTTTGCCCTCGCCGACGACCTTTTCGTGCGTGTAAAAGTCGTAGAATGTGTCCTTGGGGAGGTAGAAGCTGGCTTCGTTACTGTTCTCGCCAATGACGGGCGCGACAAGCAACGAGGGTCCGTAGAAGAACTGGGCGTCGAGGCCGTAGGTCGCCTTATCCTGCGGGTAGAGGAAGAACATGGGGTTAAGGCAGGGCGTGCCCGAGCTGGACTGCTCGTGGAGGGCCGTATAAAAGTAGTCGAGGAGGCGGTAACGAATATCGATGGCCTTGCGCGCGGCCTGCGTGACGGAGGGCCAGCGGTAGAACTCCTGCGACACCTGTCCGAGAGAGTTGTGGTTGCGATAAAACGGCTGGAAGGCGCCGAGCATGGCCCAGCGTGCGCACAACGTTTCAGTGGTGTTGTCGCCGAAGCCGCACACGTCGGAACCTACGACGGGCACCTGAAAGAACGAGGCAAAGGCGAGCATACCGCGAATGCTCCAGAGATAGTGGTCCCAGGTCGATAGGTTGTCGCCGAGCCAGTGGCTGACGTGCGTGCCGGCGCCAGCAAAAGTCGAGCGTGTAATTACGAGTGGTCGTTTGGCTGGGCGGCGGGCAACCATGGCGGCGCGGGAAAAGGAAGACATCATTGTACCGTAGAGGTTGTGCGTGTCATAGAGGGTCAGGCCGTTAGCGTGGATGAGATCCGGACGGGCCGTCTTGTTGGGCAGGCCGCCATCCTGGTTGTTAATGTGGTATTTGGGGAACAAGAGGTCGCGGTCAGGAAGACCTTTGTGGAGGGCCTCCTCACGGGACTCGACGTCACCCCGGATGACCTGCTGCTGCTGCGAGGGGCCGAGTTCGCGGCGGCGGTGCGGGTTGTCGCACGGAAACTCGCAAAAGTTGGAGGGCTCGTTCATGTCGATCCACAGGTAGTCGATATCGACACCCGTCTCTGGGGAGAAGAACTCTGCAAATTCATTGTTCCAGTACGAGGTGGTGTTGACCGCAAACCAGTCTGGGTAGGAGGCAGGTCCAGGCCAGACGACGCCGCGGTAGACGTCGCCCTTGAACATCATGAAGGCGTTACTGTCGACACCTCGGTGAAACGGCGCATAGTTTTTGGCGGCCACGGCAGGGTCAACCATAACAACGTACTTTTGCCCATTGTCGTGCAGCCCTGTGACAAAGCTGCGCACCTTGTCGAGAGGGAAATTTTTGGGATCAAGAGAAAATACCTAGAGGTTGTTAGAGCAATACGCTTCCATGGAGGTCGGCACATCACTTACAGCACGGCCCTCCATGTAGTCTATATCCGTCCACATCGTCTCGAGAGGAATCTTGGCGGCGCTGTAGTTGGCGACGACCTCAGCCACCTCATCAATGGTGGCGTATCCCCAGCGACAGTTGTGAAAGCCGAGACCAGAGTACGGTGTCAGCGCTGGCAGACCTGCGACCTGGGCATACTGCTTGCTGACTTCAATCGGCGACGGGCCCGCGAGAAAGTAAAAGTCAAAGACACCGCCAATTGTGTTGTACTCGAGGTACTGGCCGTGAGCGTCGCTGTCAATCTTGATATCCATACCGTTGGAGTTGAGAAAGAAGACGCCATGCGTGCCGCTCTCCTCGCGGTGGTCAAAGTAGATGGGATGGCTGCCGTACAGGTTCTGGTTCTGTCCGACGCCCGGGTTGTCGAGGTTCCATAGGGTGCGCGTGTAGCCGGCCGTCGGGAGCCGCATGCTGTCCGTATGCTCGCCGAGACCATACAGATTGGGCGACGCAGGCAGCCATGTGCGCAGGCGCAGATACTGCGATTCGAAGACGAGAGACGCCGCCGAGGAGTCGAAGAGTATCTCGCCCGTCTTGGTGCGCGAGACCTTGAAGGAGAACGGGTTGCTCTTGTAGTCGAACTTGAGAGCCGAAGACTTGTGGTCTGCGCCACCAGAGGGAGGGCGCGGGAAGACGGACTCGGGCACCTGGTACACTTGCTCGTCGGCGTCGACGATTTGGACATGGATTCGTTCGGCTGTGGGGAAGTTGTCAATTGAGGTCAGGGAAATGGTGTAAGTGCGGCGGCGGCGGCTTACCAGTGTCGTAGCTGACGACGAGCTTCAAACGCTCGACATCCTTGCTAAAGGCATTGCAGGCTTTGCCCGCGAGTTTCAAGTCGGCCGTGAGGCCATGAGCAGATGTTTTGACGTTGGAGGCCTTGTAGCCAGGGCACTTGTCCGCGGCCGAATTATCAGCGACGGCAGCGCTAGCCACAGCTATCAAGGTGGCTTGAAGAACTGCGAATAGACCCTTCATTGTGCTTGTTGAGGAGGGTCGCTGGTTCGAATGGATGAGAAATCGTCTACATCGATTACAAGGCACTCGGCGACGGTATTTATATTAATAGTGTTCAGCAATCAAGAAGCTCCCCTCCGATCGGAGCAAACTGCAAGACAAAAAGAAAACAAGGCCATCGCGACGCTACCCCGGTTCAAGTGCAACCTTCCTTACCCCTCATCTGATTATGACCAGCGCAGGAAAGCGCGGAGAAAGCGGAGTAGCTGCTGGTTTGCTAGTCCATAAGAGTGTTTTCTGCAGAATGAATTCGGTCCTATATCCATGCGCTACTTTGAGGGCCCTGCAAGTCTGGGCTGTGAACAATTTGGGGGTGATGCGTCCATCATTGACGCAACTTGGCGGGTACAGCGCGGGGCAACTAAATACCCATCGGCTGTAACAGAAGGGCAAGGAGATACAGTGGTGTAGCAAAAAAAGCGCCGGTGACTGCTTGCTACTATAGAAAGAAACAAAGTAAAGGCTGGGAAAAAAGGGAGAAATAAGGTAAATAAGGCGAAATAAGGCGGCATAGGAAGAATAAGAGAAAGTAAGGAAATAAGCAAAATAATAATAGGTAAATAAATACTTAGCCACCACTTCTATTACTTTAAGCGGCATCTTTTTTTGTCACCCATTTGAAGGGTTTAAAGAAAAAATAGTGAAAGATGAGCCATTTCTTCCTCGTTCTCATTATTGTTTTTCTCTGTCTAATTTTCTATTAGTTCTTGTTAGTCCGTTGCTACCGCTGTTCTTATGCTCACCATAGAGCACCTCTGCTTAATCATATCTTTCATATAACTGAGTAAATATGCTTGAGAATTTTGCGAGACGGAAGAAGGAGCCATCTCCATAACGACTGCTTTCCAAGACGGACTTAGTGAGAATGTCGGTCCGACAAACCAGGTTACAAGGATAGGCAGTTGAAAGGCCCGATACCCGGTGTCGATTGACCCCCGCCGTGGGGGGAATTAAAGCACGGCAGAGCGTTTTGAACGGAAGTGGACATTTCGGCTTAAACGTCATAGTAATTCTGGAGTAAATCATAAGCCGGCAGGTTTTACTTGATCGCTCAGCAGCTGCAACCCGTAACATCTTCGCAGGGTCACGGGTTACAAGGGATAATTCCGAAGGGCCTGGAAGAGTCTACCCAATCGCCCTCCCGCATGTATGAGTCAGAGACACGGGGAAGTTTGCACAGCTTTTAGGTCGAGGAAAGGCGTTTTGTAAGGCATCGGCGCCGTAGTCAAGGTTATGCAGGTCGCTGACCCAGTCGCACAAGAGCCCTCACCCACCCGGCTGTTTTGTTGGCAAGGACCCAAGACAGGCGTGTTGTTATTGGACAATTGTGCCTTGTCTCAAAAATTTAAGTTCCTCTTGCCGCCTTTGTGAAGCCAACCTCATTGGGGTTTTTTGTCTGTTCCGTTTGGATTGGAACAGCATAGCAGCCTTCGTGTCAGCCCGAGTTGCTAAGCGCCAGCCTGGTCGGAGCTGCAGCTACCCTTCGAGGAGGCCGGCACTGACTGGGCTTGGTTGACGATTTGGTCAAAAACTGCTCGAATCTATGGGCACTTTTTTTGAAGAAAACGCCCTCTTTGCCAACCCGGAGGCATCACCGTAACTATTACTGAGCCACTACGATCTGTGAAAGCGATTATTTTATGTCCGGGCGTATCTGCGGAGACCAGGGAGCCATAACATACGTGCATTTAAAGGTTTCGGGCAGAACCCTCGTCCTCCCACCGCCCGTATCAACACGCGCCCAAGAAATCACAGGGCACATGGCTGCGAATTGGACGTGCTCATCCTCGTTGGCGGCCAGCGGCACGACATAGTAGACACACGGAGGCCACCGCCCCCGAGGCTGAAAGCCAAATGTCTAGCTTTATTGGTTCAAATTTCCAGTTCTTCCTTCACCTGATACGTCCCATCTACTGCGCCACTGCTTGTGCCAGCAGTGTGGCTCTTCGGCCTCAGCCGCGTGACTAAATGGCCAATCCCTAGAGGTTCAGCCTGCTTATGCAGGATGCCGTGCATCCTCAGCGCCCCCTCGCTGTAGGCCCAAGTATGTCATTTTGAATGCGAGGCATATATTCTTTGCCTTTTGTCAACTGGCGTCGCTAGTGACGGCATCTCCGGTCCAGCCCTCCCGGCCGATTTAGCCCAAGGTGATCACGGACGTGGCAGTGAAACTTGGGAGACGTGTACCGTTGAGTGGCAAACTCTACTACACCCATACAATGTAGAAGGCTACGGTTCACTGTTACTCAAGGCGTCAAATATACAGTATGACGGGAGCGTTCACGCTCTGCCTACATGGGGAGGTGGTCATCACGCCGGTTGATGCCTAGCATCAATACATGGTCGAGCGGCCTCACGCGTTTCATACCAAGGACTGTGCGAAGGATCTATAGTACTTGGCCAAAGTTGGTGTCTTGGAAGTGGAAAAATGCCCGTTGCGCATTTGTGGTGGCGCTGCACGCACATACAGGCCGCCTCAGTTATTACACGATGAGGTGTAAGCGTAGCAGGGCAGGCTACCACAGATGCTCATTCGGAGAGACGTATATTATTACGTGAATTCCCCTTTCTCATAGTTTTCTCTTTCTTTTCTGCTTTTCTTCATGTTCTTATCTTCATTCTCTCTACTGTTTTCAAATTCAATACCCATATTATTTTTACCTTCGCATCTGTGTTATAGCAATACCCCTCCAACAACAGAGACTATAGAACAGCTACTTTACAGCCTCATTTAGTAATAGTAGCTATCACTCGCGACAATATGGCTCGTTACAGTTTTGATATCACCAGCGATTATGTACGACAGCCGCAGAAACACCGACAGTCGCCGCCGTACCAGCAACACACAAGCGTCGGACAGCACAACCAAGCACCTGCGCGACAATCTGGTCATCGATCGCTGAGAAAAGCTCAAGCGGAAGACATGTTAGAAAAATACCACTTTGTCGGATTTGAAAAGGGCGATCCGGTCTCTGGAGACTCAGATCTCTGGCAGATAACAAGTGAGGTTATCGAGGATAGTATCCGCCAGTACAGGATTAGAGACGCCAACGTCGAAGCTGGTCAAATGATACATATCACAGTATACAGCGGCGAAGACCTAAAGGATCACAAAGCCAGCCTCGTCCCAGAACTGCAGAGGAAGGTAGACAAAAAGACCAAGGATCTCGAAAAATACGATCGGTTCGACTGGGATCTGGTGCAGCTTGAAGAACTATGTGTCAACCTGCTCGGCCCGCCCGATAAAGAAAATAGCGATAGTAGAGACAAAACGGACAAAGAAAAAAAAAGGGCCGGGAAAGATAAGCGGAACACCAAGGATAAAGAAAAGAATCAGGTCGTCCTGGCGACTTCCCACAAAAGGTCAAAAAAGCCCCTGATGAAACGGATAGCCATGATTGCCATTTACGAACGAGTTCCGAGATTGAGATTAGGAGAGGATACTTTGGCCTTGCACAAAGAACAAACGCCAAAGAACTCCAACTCACCTCCAAGACCTCATGTCGAGTCCAATGCCCGGCCTGTGCCACAGCAAGGCGAGGTACCGCGACACGTCCCTCGCGAAGGCATCTACGCGACGCCAGTGCCCATCCATGCACAACCGGCCGCGGAACCCACACCAGATCCCCAGGTAGCTCGCGAAGCAGACTCGGGACAGCAAATTACGGCGCCGTCGTACACTCAACCGATACAAAGCCCCCAGGGCGCGCAGTCGACTCAGTACTATCTTGTGCAGAGCGGGCAGACGACCCGTATTGCTCAGCCTGCTCAGAGCTGCGGGAATACGAAGGCGCAGCCATTGCAGCCCCTTCGACCTGTTTTCCTATATATGGAACAGAACTCTGAGCCAGCGCAGGTCTTTCAGCAGCCGCAGAAGCCGCAGCAGCCTCGCCAAACTCACCAAGCTCAGCAGCCTCACCAAGCTCAGCAGCCTCAGCAGCCTCAGAAATCTCACGCCTTTGACTACCGTCAGCAGTCTCAGCAGCGTCAGCCACTTCAGCACCTTCCCAACCCTCAGCAGACTCAACACGTTCAGCGCCCTCGGCAGCCTGAGCAGCCTCAGCAAGCTCAGCCGCCCCAGGACCTTCAAACCCCTCACCAAACTCAGCACTCTCAGCACTCTCAGCCCATCCAGCCCCATCAGCGACCCCATCACCCCAATCCACCTCCCGAGCCGCACCAAACTCATGAGTCTCACCAAGCTCGGCCACATCAGCAACCGCAGCCACATCAACAGCCGGCTGTGCAGCAGCGTGCAGCAAATGCGCCGCCTGTTCTACGCAAACCGACGGGAAATTCCACCCGTGGTGCAAACGTGAACGCTGATCCAGGAGTTCGATTCTCTCAGGACACAGATACGGCGGAGAGTCCGAGTCGTCACCCAGGTCCTCGCCGCCGCTTTCGCGAGGTTCCAGAGTTGGCAGAGTCGACCGCGTCATATACCGACGACCGTGAACCGATTTTCAGCGACTCGGAACCAGAGACGTATTCGA
Source organism: Akanthomyces muscarius (assembly GCF_028009165.1). Taxonomy (NCBI): domain Eukaryota; kingdom Fungi; phylum Ascomycota; class Sordariomycetes; order Hypocreales; family Cordycipitaceae; genus Akanthomyces; species Akanthomyces muscarius. The sequence continues at coordinate 3,054,821 of NC_079244.1, read as the reverse complement.
CATCGCAGCACACCTATGGAACAGCCAGCTCCAAGCTTGGTTACGCAAGACATAATAGCCGCTCCGCTCCTCGTGCGCCGCAGCAAACCAGCAGGGCTCCAGAAGGTGTACCGCGGACAACTCGATCATATGCGACGCAGAGTCCAGTTGAGCAGCTGCCGCCGAGTCCGAAGCTCGGCCCAGTGCCACAGCAAACGCATAGGCGCCGCGGCGGGCGACCTGAAGACGACGGATGGTCCAGGCGGGGGCATGTGAGCCCCGAGAGCGAGGGTGACCGTTCTCATTCTTACCATTCCGATGACTCCGAGTCCGAGTTCTATGACCAATACGAACCAAGCACTCCGAGGAGGCAGTCTGGTAGACGTCCGGAGACTCAAGATTGCGCTTACAGGCGTGAACCGAGTGGCTGGGAAAGGCGAACCGAGCCTCGTTCTGAATACCGTCAATCTGCATCAAGGTCCTACAGATAAATAGTGTCATGGTTATTGATTTCCATATTCTTGCCAAAAAAAAAAAATTCGGCATATTGGTAGCTTTTTTTAATATGTGGGACATGGAGAAGAGCCGGCGGCCAGGCCACTGATCGGAGTCCTCCAGCGCTAGTTCACTAAACTGTTAGTTAGTAATTGCGGATAGCGAATTTGATACAAAATGTCACATTAGCGACGATGCTGCTTCCGTGAATATTTTCTCAGCATGTCTTAGCATAGCTTGGCTAGGCTAATTAGGCTGGGGAGCGATTCAGGGGCTTCGGAGAAGATGCCGAGTTATGCGCATCCACTGGTAGGGCTCGACAGGGGCGTTTTGCCAAGCTTCAGCCAAGCCCCGAACGTCGTCATCGCCTGCGGGATCCTACGGCAATTAAACAAACGGTTTCGATAATTCAGCGACGGCAGCATATCATGGCCAGCACGGGGACGACAAGTCGAGAAAAGGCTTCTCTTACAGCCTGGGTAATAATGGAGGACAACGGATCCTCACTGTTAAGCCACACGGCAGACGCTGTGTTGGAATGGCGCTGCCGGCTTGGCACTGGTTAGCGGTGACTGGAACTATACTTTTACTCCTAGAAAAATCGAATGCAGGACATCGGGGACATATTTTCGTCGTGTAACTAGTAATCTAGATGAAAACCTCGTATTGGTCGCAACGGGCGCTGACGGCCTACGTCAGCACAAGGCTGCTGTGCGCACGTGACGCTACAGTCGGGCAAAGAACCGCGATCGACGATGATTCTGCGCAGGCGCAAGACACGGTGCATATGCTGTCCCATCTTCTTCTCTTGTCTGTCCTCTGCTTTCCCGATGCGCAATCATGATCACGTCTCCTAAATCGCCTTCGAGAATCATCCTCCTCGCGGCATTTTTCTCGCTGGTATGGTGGACTTTCTTTCGCTCCTCGCCCTACACTAGCGGCCTGCACGAGATTGCGAGCGTTGCGCTTCCGCCGCTCGATTTTTTAACAGCGACGTCGAACCGACAAGAGAAGCACGCACAGCACTATGCGTCGCGGGAAGCGCGCGAGTTTTGCGCCGCGCATGGCTATTCCATTTATACACCACAGCGCGCGTCCGGCGAGCGCAAAGTATACGACCTTATGATGGTGAATACCGAGCTCGATTTTCTCGAGATTCGCCTCCACGCGCTATACGATTACGTCGACTACTTCATCATTGTTGAGTCGCCAAAGACGTTTCAAGGGGACAAGAAACCACTCGTAATTGCGGACAATTGGGACAGATTTCGTCGCTACCACGATAAGATGATCTACCACGAATTGACGTATCCCAAGTCGTTCAACCCGAAGCGCGCATGGGACTACGAGGATTTACAACGAGACGCAATGTTCGAGCAGTCCATGAATCAATTAAAAGGCCCGAAAGCGCCGATAAAAGGCGACGTTATTGTTGTTTCCGACGTTGACGAGATCCCGCGACCCAAATCGCTGCTCGTGCTCCGCACCTGCAGCTTTCCGCGCCGCCTCACGCTCGGCTCCAAGTTTTACTACTATTCGTTCCAGTTCTTGCACACAGGGCCGGAGTGGCAGCACCCGCAGGCCACCTTCTACCAAGGGTGGCGCACCATCAAGCCCACCAACCTGCGCAACGGCGATGGCGGCCTCCCTTGGTTCCGCGAGCAGGAAAAGGGCGTCCTGAACAATGCCGGATGGCACTGCAGCAGCTGTTTTGCCACTATGGAGCAGTTCCTTAACAAGATTGCCAGCTTCTCCCACGGCTGGATGAATGACGAAGAATACAGAGACCGAGACAAGATTGCCAACGCCGTCCGGCACGGAAAGGATGTCTGGGACAGGGACGAAGATCAGTTTGACAGGATTGTGAACAACCAGGATATCCCGCCACTGGTTCTCCAGGAGGGAGAGCGGTTTGGCTACATGACGAGTCGGGATGGACCGTCCGCAGGGTTCAAAGATTATCCATGATGCGGGGCACGAAGAAATGAATTGAACAGAGGGGCTACCGGACAGGCTATCATGAACTGCGGGGTGGGAAGATACGATGTATTGGTATGTGTTATGATGGTGCAAGGGATATTTAATGTAAATTATCATTATGCTGTTGGCGACCGTTGGATTTGTTAGTCAACAATGAGTATATAGGAAGCAGACTGAAGTCTAACAAATACAGCAAATTAATAAGACATACAAGACACTTTACCCGGTGATTCTCCTGAATCCAGCGCAAAACTATCCCTTGAGCTATACAAAAAGGAAATGCACTCTTATATTGGGCTACGCCACTCCATCATAACTTGGCGATGGTGGGGCGGATCAAAAAGTTGCAACCACATCAGGAAAATCTTTCGACGCCTTGGTCTTCATTGCAAACTCGGTAGCTCGGAGCTAGAGTGGCATTTCTAGTTTTTGACTCTACAATTTCACCACTACCCTGTCACATTTTGTCTACGATGCCTGTGCGTTGCCTCCGCGAGCCCCAGCACTGTCTGCTTCCTGCTAATCATGTGCCCAGCTCATCATCGTCACCGGTTTCCCAACCTCGGGCAAGTCCACGCGGGCGAAGCAGCTATACGACTACCTCTCAACACGCATCACCGACTCGAAGCACCGTCTGCACCTCATCTCCGACGACAGCCTGTCTATATCCCGCGCCGTCTACGATCTCGCAGCCGTGCCCGCGCATACACGCTCCGCCAACGCCTCGGAAAAGGATGCCCGCGCCAGCCTCTACGGCGCCGTTAAGCGCGTGCTGTCGGACAAGGACATTGTCATTCTCGACGGCCTCAACTATATCAAGGGATGGCGCTACCAGCTGCACTGCGAGGCCAAGGCCATGCGCACGCCCAGCTGCATCCTGCAGATAGGCTGCACGCCCGACCGCGCCAAGGAGGTCAACCAAGCCCGCCTGAATACACGTGCAGCGGTGGAGAGGGGCGGAATAGAGGCCACAGACGGCCCAGAGCCGTACGAGCAGGGAAACTGGGACAACCTCGTCTTTCGCTACGAGGAGCCGAATCCAATGACGAGATGGGACAGCCCGCTGTTCACACTGATCTGGGAAGATGACGAAGCGCAGGCGACAAAGACATTCGAGGCGCTCTGGGACACCATTGCCGGCGACGGGCGCAAAGTAGTCAAGCCAAATCAGTCGACAGAGCCGCGGGGGCGCGAAGCCAGCGGCGATTATCTCTACATCCTGGACCGCGAGACGCAATATATAGTCAAGCGCATATTGGACCAGCAAGGGGACGAAGCGGGCGGCGAGGTCAAGATTCCCCTCACAAACTCTACGCAAGAGGACCTGATAGTGAATTTGCCCACGTTGAAGAAGCTGAGCCTGCCCGGTCTGCAACGCCATCGAAGAGCGTTCATGGGCTTGAATAGAGGCGGCATTGGCTTGGAAGCCGTTGGGAACATGGCGGCGGATCGAATACGCTCGCTCTTCGTGCGATATCTCAACGACGCATTCGAAAACGAGGAATGAGCGGCGGGCGTGGGACTAGGGAGCATGGCGATTCGTCGACGCAAGATACCAACTACACGAATAATGAACAACTTATTTGGATTTCATTGCAGCTAAGCAATTCAGATGTATATGCTATTTTGGGCGCGGCAAAATCAGGCCTCACGCAATACTACATCAATCTCTCCGTATATTATACATTATCCGCATCTCTCGTCAACACGCGTTTCACTTCGACGTCACCGGCCAACCGGCCAAACAGCTGCCCTCGTCGCGGCTATGATTATCATTTTGGTTTCATTTCAGTCATGAAGCTTCTTCTGCCATTCGCAAAAGTCAAAGCCGGAATTCAGAAGACGTCAGGACCGTTATATACGTCTGCTCTGTCCAGATCTGCAAGAAGCGGCTTGTTTCAAAGTTCAATCCGCCTTGATTGAGTCATCGTGAGCGGAACCGCCCTGCGAAAATCGTTGAGCGAGGCTGGGTGCACCAGGCGAAATGTAGTCACCGGGAGATCGACCACGGAGCGGATCACGGGATGCCGCAGGGGAAGCAACCGGAGAAACTATGGGCTCGAGAACGTCGGTAGCATCAGGGCGCACAACGTGAGCTCCCGTATGGGCGGCCTCCTCGTCAAAGACGAAGCGATCCATTTCCTTTTCGTTGAAGTCCTGCCCAGGGTTGGCCGTTTCGTACTCCAAAATGTTGATGAGATGGTAAAAGCCGGCAGCAAGAATACTGCCAATGCCAGGGCCAACCCAATAGATCCAGTGATAGCCCGGGAAACTGCGCAAGACAATGCAGGGGCCTAGACTGCGCGCCGGGTTAAGTGAGCCGCCAGTGAAGTATACACCGGTCATTTCGGCAATGAAAAGCGACAGGCCAATGCCAATAGGGGCCAGGAATGTGCCCTTGTGCTTCTCTGCGGCGAGCATGATGATGGTGAAGACGAGCTCGGCAGTCAAGAAGGCTTCAATCCAAACACCTTGCGCGACGCTGGCCTTGCCGCCAAGGGTCGTCGCAATTTGCAGCTCGCCAGGAAACAGTGCAGACACAAGAGCAGCGGAGGCAGTGGCACCTAGGATCTGAGCAACGAAGATGAGCAGAGCTCGCGTAGGCCCAAGACCACCGATAAGAACGAGACCAAAGGTAACGGCAGGGTTGAAGAGACCTAAGAACATGCATATGAGTCGTCATGTCACGAAATAGGCTAAGGGAGCTGCCGGGCGAATCAGACTTACCTCCACTAATGCGAAAGAAGACCCAGGCATTGACAGCGAGACTGAAGCCAAAAGCCAGTGCAATGTACAGGAGTGTTGGGTGTCGGGCATATCAGAGATGGTCTGCTGCGCTGCTTGGGTCCCCTTTTTGGCTGTGTTGGCAACCTGGGTGGCTGAAAAGGCAAAGAATAGGAAGAGAAAAGTGCCGACAAATTCACCAATGGCAGCGACAAAGTGATTTCTGACTTTGTTGGGGATCGCCGACACCAGTTGGCGCGGGTACTTGGGCGTGTGGACGTGCATGGCGGGCAAAAGCGAGCAGCTGGCGAGGGACGCTCACAACCAAGGGCAGAGTCAAGACAGTGATTGCTTGGACTTGCAAACGCTAGACAGAGGCTGGATATGTGCGCAAGGATGAAGAAGAGGAATGTTGGGAGGAGTTGTCGAGGTCGGATTGATGTTACAAGGACTGCCAAACAGTTCCACAACGTTGAAAGTCGAACAAGACACGAAATGGTGACGATTGAAAGAGGAAGGATGACATTTGAAGACACGCACGAGAGGGAGAAAAAAACTGAAGAATTTATCGACGAACCGTTTAGTGCACCGGTGCTTGCCTAGCGCTTCCTCGTCTTCAAACGGTCCTTGGCTTTAAGGTCTGATTCCTTGCTTCGCGGTCGATCCTCAAAGCCCCCTTCGCATTTCCGGGGGGGCTGTGACCTCGCCACGGTGGAGGAGGGCGAAGGAAAAGGCTGTACTCAGTAAGACTTCCTTGTTTTTTGGCGCGATGGACTCTGGCCGAATTAGACTAGATGCCCAGGACCGGATGGCCAGGCTTGCCCTTTACGAGTTTAACGTGGCCCACTAGACTGCTTTTCTTGCAGTCAGACGCTGTTCTTTTTAATGACGTAAGGGCATAGTTCAATAGCTGCAAATATGAGAGACGTAAGGATCAAAAAAAAAAACAAGAGGCCTCTTTTTGTGTTGGTGAGGATCCCAACCTTTTGTTCCAGGATTGGAACGGTCATCTCGGCGGCATCGGGCGCGCCACACCTGGCGGGGAGGACCGCCCTTGTCGGAAGGACTTCCGGTGTCGTAGATCCTGTCAATGCAAGTAGCGCAATATAACTGATTAGGAGAGCTATATTAGGTGCCCTGTGCGTTCCCGCAGTTACGGACCCGGGCGAGACAGGGTAGAGCTGCGATCAACGTCTTCATCTTGAGATATGGCCCAAGCTGGTGAATATTTCTGTCGCCCTTATTAAGAGGGTATGGAGGGCCACATTTTGAGCATGTGCCACACATGTTACACTCGAAGGTGCGATTACAGCTGAAGCGCCTATAGGTGGATTTGGTGTTGCACAGATGCGCAACGACTTCTGACTATGTAGCTGCATACTTTTAAGATGCAGGTAGGTGATGGAGAGTATGGTCGGTGACACGAGACAGTCTTGCAAACGCCAGATTAATTCTCGGCGGTTAAACATCTCGCGTTGGTCACTGTTAATGCTCTAGGTCAAGGGTGATGGTGGCACGGCGGCCTGGCGGGTATTGAGCCTAGACTGCGTAACCGTATCGTGTTGGAATTGGGGGTGAATGATAAACTCATTTCAGTAGATGCGGTCGACAGAGAAGCTCTTGGAAACCACACCGCAATGTCGCAGCCCGTGACCAGAATCACAGAAGTGAGGTGGCTGGCACAGCAGGTCCAGTGAGCAGGCCATCAGGCCGCGTGGAGCAAAGAAGTGTCCTGAAGTCAATGGACAATATACAGGCCATCCGACATTAATTGCGGGTAGCGTCGAAATGTCAGCGGCGGACTTGTCAATGTCCGCAGATCAGGCGAACAAGATGGTGTTTCTCGTGTCGTAAATGATTCATTGGTTACTGTAAAAGCGGCGGCATGACTAAGCAGGTTACTTGGGCGATTCGTAGTGAACAGACATTGTGACTGTGTCGGTCATTGCGTGGCCTCGAGCTGCCTAGGTTGCCTGGTGGTGGAATCTGGCAGAACGTTCCACTTGGCGGCCAGCACGGTTACAGCGCTGTTTGCACGGCTTTTGCCCCTAAAACCCGCCTTCACTGGTGCGTCGCCACAGTGCATGGCCGCCTAAATCAGTGGCACTCAAGGTACCTGGACCATCAATCTTCCGCTCCGCCTCAGGGTCTCGCGGCCTCTGATTGGTTCATCTTACCTCCCGCCTGCCAACCGCAAGTGGCTCCGTTGCGCCCAGCCAGGCCAAAGCACCACTGTGGCATTACCTCACCTTCGAAACCGGCTCCTCTTCTTACCTCTTCGGCACGATTCGCCTCTTGAACCTCTCATCTCCCCAACTCACCAATACCCTTTCCTTTTCCCTTTTGCAAAAACTTCATCTTGCGTCTTTTTCTTCGGCCACAGTTTCTTCCTCTCCGCATCGCTCGAGAGAAGGCCGCTGCTAAATAGACACTCGTCAGTCCTGTGTTTGTTCCCTCGCCGAGCTGACTCCGTTCTCCCTCCCCCAACCGATTTCCGCCCTTCGCAGCTCTCCAAGCTCACAAATTCGACACAATGGCTCCCCAACCGGAGGAGCACAAGAAAAAGGTCAACTTGACGTGAGTTTTATTCCTGTGGCACCTCCGCCACGCGCCAGCAGACCTCGCCTGCAGCTCCGAAACCCGAACCGGCCAGCTAACAGTTTCCCTAGCGACGTCTCTGGCGCCGAGATCAAGAACGTAAGCAGCATTGCCAGCCGACTCATCGCGATGACGTCCCGATCACAACTAACTCCAAATGCAGGAAGACGATGTCGCGACCGCCATTCTCAAGAAGAAGAAGAAGCCCAACCAGCTCATGTGCGTTGCTCCCCGCACCGCCAGCTCCGATGTCCACACCCAGCTAACTTAGCCTCTTTAGGGTTACCGATGCCGTCAATGATGACAACAGTATCATTGCCCTCTCCGAAAACACGATGGAGGAGCTCCAGCTCTTCCGCGGTGACACAGTTCTCGTCCGCGGCAAGAAGAGAAAGGACACTGTCCTCATCGTTCTCGCTGACGAGGACCTCGATGACGGCAGTGCTCGCATCAACCGTGTGGTTCGCCACAACCTCCGCGTCAAGCACGGTGACATGATTACCATCTCGCCCTGCCCTGACATCAAATACGTATGTCGACTGGTGCATGCTTGCCCAGAAAACCAAAACTAACCTTTAGCAGGCCAAGCGAATTGCTGTTCTCCCCATTGCCGACACCGTCGAGGGCATCACTGGCTCGCTCTTTGATGTTTTCCTCGCCCCCTACTTCCGCGAAGCTTACCGCCCCGTCCGCCAGGGTGACCTCTTCATTGTCCGTGGTGGTATGCGACAAGTTGAGTTCAAAGTTGTCGAGGTCGACCCTCCCGAGTACGGCATTGTCGCCCAAGATACAGTCATTCACTGCGAGGGTGACCCGATCGAGCGCGATGAGGAGGAGAACAACCTCAACGAGGTCGGCTACGACGACATCGGTGGTTGCCGCAAGCAGATGGCGCAAATCCGTGAAATGGTCGAGCTTCCCCTCCGCCATCCCCAGCTTTTCAAGTCTATTGGTATCAAGCCTCCCCGTGGTGTCCTGCTCTATGGTCCCCCCGGTACCGGTAAGACACTGATGGCTCGTGCCGTCGCCAATGAGACCGGTGCGTTCTTCTTTCTCATCAATGGTCCCGAAATCATGTCGAAGATGGCTGGTGAATCCGAGTCCAACCTGCGCAAGGCTTTCGAGGAGGCCGAGAAGAACTCCCCTGCTATCATTTTCATCGATGAAATCGACTCGATCGCTCCCAAGCGTGACAAGACAAACGGTGAGGTCGAGCGTCGTGTCGTGTCCCAGCTCCTCACCCTCATGGACGGCATGAAGGCCCGTTCCAACGTTGTTGTCATGGCTGCGACCAACCGTCCCAACTCCATCGACCCTGCTCTGCGTCGTTTCGGCCGTTTTGATCGTGAGGTCGATATTGGCGTCCCCGACCCTACCGGCCGTCTCGAGATTCTTCAAATCCACACCAAGAACATGAAGCTTGGTGACGACGTCGACCTGGAGCAGATTGCTTCCGAGACCCACGGTTACGTCGGTTCTGATGTGGCTGCTCTCTGCTCGGAGGCTGCCATGCAGCAGATTCGTGAAAAGATGGACCTCATCGACCTTGACGAGGACACCATTGACGCCGAGGTTCTCGATTCCCTGGGCGTCACGATGGAGAACTTCCGCTTCGCTCTCGGCGTCTCCAACCCTTCCGCCCTTCGCGAGGTTGCTGTCGTCGAGGTCCCCAATGTCCGCTGGGAGGATATTGGTGGTCTCGAGGCCGTCAAGCAGGATCTTCGCGAACAGGTCCAGTACCCCGTCGACCACCCCGAAAAGTTCCTCAAGTTTGGTCTCTCGCCCTCCCGAGGTGTTTTGTTCTACGGTCCCCCTGGTACCGGTAAGACTATGTTGGCTAAGGCTGTCGCCAATGAGTGCGCCGCCAACTTCATCTCGGTCAAGGGACCTGAACTGCTCAGCATGTGGTTTGGCGAATCGGAAAGCAACATCCGTGACATCTTTGACAAGGCTCGTGCTGCCGCTCCTTGTATCGTCTTCCTTGATGAGTTGGACTCTATTGCCAAGGCTCGTGGTGGTTCTGTCGGCGATGCTGGCGGTGCCTCGGACCGTGTTGTCAACCAGCTCCTCACTGAAATGGACGGTATGACTTCCAAGAAGAACGTCTTCGTCATTGGTGCCACCAACAGACCTGAGCAGCTCGACCCTGCTCTGTGCCGTCCCGGCCGTCTCGACTCTCTCATCTACGTTCCTCTGCCTGATGAACTTGGTCGTCTGAGCATTCTCCAGGCTCAGCTTCGTAAGTCTCCCGTCGCCCCCGACGTGGACCTTGGCTTCATTGCATCCAAGACGCACGGCTTCTCTGGTGCCGATATCAGCTTCATTGCTCAGCGTGCAGCCAAGATTGCCATCAAGGAGTCGATTGATCACGACATTGCCCGCACCAAGGAGCGCGAGGCCGCTGGTGACATGGATATGGACGAGGACGATGACGTCGAGGACCCTGTTCCTGTCCTCACCAGAGCCCACTTCGAGGAGGCCATGTCACAGGCCCGCAGATCCGTGGGCGATGTTGAAATCCGCCGCTACGAGGCATTTGCTCAGCAGATGAAGAATGCCGGCCCGGGTGCCTTCTTCAAGTTCCCCGAGGGTGACCAACCCCAGGGTGCCGGAGGCGACTCGTTTGGCGACGCCGGCAACGATGACGGCCTGTATGACTAAATGGCAAACATCGCGAGAATTTGAGCTTTGTTTTTGTATTCTACGCAATAAGTGATACACGCGCATCAGTGGACCTCATCAAGGGACGAGTGATTCGGATGCTTTTTGGCGGTTTTATTTGGCTGGGAGTTGGAGCACATTAGAGGCTAATGTAAAGGGCCAAAATCCTTGCAAAAATTAAGAGTCTCGGTTGCATTCGTCTTTCAGACGGCCGGATTTGATGGATGTGATGGACTATGGCTCTCGGCAGATTTATTCAGCTTTTATAGATGACGCAATTGATTTCTCATGACATGAATCTCGGATGTTGCTGTAAAATGTGTGATAAATAGTCTATATTGATGTATGATAGTTGAGCCTGATTGGTCTAATTTTGACAAGAATCAGCTCTAGTGTATAATGGTCAACAGCTGGCAAGTGGTTATTTATACAAGTCCAACTTTACAAATGCCGGGTTAATGCGGCCAATGATTCCCTCTCCCCCTGATGAGGGAATCTTTTTCAACGCCATTTTCCTATTATGCCATGGCAGCATGTACCGCTCAATCCTTTTTCCCCACGATCAACTTTCTCTCCTTGTCCCTCTTCATCCTCTTCCTCGTCTCCCTCCTCTTGCGCGCTCTATCCTCGTGAGCCTCAGCCTCGCGTGTCCGCCTGTGCCGTCGGGTCAATTGTCCTCATCTAGTCTTCAATCTCGCACACGCTCTCCAAGCACTCCTTGGTCACGCGAATCGTGTCCTCGACGACGGCCTGCGGCACCGCCAGCGACGTCTTGGCCGCCGCATCCGACGCCGCGCCGTTTGTCTTGCCGTTGGTGGGCGGCGGCGGCGGCGCCGTGCCGTTGGCCCTGGCGGACGCCTCCTGCACGTCGTCGAGGACGCGCCGCAGGAGCGCGGGAAAGGTGATGACCTCGCCGGAGCGCAGCAGCTGCAGGGCGTGGTTCTGGATGGCCGTGGGCCAGTCGGACGCGTCGGCGTTGAGGGCGTGGAGGAGGCGCTCTTGTATCCTAGGAGCGGGGGTGGGCAGGAGGTTAGCTGGGATATGAGAGTGGGCGGGAGAAGGGGAGAGGAGAAGGGGGCAGCGTACTTTGGGACGTGGCCGTCGCGGAGAAGGATCGTGTTTATTTGGGAGCGCAGGTCGGGGTCCAGCGTCGCGGGTGTGTAGTCGGCGGCCGAGGAGGGGACCTTGACTGGCGTCGAGGGTCTTTGCGACATGGTCGGCGTGTGTGTGTGTGTGTGTGTGGAAGGGTATAGTGATTAAGCAAGGCGGGTTAAAAATGAATTGTAACGGTGAAGCGCCGACGTGACTATGTCAATCTGTTTCGTCGCGCAACCGGTGTTGAACTCGCTCGTCGAAGGAGGCGGGGGGAGCTTATGTCTGGAGACGTTGGTGTAGATGGCGCTTGGTGTCGTGTGGCTTCTTCCGCGGGCTCGCAAGACCCCAAGCGGCTGCCAATGCGTCCTGCCGTCCTTTTTGTTTCTTTGCGCACGAAAGTGGTCCAATTCCGTGCAGGGGAGGCCTGTATCGTCCCTGAGGAGCTCCTTTGGTGAAGGAGGAGAGCTTTTGGTGGTGGGGAAGAGACAAATGTCTATCTCAGCTCTTGCGATCTCGGTCGTGTTTTTGTCGCCAAGGGAGAGGAGGGCGCGCAACAGCTAGCTGTGGGCTCGCGATGATGCCTTTTTTTTGGGTGTGCTGCGGCGTATAGATGTAGCTCTGCTGGCAAAGGGCTATGGTGGATGTCGCTTTTGATGTCTTGAGTGGATGGTGCGGGATGCGATTGCGCAAATGTCAAAACTCCGGGGCGGCAATACCCCCAGGACCGATGACGGGTGGGTATTTTTTTTACGCCGAGTATCTTGGTGGTCTAGTGGTGTTGTGTTGTTCATTTTCTTAAGCGCCCGCTACGAAGCCCCCCACCTTTGGGGGACAGCTGGCGGCAAATGCTGCATATATATACCTATGTATATCACTTTTCTATTGTTTAAATATTCAAAAGATGCTATACGTGCCTTGACGTCGTGAAATCAGCATCATATTTGGCTGCGAAATGCCATGCAATGCGGTCATCTGTCGTCGAGGTGGTGTGTTGCACGGAGAGGAGCCCGCCCGCGGATGGGCAGCCTTGTCATCCGATCATGTTTATAATTGATTCATATCCCTGAGATTGAGCTCAAGACATTTCGATGCCATCTTCGATGAATGTAATGTGTAGCAGCACTGTCTCCGTACATTCCCAATCATGAGTCTGGGTGAACAACGAGGCGTCGGTGGCCGGAGGCTGGTCTTTATAAGCCGCCCGAGCCAATCTCGAAAAAGAAAACTTCGAGGTGCCGATGCACTTGTATACCTCGCTCATAGTTCATCGTTTCACGAGATATGTCGTGTTCTGTTGAGGCTGCTTCGGCCACGTCCTGTTGGCGAAACCTTGGCTCGATCCCGCCCATCTATGTTCGGTGACACCCACAGCTGTGTGCACGCCAAAGCATGACCAAAAGCTTCCTCGCACCTTGAACATGATGATTCAAACACCGTGAACCCCCCCCTCTTACACAAGACAAGTTTTATCCAGCCAAAGAAGGACCTTTGCAACATTGGCCATGTTCTGCGTCTCCACGACACCTCATACCACGACCTACCCTGGACCATAATTGCAAAACGCACTTCCTGCAACACCAGCCTTTCTGCACGCACATCAAACGCTCAATGATCGCCGATGGGATTGCATTCCACCCTTGTTCTCTCCCGTTCCATACAGCGCATTGCATCCATGCCACCCACCCTTCCCGAAGCCGCGGCCCGTCCCGTTGGTACAGCACGCAGCAAGTACCCTAGACTAGTCTGGCTGTCCTCCGAGGCACCCAATGACCAGCAATCTCAGCTGCCCCTTCACCGACATATTGCTTTTCCAATAACAAGAAAAAAAGGCCTCATGCTAATTACCTTGCAAAGCCCAATCGAAAGATTACGGACTAGCTGCACGTGCTAATGCAAGCTAAATTGAACATGCCACCAGGAAGAGGCGGAATTTTTGCCGCGGTACAATTCATGGTAGTGTACGCGGGCTTACAAGCAAGGAATTACGCCGAAAAACGCACAACGGCATGACTTGGGCACCAACATGCTTTACCGCTATCCGACCTGGCTTTACTGAAAATGGCGCGTGGCAACGCGATATTCCTCGGGCTGCGCAATCCTGTCCTCATGTGCCGAATGCGCCAGAGCACAGCAACTTGCAGTGCGTTCAACCTTCCGAGCCTAGCAGGCCGCTCAACTCCGCTCTATGCAAGCAAGGGGACGTGTGCGCTTCGTTTTCCTTTCCCTTCGCAGCGGTCTAGTCGTACGACCGGGCATTGATCCATTTCCTTCGGCACACATGTACCGAGCGACGTGAAGCTCAGCATTGCGCGGAAGCCAAGCCGGCATGTCAACGGGATCCCACCGCCGCCGCCCAGACCAAAACAAGGGCGAAACGGCTCGATATTAAAACAAACCCGCCACCGCCAAACCAAGTCTGTTGCCGCCCTCCGCACTCTCGGGCCCGGCTGTGCCGTATCGCGCATCTCATGTTCCGCCATTTTGCTTCTTCGCGGCCACCGGAGATAGGGCAGGGGTTTTGCTGTTTTCGTCACATTTCACGTTTTTCTTTTCTTTTGTGTCCCCAGTCTTTCCAGGCTGGCCGCTCTCCCTCTCTTGACCGCCATTGCACTTACACAGATCCGCCTTGGGCGTCAATAAACCAAAGGGATACATGGCGTATTTTTCGGGTAACACCAGCAGCAAACTCACCGTGCCGCTTCTTCCTCTTCCGTTGCACATGTCTAGCCAACCCTAGCCATTGCGTTTGTCCGGGCCCCCTGCTGTGGCTAACTTTGAGTCCAACAGGGGAGGGGGGGCCCTACAGTCTGTGTCATTTTGTTTACCTGTAACATGGCGACTTCAATCGATACCGCGCAACTACCGGGGGCTTCCGCCAGTTCGGTATTTCGAGTGTCGTTGTACTGATAGCGCGTGACAAGTATCCGTACAACGAAGCGAGGTGTTACACGGCATGCCGTGTGCCAAGCTTTGGGTTTACCGCGGCGCTTTATCCCAAGGCACTGTACATCAGCAGGAGAGTAATGTCGGTCCGTCGGTTAGGCAGCGTCACACAACCTTCTATGCCTCTCCACGCAAAAGAAACGTCTGTTGGACGTGAATGAAATCCCTTGCCACCGCCACTGCCAACTGCAACTCGTTTGAAAAGGCATGCGGGGTGACAGAATAAAGCTGACACAGGCCGGCTGATGACACGGCTATGGCTCCCAAGGACGAATAGAGCCACCTCTGTTTTGCTTGCTTGTGTTATGCCCGGGAGAACCTGTATCGTCCTCGTCTCCCCCTTCTGTCGGGCTGAAATGAGCAACCAGATTCCTGGATTACAGTCCTCAAGCCACCGTAGTATTCTCATTAGACAGCGACAGCGGCGCTCCGATGACCAGTCCTTCGGGACCACGCCTGCAACCTTGTGATGCGTTGGAGAATCGTGGCGGTCCTCTCTTCTGGGCTTGATATGCATGCCTAGCAGGGACCATGTACAGTGTCGTCAGAGCCGTCAATACCACCATTTTCGGGCAGCATTTCTTCAGCCAGCCCTACCAAGTCACGCCCACGTTGGTCAGAATTAAAGAAGCCTAAGTCCATCAGCCGTCTTCCCACGGCGAGAAAACATGTCCGCTGCATGGCCAGAGTAGCTTTGATTGTTTTTGCTTTGTTGAGCGCAAAGCCGATCCAGATTCGGGTTAGTTGGACGGAGGACACACACGGGCCTGCCGGGGAAGTTCGTCCTAGGGGCCGGGGCCCCAGGTTGCTCACCAGTAATACCTGTTACCAGCAATACCTGCACCACGACACAGGTATAACCAGGCCGCGGATTTGTGTGAATGGGGCTTCGGAAGGGAGGTGGCTGAGTGGAATCAGGCATTGCTGACTTGCTTCTTCCCATGGCCTACAGTCCAGCACCAGCCCTGCTCATCGACGTCTCAAGAGGTTTGAACACGGATCGAGCCAGGGTAAAAAAAAAAAGTAAATCGCTTACCCGTGGTGCGCTGGCGTAACTTGGTGTTATTTTGGGCTGAGGAGAGAGACAAGAAGACCAACCAATCAAGGTTCGAGGTTGCATAAGAGACCAGCATTAGCCTCGCATGGTCGCTGATCGACTCTGGCTTAGGGTGGGAGAAAAAAGAGACCCAAGACCTTTGTTTGATGTTTCTTTGTTTCTCTGAGATGGGCTGCGTCGTGTTCAAAACGAGCCACTATCGTTGCCTTGTAGTTATTGTTTTGTCGCCTGAGTTACAGAGTAGGGCACATTAGTCAGTACGTATCATGCAAGTACTTTGACGAAACAAAGGGCACTGGCGGGCCGAACCTAATGACGAGCTTTCCGGACGCGACTGAGATCAAGCCGGGAATTGTAATACATCTCACACCCGATGCAGCCTTGCAGCGTCGCATGAGGTTTTCCTCTTCGGCTTGGCATCCCTGACCATGGCGGAACGATGTTGGTGATATCAGCACCCTCTCATTACCACGAGCTCCCCACACCCATATCAAGCCGCTTACCAGTACACCGACACTGAAGAGGTCAAAGTTGCAAGAAAGAAAGGCCCATGTTGTGATGTCTTGGACGGTTGTGTACCATGTATACGAGCTGGGGGATGAGCAGGGATGGGCAGGGTTCAGTAGCGAGACACAGTCAACGCCCGCGCTTCTCTCTTCGTGTTACCAAAGCCAGCAAAGCATTCCCTATCCACACCCCTGTAGCTTCCTTACCGCGGGGCTGGGTCGTTCCAGAAGTTCCAATCCGTTTCGTTCCCATTGCGCTTGCCCATGGGGAAGGAGGAGGCCCGAGACATGCATGGGATAAAGACGGCAGAGCGCATCGGTTCGACCTTTCCATTCTGTGAGACATGTTTGCTTTGCAAGGGCACCAACTTGGCAGGGTCTGTTTTGGTTTTGAGATAAGACTGCCATGATTGCTGGTGATGTAACATGACACCTAGATTCGGCGGATAAGTCCGGTAGCCATGTCGGAACATGCGGCCGAATTGGACGTCAATGCCGTGCAGGGGCCGGATCCGTAGTGCCCTTGTCCTTGGCGCGTCTAAGTCAGCAACGGGGTGCACAACGTGATAACGGTGTATCACCTCTAGTAAATATGAGAGATAGAGAGAAAAAGCCGACAAAACCGCGCGAGTCATGCATCCAACAAATGCTTGTTATCTTTTGACTTGCACCGAGAGTGTGTCGTGGCCAACTGCCACTGCAAAGCCATTCCGTTGAGAGCTCATTGCCTTTTTGGCAACATCCACCTAGGTGTTGATAACGCCCTTTTCCCCCAAGCATGGCGCCTCTCTTGTCTCTAGCAGACAAGGCTCTATCGAATACGAAGCGGGCGCACACCACTGCGTCCCCAACCGATTGCCGACACACCCACGTACGTCCCGTCTCGAGTATATCAGATTTCTCCTTTCCCAAGATTGACATGAATCCAGCATCGTTTCGAACGCCTTTTTTTCTTCTCGATATTACAACGTTTCACAAGGAACGACTGAGTTGTCAAGCCAAGGTTCCTCGGACCCGCTCGTCACCGTTGGCAGAACGTCTAAGTTGAGCCCAAAGTCTAATTAATGACGATCGACCGGACCAGACCGGTTACACAGGCACGTATGCAAGCAATGGTGCTTTGCAAGGGTCGCACGATTCGAAAAGGCCGCGAATGGTTTCAATACCGGTCGGTGCCGAATCAATGCCTGGAACTACACGTGACCTTTGATAGGTTGGCTGTCTTGATGAGGCTGGTTCGGCGGCCCTTTGATATTCAGAAACAGCCCGTCATATTACTGCTTGTATTTCAGGCTCCCGGCATAGTTCGCCTCCCCTGTAAAAACGCACTGTCAGGCTCGCTATTTATCGGAGACACGGTTTCATAGATGTCAAGCATCGGCCGAACGCATGAGTTCGGAAGACAGGCTGCTGTGTTCCCGACGCTCAAGCATGAATGATCGACATGTCACTGTGCTCGGTGGCTTTTCACGCTTCTCCCGCAGTGCGGGCAAGCGGGGCACACTCTCTCGGCGACCACTTCAGGGTCTCGAGTGCAACAGACTGAGCACGTCGAAGCGTATGCATTGTGAACCCTGTAAAGTATCTTCGCAATTCATTCCAGAGACCGGGTCGATCCAGGCTGCTGGAGGAATGGAAGACCTTGCTTCTCACCCGTTGTGCCACATGCTGCAAGTGCTGCCACGCTGCCTTACTGCAGGCGCCATTTTTTTTTTGCTTCGAAGCTGACCTCAGTATAATGCTGGCAGGTCGCTGTGAATCTTCTCCCTTTCAAGTCGCGCGCGACCGGAAGACGTCTTCCGATGGTAGGTGTGGCCCGCGTAGTATTCCCTGCAGGCTACAGCCCTCATTACTTCTGGCAATACGGAGCCAAGGAGTACATGACAGCGAGGCAGTGCTCCAGCCAGAAGACAAGAAGCAGACAAGTGGAATCCTGGGCCGATGACTGGCTGTGCGCACAGGCTTCTGCAACCACCGTTTGGCCTGCTCCAATCGCGGCATCGCCAACGTGGATGATCCAGGTAGGCCACTGGGGCTAGCGACCCGAGCGGCAGCTTTGATGATTTGACAGCTCGGTTGCAAACTAAAATTCGATAACACCCGTGGAGCCTGAATAGGAAACATGTTTCGTAGAGCGTTCAAACCTGTGATACTCTCTCCATGTTGTGTAACGCAGGCTTGTTCGGACTCTGCAAGTTTCACAGGAGAGGTTTGCGCACGGGTGCTTGAAGGACAAAACATGGAGATAAATGGGGCGATTCTGGAGGACGACTTTCTTGTGAGAGAGCTGAAGTTCAACTGAGGGGTCGAGATCGCATTTTCTTCTTGCGGCCATGGTTTCGTCATGATGGCAGCTGTAGATTCAGCGCTACAATGACGCTGTCCTGTGACCCTGGTGCTGTTATGCCATGAGAGCTTGTAGCCCCTTTGTAGTAGTACCTCGTACTAGGCATGGCCAAATGCAGCTCAGCACCATACCATGATTTTAACATTGAGAAATTGCACATTCCGAGTTTTTTCTTGCTAGCGCGCCAGCCATTGTTAGTGACTTGAGGCTTGCCAATCAGTGACAAGCTTTGTCTACGGCGTCGGGCTGGAGCCGTCTCACCTGCTTCTTCAGGCCTCAGCGGGTATACCGGGCTTGCCTAGTTTCCACCACACGACAGGTGTGGCTTCGGTTCTTCCCCTTGCTCGTCTTGTTGCCTTGGCTCGCTGAGGATGGGCTTCTGCGTCCAGGTTGTGGGATATCGTGCATCCGGGGCCCGCTCAATCGGTCATGGTTGCTGGTCTAGAACGTCCATTAATGTGGAAACATGGTCCAGGATTCCCTGCTGGATTTCATTTCTGGCGTGCATCGCCATCAATTTGATAACTAGAGCAACCTGTGCTGTCTCATCGATCGATGAGACGCAGCGCTCTGGCAAGTCGCGCAGAGGGCGTACGTTGGTGTTGGGAAGCTCAAGACGTGCGATGCCAAAGACCCCTTCTGAACTATTAGGCTCCATAATGACGTTTCCTCAAGTGTGCGCTGTGCGGTCAACCTGTACGAAAAGCCAATTGCACGACCCGGCTTTCTTCTTCTTGAACCGATGTAAGCTTCTACGCCAGGAATCACAACATCGGAAGGTGCTGCGCTTACCGGTCAGTGGGTAGTCACAAGGGAGAAAACCCCCCTCAGCCGATAACCGGAAGACCTGACATCCTAAAGTAGTTTGACACCACGTACAGGTCAGGTAGGAACCAATTTGCAAAAAGTAGAGTCCACATCATATTAGATTCAGTGAGGCCCTGTAATGTGCAGACTACCATTCGGCGGCAGGTGACGTCGCCATTTACGGGAC